>NC_143515.1:35835076-36178576 GCF_031878675.1 Megascapheus bottae
ACACAGTCCTTTCATTTGGGGGACTACTATTCAACCCATTGAAAAGATAGAGATCAGGCCCTATGGAGACTGGCATGACTGAATCCCTCCTACGGGCCACTGGGCATTCTGTCACACTCAAGGAGTCCAGCTCCATAGGGAGGGATTGTGGTCTCACCAAGCTGGCTTTATCAGAGATTGTTTACTAAGCCCCACATCACACTACTGAACCACCCCTGTGTCCCTGTATCACTCCACTTCAGTCTTCTCTCCATGAGCTCTTCCTCTTTGTTGTCTCCATCCTATGCTTTCCAGTGCTTTGTCATTTTTCTTTTCTTAGTATGTCCCTGTATCACTCCACTTCAATCTTCTCTCCATGAGCTCTTCCTCTTTGTTGTCTCCATCCTATGCTTTCCAGTGCTTTGTCATTTTTCTTTTCTTAGTATGTCCCTGTATCACTCCACTTCAATCTTCTCTCCATGAGCTCTTCCTCTTTGTTGTCTCCATCCTATGCTTTCCAGTGCTTTGTCATTTTTCTTTTCTTAGTATGGACCAAAAATGAAAAGAAATATGTATTTTAACAATTTTTAGGTAAACACTTGGTTGCTTGTCTTCTGAGATGATCCAGCCAATGATGGTACTTAACAGGAAGTGTTTTCTCTTCTCAAATGAGTGGCATGCTTTTCCATGCCAACAATCAAGTCTCCAACTTTCTGGGCACCATCAGCTGGATATTCTTTTCAGTGTAATTCTGACACTATATGGAGTTAACTTCAGACCCTGTATATAGGCCAATGGCTTAGTCGTAAGACTACATCCCCTTTAGATGCCCTTCGCAAATCCTGGGCCTAATGTAATTCTGACCAATTTGCCTATAAATTTTGACAATTTATTTGAATGGCTTGTAACTCACAAAAAGGGCTTATTGCATTTCCTAGTTTATAATAAAGGACACTGAGGAACAGCCAAATGAATGAGTATGAGGCATAAAGAAGTACTTGAATTTCCTGTGCCCTCTCTGGGATGCCATGTCCCCAGCACCTCCAAGTATTAATCAACCTTGGGAGCACTCTGGATCAGTCATTATTGTCCTGTTCCCCCTCCCTCCTGTTGTGGGGTTTGAACTCTGGGCCTGGTTGCTGTCCCTGAGCTCTTCAGCTCAAGGCTATTGCCTTACCACTTGAGCCACAGTGCCACTTCAGGTTTTCTGGTGGTTAATTGGAGGCAAGAGTCTATGGACGATCCATCCTCAGATCTCAGCCTCCTGAGTAGTTAGGATTACAGGCATGTGACACCACTTCCCGCTTAGTCGTTATTGTTTTAATCATTTTTTAACATTTAAAATGTATTTATTTATTTTACATAAGTATGATTGATGAAATCATTGGCTATTAGTATATGGAACAGGCATTAAGACCAAATATAATGACAAAATATGCTCCTGTCAAGGAAGGAGGAGAGAAAAGAAGAAAGGAAGGAAGGGAGGGAGAAAGAGAGGGGAGAAAGGAAGAAAGGAGGGAGGGAGGAAGTTGCTTTATTATATAAGAATTCTCCAACACTTAATTGGAAACCAGACCTTGTCTCCTAGGCTACAACAAATTTAGCTCACACACACTAGCTAAAATCAAGTTTTCTTTCTTTTTTTTTTTTTGTCAGTCCTTGGGGCTTGAACTTAGGGCCTGGGTACTATCCCTGGGATTTCCTCAAGGCTAATGTTCTACCTCTTGAGTCACAGCACCACTTCCCACTTTTTCTGTGTATGTTGTACCAAGGAATTGAACCCTGGGCTTCATGAATATTAGGCAAGCACTCTACCATTAGGCCATGCTCCTGGCCCTGAGAAGTTTTCTTTAAAAGACTATTTTTCTTTAAAGCATACAGGAAAATTTCATTTACTGGTTAGGGGTCTGTGCTAACGTGTTTTATGTGCATTAACTGTCAATTGCTCCTTTTAGTGTTAACTTCTGAAATAGATTTTCTTGAATGGAGAGACAAATAATTAGAAATAAAAGAATCTCCACTCAAAAAAAATGCTCCTGTCATCCTAATCAGTTAGACAATTGCACAGGTTTTAGATGCTGTCAGAATTAGGGGCATAGACCATATAGGTAATTCTTATGTGTCACAGTGCTGTAGCCTTGACATGACCTTCCCCTTTCTAGGTTCTTCATCCTTCTCACAACACTGGAGCTGTGATTCTGGTGTTGGTACTGTGCCAGGCAAGCATCTGTTTGCATCTCACCTTCTTTGATGAGGACCTTGAGCACCTACCTTACATTGTAACATTGGACTGGCACATGTGATGAGTTTCCTGAAATTACCATGTGTAATTTTTCCTGGTCTCCCCTCGATCTAGAGCTCTAGCTATCAAACTTATTTTGCCAAAATGCGGGTCTCCCTTTAAAGGATAATAAAATTTCTTAATTATTACTCCTCCTCTCCTCCGCCTCTGCCTCCACCTCTGCCTCTGCCTCCGCCTCCTCCTCCTCTTCTGATGATGATGGACAGAGGGGTTACTGTTTCATAAGTCAGGTAATGAGTACATTTCTTTTTAGATAATGTTTCCCCTTCCTTTGTTCCCTCTCAGTATAATAATATTTCTAATGGCTCAGAAATCTGATGACACTTCTTCAAATAGCACTTTGACGTTGATCAAAATATTGAAAATCTGTAAAGCTGAGTTGATAGTAAAGTAGGGAAAGAGCCTTTGAAGTTCATGGCTATCTCAGATCATTATTGAGTCATTTCATATAAACTAGATCATATAGTTCATTTCAGTATGAGTGTGCCAGTTCTTAATTTTTCTAAAATACAGCCTCCCTCCTTAAGCAACATTGAGACTGGGTAGGCAAAAAAAATTATATAGTACTTAGTTCTGGGCTGACTGATACAGGGGCAAGGGCCGTTGAAAGAGACAATTGAAAGGACCTGCATCAATAAAATATCAGTTAAAATGACAGTGCTTTTCTGTAGAAAATGATTCAGAAATGCACTTGTGATTATTTTCTGGCAAAACATCTGGACTGCTCATAGTTGTCATCATTAGAAGATTGATTCTTGGGGCTAATGAGCTACGTGTTCTCACTGGAATTCCCTTATCTATTCCAGCAGCTTTATGAGGTAGGTAGCAGTGTTACATCATTTTGTTCCTGAGAGAGGTTAAGTAACTTGCCCAAGGCCACAAAGTTGTATGGTTTAAAAAAATAGCATTTGAAAGAACTGACTGTTTTTAAGCATATGATTCTGTGCTGTGAACTACCCTTGTGCAGCCATCATGGAGCTTTTCATTTGATGTAGCTGAACCTCAGTACTCACAAAATGATGACTTACCATACTTCTGCCTGTTGGCTGATGTGACTGATGCTGCTGTGAAAATGGATGTACAAAAACAACAACAACAACAACAAACTCCAAAAAAATCCTGCTTTCACTTTTTTTCCCCAGCATAACACTTTGAACTGGGATTCTCAGAAAATGTTTTACTTTTTGAGACCTGGTTCTAATCCTTTTTGATCTCATTATATGTGTGCATGTATATGTATGTATGTGTGTGTGTGCATGCACACATACGTGCCAGTCTTGGGGCTTGAACTAAGGGCCTGGGTACTGTCCCTAAGCTTTTATGCTCAAGGCTAGTGCTCTGTCACTTGAGCCCCAACTCTTACCTTTTTTGGTATTTAATTTGAGTTTCATTAATTCTTTTGCCAGGGTAGCTTCGAACTAAGATTCTCAGATCTCAGCCTCCTGAATAGTTAGGAGTTACAGGTGTGAGTCACTAGCAATGCTAGTGACTTAGGTTTTCACCTTTTTTCCCCCTTGGTTGTGTTGGACTATAATCCTCCTATTTGGGCTGGGAGTTTGGCCTCCTGATAAGAATGCTTGCCAGCATGCATGAAGACTAGGGTTTGATACCTCGGTACATACATAGAAAAAAAAAAAAGCTGGAAGTGGTGCTGTGGCTCAAGGGGTAGCCTTGAGAAAAAAAGCCCAAGGACAGTGCTCAGGCCCTGAGTTCAAGGCCCAAGACTGGGGAAAAATATATATGTAATCTTCCTATTTTACGTTTCCTGCTATAGTAGATATAGATGATAGATGTGAACCACCATTTTATATTAGAGATGGATTTCTTGAGAACTTTTTTTCTCCCACCCATTTTTTTTTTTGTCATTTGTGGGGCTTGAATTCAGGGCCTGAGCACTGTCCCTGGAGACTTTTTGCTCAAGACTGGCGCTTTGCCCTTTGCTACTTCCAGCTTTTTCTATGTGTGTGGTACCGAGGAGTTGAACTCAGGGCATTGTGCATTTGAGGCAAGCAGTCTACCACTAGGCTACACTCCCAGCCTATCTTGAGAACTTTTTGTTGAGGTTGATTTCCAGCCACAATCCTGATCTTAGCATCCTGAGTAGGTAGGTTTATTGATTGGAGCCACTGGTGAAGAGCCTTACTTCTTTTGGTTATATAACAAGAAGTAGAACTACTGGATCATATAGCAATCCTATGTTCATATTTTTAAAAATCAGCATACATTTTCCATAGCAGCAGCATGGATTTATATTCCTTCTTATTAATGCATAAGAAATTTAGTTATTCTGCATTCTTGGCAACATTTGCTATTTTCCTTTTCTTTCTTTCATTTTTTTAAGATAGGGGAAAAAAGGAACTGGGTGTCAGTGGCTCATTGAGTGCCTATAGTCCTAGCTACTCAGGAGGTTGAGAGCTGAGGATTGCAGTCCAAAGCCAGCCAACGAAAGTCTGTGCGACTTTAATCTCCAGTTAGCCACCCTACTCCCCCCAAGAAAAACTGAAAGTAGAGTTGTGGTTCAAGTGGTAGAATTACTAGTCTTGAGCAAAGAAGTTCAGGGACAGTGCCTAAGCCCTGAGTACAAGCCCTAGGACTGGCATTAAAAAAAAAGGTGGGGGGGGGAAATAAAAATAAAAAATAAAAGAGCTATGAAGGCAAGGATTTTTGCCAGTTTTGTTTATAGCTTTATCCTTAATGCTTAGAAAAGTACCTGGTGAGTAGTAGTCACTTGGTTGTTGGTGCTTTTAGCTTTTTGCAGTGCTGGGGACATAGATGATCTATGCTTACTCTAGGCCATTGAGTTTTAACATACTTTCAGGAGACTTAGATTTTTAAGATTTACTCATTCATTCTCCACTATGTTTGCTTAGTGAGCAAGGCACCATTGTACCATACTATAAGTCTCTCCAGGTGGATTTATCTTTACATCTTCATGAAAGTCTGTTGAATCAAACTGCTGTGTCTGTGAAGACAGAGGACACAGACTACAGTAATTCTGTGATTTAAATGCTGTGAGAAGAATTAGAGAGCAGAAAACCCAGCTGGGGATGGTAGAAGTAAAAAAAAAAAACCCAAAAAACAAAAAACAGCACTTTGTAAGTTTGACATTTGAGCTGATCCATAGAGATGTTTTATTTGTTATTGTTTTCCTTTACACCCCCCTCACCCCATGATACTGATGATAGAATCCAGAACCTCACACATACTAGGCCAAGTGCTCTACCCTTTAGTTCTCTACACAATCCAAGCATGAAGCAGGAGACAATGTAATAGGCATAGGAGCAACATGAGTAAAAATAAAATCGGTGAGAAGTGCAGAACAAGCTCCTGGAGCAACGAGTTGTTTTGAGTAGCTGGAATTATGAGTTCATGGGATTGGAGGTGAGGGAACAGGACATCCAGACCATATTCTGAGAGGCACTGAATGCTATTCAACGAGATACGTGAATTCTTAATGTATGTATTAGAGAAGTAGAATACAGATTAGTAGTTGCCAGGCATTGGGGAGTGGGAAAAGGTCAGGAGGGGAAGCAAAAAGTACTCTGGTTACAAAGCATTTCAGGATTTTTATTGGGTGGGGTAGTTAGGTTACATTTATCTATATATGTGATAAATTTGCGTGGAGCTATACCTCACTTCTATGCAATAGCTTGTAAAAGTGAAATCTGAGCAAAGCTCTATATATTCTACCAATGCTACATGCCTGGTTTTAATACTGTACTGTAGTTATATGGGATACTATCATTGGGTAATTGGATGAACGGTATAATAAGACCTTTGCAATTTAAGTGACTATGGCTAATTCAATATAGAAAGTTAGAGAAACCTAAGAAGGAAAAGCTGGAGCAGGGAGAATTGTTTTCATTTGTGAAATGATATTGTAAAATACTGTGTTCATATAAATGTTTCGGAAATGTAAAAATCAAGGTGTCCGTTCTTGAGAAATGTGTTATGTAGTAGAAGAGATTCATATATTTTAAATAATTGTTTTAAAAATAACTGGTATGTCTTAAGTAGTAATATCATTTTGTGTGCTTTTTTTTCCCTTTAACTAGTAGAACAAGTAAAAAGAGATGTGAGAACAAGGCAGGACAAACTCTTGAGGTTGGAGAAAGTTTCTAGATGACATGATGACTGACTCTGCTGACTCTCAGGAAGGAGTGGGTATTCATGTGTAGTCCTTGAGCTTCTGTAAAAATCCAGAGGTGAGATAAAGCTGAAATTAGTGGTGGTGGAAGTTAAGGGAAGGGAGCAGATTCAAGACCATCTTGGCATAGTTGCAGGAAAAAACCCACAAAGCCAGTAAGGTCCAGTGAAGCTTGGCCATAGCATAACTGAGACACCAGAATTAGAACCAGAACAGATAACAAGCCACAATCTAACAACAAAAAAGATATTTATGCTGTGCCCAACCAAGCTACATCTGTAGGTAGAGCTGTCTGACATTGGATGGTGCCTTAATAGACTATTAATTTCTAATATTTGATTCTCTGGTGAAGTAGCAGGGCATTGAAGTGTAGCAAAGGCACCTTTTGTTTTATAAATTGATCAAAATAATACTGAGGAGTCAGGTGACTGTAACCTTGAGCTCTGCTTGTTCTGAATGATGAGATCAGACTCTCTTAATATGTCCTCTGTTTTTGTGGATCATTTGAAACTGGGAGTAGCTCCTATCGGATTCTGTGCCCTTTATTATTGAAAATGTGTTATTTTCCAGTCCCAGTCTCAGTGAGTGAGCCCCCCATTTCTATCCATGATTTGAATGATTTCTATTATCAGAGTTCTGGAACCCACTGTCAATTTCTGAAATGTCCAAGATGTTAAACACAGTCAGATGGTAAATGATGTATTTTTTACACTGTGTAGAATCCCAAAGTAGATGATGATGATAAGGAGGTGGAGGAGGGGAAGGAAGATGATGATGATGAGGAGGAGGAGGAGGAGGAGGAAGAGGAGGAGGAGGAGGAGGGTATTCATGATTATATATAGTCTCTCTAAGTTTTTTTGATTTCTTTATGATTTTTTTAATTTTAGACCTAAATATTCTCTTTTAGTCTTTTATAAAGGCTCCTACTTTTCTTTTTTTGGGGGGGGGGTGTCATAGGCTTGAACTCTGGGCTTGGGTGCTATCCCTTAGCTCTTCAGCTCAAGGCTATCATCCTATCCCTGGGCCTGGGATTGTCCCTGAGCTCTTCGGCTCAAGGCTACCACCCTACTCTTGAGCCAAGCCCCATTTCCCATTTTCTAGAGGTCAATTGGAGATAAGAGTCTCGGGTCCTTTTGGGCCTGGGCTGGCTTTGAACCTTAATCCTCAGATCTCAGCCTCTTGAGATGCTTGGATTACAGGCATGAGCCACCATGCCTGCCCAACAGGCCCTCCTATTTTTCTACCCAGGGCTCTGGATAGCTAAAGACGGGTAGTGTCTCCATGGTGATGAAGATCTGTATGTGATGGAAGTTTTTGTTGTTGTTTACTTTTTTTTAACTAATGAAAAATTTCTGTACATTAGTGGCTTGCTAGGCAGGAAGAGAGACTATACAAGATGGGAAAGCTGTGTTGTAGCCTCCATTTCTATAAGTAGGATGTAGAGTGTGGCACTCTGTGAGAGCACCCAATTCTGAGTAATTGATGAGGAAAGAGTATCTTTTCTTCTTAGATTGGACTCTTCTCTCTCAATTGTGGACTCATTCTCTATCTCTGGTTTAAATTGATTTTACTTTTTGTTGTTGGGGTTTAAACCCAGGCTCCTGTTCTTGCCAAACAAATCTCTATTACGAGTTACCACCCTAGCTTATTTAACTGTAAATATGCATACCCAAGTAGGAAAAATCCTATGTTTTTTAGGAAACTTTGTATTCTATCTAGTTTTGGATTATTTGAGAAATTTCATAACAATCATGATTACTTTAAAGTTTTGTTGTACCAATACTAGGGCGTGAACTCAAGGCCTGTGTACTGTCCCTTAGCTTTTTCACCCAAGGCCGGCCCTACCACTTGAACTACACCTGTACATTGGCTTTTTGGTGGTTAATTGGAGATAAGGATCTTATAGATTTTCCTACCCAAGCTGGTTTCCAATAGGAATCCTCAGATCTCAGCCTCCTGGGTAACTACGATTATTAGCATGAGTCATTGGTACTAAACTATGATTACTTTTACAATTAAAAATTCTAAAGATGTTCTGAATGGAAAAACAAATATTTAAAAATCAAGAATAGATATTCATATATTGAAAATGCTTCTTCATTTATGTCTCTTTTGAACTTCTGTGTTTTAACTCCTTTATTTTAATGACATATTCTCTCTCTCTCTCTCTCTCTCTCTCTCTCTCTCTCTCTCTCTCTCTCTCTCTCTCTCTCTCTCTCTCTCTCTCTCTCTCTGTGTCTGAGGCTTGAACTCAGAAATTTGTGTTCTTGCTTGGCATTTCTGCTCAAAGCTGTTGTTCTACCACTTGAGCTACATACCTCTATATCTAGCTTCTTGATGGCTAGTTGGTGGTAAGGGTCTCAGACTTATCTCTCCTGAACTGGCCTTGAACTGGAATCTTCATCTAATGGTCCTGAGTAGTGAGCTTGACTTTTTAAAAATTATGCATCCAGATGTCTATGTATCATTCATCCTTACCTTCCCAAATCAGCTTGAGTTTTCCATGCATGGTCTGTTATTACTCTTGTCATGTATTACTAGACTCAGTTTCTAATTGAGTATCTCTTAATATTTCTTTACTAGTTTTATTTAATGCCAGATTTTTGGTATTAATGTTGTACCTATTTCCCTAATAAAATAAATGGAGATGCTTTCCATACTCAAAAAAATAATCTTCTTTCTGGCATTTTGTTTGTACATGTCACAGTGGTAGAGTCTAGATCTGTGCAGGTCCAGGGTCCTTGGCTCATTAAGTTCATCATGGTAGCCTACCCCAATAAGGAAGGCCAGCTTTGAAACTTGAATGTCTGTGGTGGAGAGAGCTTCATGACTGATATTCTACTTGTCTTTTTTTTTTAATAACTTTTTTTTGTAGTAATTTCAGAATGGGTCAACATACTAATGTAAAAACAGTTCAACATGACAAATACATGGGGTTTATATGTAAATTAAAAAAACTTGTGAAAAACACAAAATATCCTTGTTTATGCACTCAGATTCACCACAGCTAGTGTTTTGCAACATTTGCCTTAGTATCAATCTATAGTATGTTTTCATTTTGAATCATTAGAAAGTTACCTAATATCTCTTTACTGAATACTGAAGCACACAGATACACACTGTAGAACTGATAAAACCAAGGGAATTAACTTTGATCTAAAACTTACTTATTCTATTTTTTTTTACCAGTTGTCTCATTAAGGCTCTTAATAGAAAACATTTTCCCCTAGTTCGAGATCTAATCTAGGATCAAACATTGATTGTATTTAGTTGTGTTGTCTTTTAAATCTCCTTTAATCTGGAACAGCACCTTAATCTTTGTCTTTCATGACCTTGACATTTTTAAGTAGAGAAGAGTTTTTTTTCTGCCTCCCAGCCTCTCCTTCTCTCTCCCTCCCTCCCTCCTTCCTTTCTTTCCTTATAGGATAGGATGTTCCTTAATTTGACAGAGTGTTGGTGATTTTTGTTTGACTTTAGAGTATATATTTTGGATAGAATACAGCAGTGATACTTTCTTCTCAGTACATCTTATCAAGAAGGGTATGATTCTATTTCTAAAGGGTATGATTACCCTTTAGAAATTACACATAGCCTACAGGTTCCTCTTGAATTCTCTCATGAGTCTTTTGTATGTCTAATTGGTAAAATGCATCGGACATAGTTGGCAGTTGAGTGGTTGTGCTGAAATGTTGCTTTGAATTTAGAAATATAGTAGTGTTGCCTGTCTCCCCAAGCTAACCTGTAGCTTAGAAGGCACAACATGCTTCTGTGATCGTTTCTTAGTCTCCCTTCCCCTTCCCTTCCCTCCCCTCTTCTTCCCTCCCCTCCCCTCCCTGTATTTGTTTTGGCTCCTGGTTTCAGTGGGTTCAGTTCACAGTTGCTTGGCCCTGTGCATTTTGGCCAAACATCATGGTGACAGAAGTATATGGCAAAGGGCCTTCTTTACCTCTTGACAGAGAGAAGGAGACAGGAAGGAATTAAAACAAGACTGAAACACAGGAAGGCAAAAATTAAATACCTTCAAGGACATAACTTCCGTGATTTATTTCCTCTAGGTAGAACCCACTTCTCAAAGTTTCTAGACCATTCCAGAACAGTTGGAGATTAGGGTACCCCAGACTTTTCTGCCCACACTGGCATTGATTCATGATCCTTAGATCTCAGCCTCCTGAGTATCTAGGATTATGGGTGTGAGCCACCAGTGCCTGATCACAAACCAGTTTTAAAGACTTCTGGACATTTAAAAACTTCTGGAAAAAGTCACAACCCCACTTCTCTTGTACCAATTTTCTGTATTTGTTACTTTTATTGTTTCTTTGATCAAGTATGTGACAGAAAATAGTTATGAAAGGAAAACTTATTTCAGCTCATGTTTGAGAGGGTTCCTGGTTTTTTGGCCCCATGTGCTTGGTCAGACATCTTGGTGGTGAGAACATATGGAGAACGTTGTTCAACTCAGATTGGACAGACAGAGTACTAGTGACTTCCGATACTTTAAGTTTACCAGTAAGCAAAAAGTAGTACATTCAATTGGAGAAAGCCAGTAGTGAAAGATAGCAAGAATGACTGAGGTAAAAAGACAGAATTATAAGAGCTGAAATAGGAGTTGAAAGCATTATAGCCTAGAGCTACTGAATGAGTGCAGGAAGTATCTGAGAGTTTCTTGGTGTTGAGTATGACCAGATAATTAATACTTGTACTTATTTTTGCAGTTAATATAAAAGGTAGAATTTGGAGCATCAAGATGTGACTAACAGCTTATCTTGAAAACCACTGTGGCTGATTCATATTAATACTCAGAAAAAAATTCAGCCTATATCTTATTCATAGATTAACTATTTTTAACATATGCTTAGCACCATGTTTAACTCACCTACATTTTATGTATAAGTTTAAATATACTATTGAATATATTTACATTTGAAGCCTTCCTTGCCTTTCTTAGATTGGTCATGGGGCTTGAACTCAGGGGCCGAACGATTGTCCCTGGGCTTGTTTTGCTCAAGGCTAGCACTCTACCACTTGAGCTACAGCACCACTTCCAGATTTATTTTGGAAATAAAGAGTCTCATGGGGACTTACTTTGCCTGGGTTGAATTAGAACTACAATCCTTAAATCTCATCTTCCTGAGTAGCTAGGATTACAGGCATGAACCACTGGCCCCTGGCCTGAAGCCTGCTTTTTTCCTTTAGACAACTTAAAGAAAAATTTCAATTATGATAAAATATATATTATTATGCTGTTTATATATTAATGTAATATGTTATTAATTTATACATTATATTCCCATTCTGAAGGCTGCATTTTTATGTAATACTATGATGATTTCATACTATTGAGTAGATATTCATTTTTAAGACTATGAATACAACAATCTTAGTTATTTTACTGTTATTGGGTATTTAAGTGTCTAACTTTGGTTAGTAATACCATATAAAGTACCTTCAAATGAGAATACTTGTTCTTTTCTCAGGATAAAGGTGCCCAGGAAGGTTGTTTTCAGTAGAGCTATGCTTCCTGAGGGCTTTTGATACGTAATGCCTATTGCACTTTGACTATCATATTTCCCTATTTTTCTCCTTCCCTCCCTCCCTCCCTCCCTCCCTCTTTCCCTCTCTTTGCCAGTCCTGGGGCTTGAACTCAGGGCCTGGGCACTGTCCTTGGGCTTTCTCAAGGCTAGCACTTTACCACTTGAGCTTCACACAAGCACCATTTCCAGCTTTTTGTATGTATATGGTATCAAGAAATTGAACCCCTGTCTTCATGCATGCTAGGCAGGCACTCTACCACTAGACCAAACTCCTGGCCCTATTTAGTATAATTCTTTTTTTTTTTTTTTGCCAGTCCTGGGCTTGAGCTCAGGGCCTGAGCACTGTCCTTGGACTTTCTCAAGGCTAGAGCTCTACCACTTGAGCCTCAGCACCACTTCTGGCTTTTATCTATGTATGTGGTACCGAGGAATCGAACCCGGGTCTTCATGCATGCTAGGCAAGCACTTTAACCACTAGGCCAAACTCCTGGCCCCTTTAGTGTAATTCTTTAGGGCTATATTTGTGTAACTCTTTTAGGTTAAAACTTTTTGTTGTTCCCTTTACCTTTGTAGTTTTTGATTGCTCATTGTATGTGGGTCTTCGTGCATGCTAGGCAAGCACTCTACCAGTAGGCCAAATTTCCAGCCCAGGTAAAGATTTTTTATTGAACAAGTGATACTATTTCTCCTGGAGAAAGGTATCTCCCCTCTTTGTCCCCCCTCCCCGCTTTCCTTGCCCATTAGTGTGTTTAGTGTGTGTGTATGTGTGTGTGTGTGTGTGGTGCTGTGAATTGAGCTCAGGACCTTGCACATGCTAGGCAAATATTCTATCATTGACCTACATCTCTAGTCTTAAAAACTGGCATTTAAAACATGTTCCAAGGGGCTGCACATGAATAAAATAAGGAAAGGTTAACAAATGCAGTCATTATATTCATTGTACATTATGTGAAAATTGAACTATGTAACTTAGGGATGGGAGGGGAAACATGGAAGGGTGACCTTAATCAAAAAGCATTGTCCTCATAACCTGACTTAGAGACCAGTTTGTTCAATTACATCATCATCATAAAAGTTTGCATTTAAATGCCTTATAGCAAAGATATTTGTTCCATGACTTTATATATTCAGACTTAAAAGTGTTTTATTTGACCAACATGATCCTGTTGGGCATTTGAGTTTGTAATCCCTAACTTAAAATGTTGGTAAATCTAGAGTTTTTGTTGTAGTTGTTTTTTGTGGGTCAGGGCTTGACTTCTCGACCTGGGTGCTTTTCCTGAGCTCTTCAGCTCAAGGCTACCACAGCACCACTTCTGGTTTTCTGGTGGTTAATTGGAGATAAGAATCTCACAGATTTTAGTGCTTGGGCTGGCTTTGAACCATGATCCTCATATCTCAGCCTCTTGAGTAGCTAGGATTATAGACCTGATTTAGAGGGTTTTTTTTTAATGTTCTTGGTTGATACAGGAATTTACTTGAATTTTTTCCAACTGATTATTTAATAGTTCTAAGCATTTCTATTGAAGAATTCAATATGTACATATGTATATATAAGCATATGTATTTATGTGTATATGTGTATATATATTATATATATGTATAGCTTTCTTTCTTGTGTTTGAAGTCTTTCCATTTTTCTGTGTTCTGATACCAATAATACTTTGCCATTTATAGTTAGTGTGTGTGTGTGTGTGTGTGTGTGTGTGTGTAAGAGAGAGAACACCAGTGAGCAAGTGAGCATGTGTGCAGGTGTGTATTCTGGTCCTGAGGCTTGAACTCAGGACCTGGCCACTGACCCTGAGCTTATTTGCTCAGGGCTAGCACTCTGTCACTTGAGCCACAGCTCTACTTTGAGCCTTGAAATCTCTATCCTCAGGTCTCAGCTTCCTGAGTAGTTAGGATTATAGATGTGAAACATTAGCACTTGCCATTATTTATAGTTTATTAATGTGTGGTAGGACATAACTCTGCACATAACCCTTATTTTCCCACCTACATTTTCATCTTGACTATTTCAATATTTCAGTGCATCTTTTTCCCCCCCACTGAAAATCTTTTTTTGTATTTTTTTCTTTTTATGATTCTTTAAGTAGTTGTACAAAGGAATTGCCATATTGATTGATTGCCTGTCCTGGGGTTTGAACTCAGGGCCTGGCAGTGTCCTTGAGCTTCTTTTGCTTAAGGCTAGCACTTTACTACTTGCGCCACAGTTCCATTTTCAGCTTTTTCTATTGAGGTGTTACTAAGTAATTAGACCCAGTGCTTGCATGTTAGGCAAGCACTCTACCACGAAGCCACATTCCCAGGCCGGGAATTACTATTTAACAGAGCAGTTTGTGAATACAGAATATCTTGATCAATGTTACCACTTTGAATAGTCTCATCTGTCACTCCCTAACCAACTCCTTCTCTTAATTTTTTAGGATATACATTGAATTCTTGGCTCATAGTCCCCCTCTTCCTCTTCATTTGTCTACCCATTTCCTCTTAAGCTTATCTCACCCCTTTCTAGTACTCATTTCTTAGTGTTTTATTTTGCTGAAGTTTGATTTTACCTTTTCAAGGAATTATACTGTTTGAGGTCTTTTGAAGTTACCATATTTCAGTTACTACATGTGTTCCTACTGAAGTTTAATGGCTTGTTAGAGTTTTATTTAAAGTCAGTTCAAAATACATTTCTTTCTCCAGGAGTGGAATTGCCTCTTTAGAAGGGTGACTTTTTGTAATTTCTACAACTTTATATCTCTGCTAGCCATGGAAATTTACTCTAAACACTTAGTATTTTTCACTTGTATTTTGTTTTCTGGCTAAATTCTAGAATGTGCTTATTAGTACATTTGAAAAAAAAATCACCAAAATAACTGAAATCAAATGTTGGCATTCTTTGAAAGCCGAAAAAACAAGAACATTCTACCTCACTCTTCAGTGTGCACTATGAATAAGCTGTTAGCAAGTTAAGAATTTATGTTCATGATTAATCAGTGTTGCAGTTTTTCTTATTGTTGCAGAGTTCACAATCTCACTCTTAAACATACTACTTTGCTTTTTCAGTAGTCTATGATTAAACACACCCCTCTTTTGATAAGTACAAACTTTTGAAGAATGAGCAGATTCTGTCAACTGTGTCTCCATAAACTGTGTCTTATCATCCATCCTTAACACTTTAAAGCATCTATTTATGTTACATGTTGTAGACAATCTAAATTATGGTTTCTTTTTTTTTTTTTTGCCAGTCCTGGGCTTATGCTCGGGGCATGAGCCCTGTCCTTGGACTTTCTCAAGGCTAGAGCTCTGCCACTTGAGCCTCAGCACCACTTCCGGCTTTTTTCTATGTATGTGGTACTGAGGAATTGAACCCAGGTCTTCGTGCATGCTAGGCAAGCACTCTACCACTAGGCCAGACTCTCAGCCCTGTTTTTTTTTTTTAAGGTTTGTGTTTAGCTTGGCAGCAGTGGCTTACACCTGTAATATTAGCTACTTAAGAGGTAGAGATTTGGTGGATTGTCATTCAGAGTCATTGCAGGCAGAAAAGTCTGTAAGACTATAGTGTGGCTAAGTAGTAGAGTGCCAGCCATGACTAAGAAAGCAAGGCACAAAACAAAAACACAAAAGGTATGTGTTCAGCTTTTGTAAATAAGTTACCACCTGCCTGTCTGAGTCATTGTCAGCAGTTCTGATTTTAGATGATCCTGGGATAAGGATTCAGTAGGTCATTGCCTAGAGCAGGGTTTTCTGCCCTCTGCTATTGACATTTAGGGCTGGATAATTCTTTGTTGTACTGAGTTGTCCTGTGTAGGATGTTACTATCCCTAGCCTCTGCAAACTTGATGCCAGAAGCACTTCTTTTTTCCCCAGTTATGACAACCCAAAATGTATGTGGATGTTACCAGAAATTCTCCCAAGGTCAAAACTGCATTATGGAGTCCCTAGTTCCCTTGGCTCATATATCTCACTTTCCTGTCTTCTCTTACTGACTGATCTGTGAACTAGCAAAATTAGGAGAGGGTAACTGGGAGTTATTAATAAAAACATTAGGAAGTTTGCCAGGACATACATTGGTGACATCTTGCCTCAACTATCTAATGCCAATTCCATTAGACTGCCTGTGGTCTTTGTGGTTTAAAGTATAGAACCAAACATAACTCGTTGATTCCAGAATATAGTCATTTATAAGTCATTTCAGAGACTTTCTCCTGAAACACAGCCTTAATTCTTCTGCCCTCGGTCATTGTGGGCTGGACCTGGGGTATATGGTAAATCTCTTAGATGGCATCAAAGATGCTGTAAAGGATCAGCAGATCTTACTGGTTTTCTATGCTTCCAGTTATTTCAGGCTCCAAATGAGCTGGTAATGTTAGGAAGCTCACCTGTGACCTTTTGCATGGAGTTCTTTATTCTTTTTTGGGGGAGGGGGAATAGGGCTTGAACTTGGCCTGGGTGCTGTCCATGAGCTCTTGAGCTCAAGGCTACTCCCATTTTCTAAAAGTTAATTGGAGATAAGAGAGTCTCAGGTCCTTTTGTGCCTGGGCTGGCTTTGAACTTTGATCCTCACATCTCAGCCTCCTGAGTAGCTAGGATTATAGATATAAGACACTGTGCCTGGCTTTTATCATTTTTTTATTAATCCTTAAATCTATATATTTTTGACAGCATCAGGGATGGCAATTGTATTATTTGTCATGTTAATTAATTCCTTTACTGTAGACATTCTAACAATGCTTCATAAAAGCCAAACATACATTTCAGACTTACTAGTTCTTCAGAATTTTTCTGAAATCTTTTCCAAAAAGGTTTTTGTTTTTCTTTTTTCTTGTTTTCTTTTTCAGGTGACATTCATAGCAGGTGTATGTATGTGTGGTTTCCCCCTCCCCTTTTCATGCTTTATTTCTTCAACAAAGTTGTGTAAGAGGGAAGTGGGAGTGAAGATTATTGGGGTAGATTAAAGTGATTTCTGCTTTGCAGCTGTGAAAATGGAGCCTCAGATGAATGGTGTTTCTAATTGGTATGGCTAAGCCCAGGATGAGTAGTGAGTTTCCAGCCAGAAAGATAGTGCAAACCTAATTTTTTTTTCCTTTTTGTGCTACCTTTGTGTCTACATTGTACAGAATCTGAATGTTGCCAGTTACATACTGAGACATCTAAGCCTGCTCTATTAAGTAGGTCAGGTACAAGTTAGTGTGTATGGCTTCTGCTGAATCATTGTTGTCCAGGGTCTGTCCTCCAGGAAGGACAGGCACTGCAGAATGGCAGTCTGGGGGTGAGAATTCAGATGCCGAACTATACTGTTGCTCTACTTAGCCTTTTTAGAAAATGTGATGTCTTTCGTTCCTAGGCTTTTTTTTTTTTTCTGCCCAAATTGCTAGTGCCCTTTGCATTAGTCCTCGGCAGTTTTGGTACCAATGATATAATAAGTGTTAATGCCAGGTAAAAACTCGGTGTTTTAGGAGCAGGTCTCTTCATTTTATAGTATGCATTGAAATGACCAAGAAGTTAATGTACCTTGTCCAGATTGGAGACTTCAGAGAATGATGAGTGTGCCTGACTGACACGAGAAGACTGTACCTTGTTCTCAGCCAGCTCAGCTCAGTTCAGTTTGTTCTCATGTCTGTCTTCCATTGTTGGTTGTCTTCACACTAAGCAATCTCATAGAGTTCTTTTGATATATTCCATTTGCCTGGAAGAGATGGTTTATTTCATAAAAACCACTATTAGGACTGGGTTTTAGCCATGTGTGTGTCTGTGTGTCTGTGTCCTGGGGTTTAAACTCAGGGTCTGGGTGCTGTCCTTGAGCTTTTGTGATCAAGACTAGCTTGCTACCATTTGCCACGGATTCACTTCCAACTTTTCTTTGGTAGTCAGGCTTTCTTGCTTGGAATCATGGTCCTCAGATCTTAGCCTCTTTAGTAGCTAGGATTATAGGCATGAACCACTGGGGCCCAGGTTGTTAGCATTTTGCTTGGTTTTCTTGTATAGAGATAATATGGAAGCTTCCTTAACAGGAATTCAAAACCCTTAATTTTTTTGTGTCTGAATGGGTCTGACAGGTTTGCCTAGATATTGCTTATTGCTCTCAGGACTTTAATCTCAACCTCTTAGACCCCAGATTTCTTTACCTTCTTTCAATTGCAGTGGTTGTATCAGTTAGGTCTCCTTTTTGTTGGCCTGTCTAGTCTTGATTATTTTTAAAATTTTTAATCAGTGATTGACTAATACCTAATTTTAGAGACCAGGAATTTTATTCTTTATCCTTTGTCCACTGCTTACTCTAGATTTTGTCTAGACTTTACCTGGTTTATTCCCTGACTTTCACACATCTTTGTTTGTTAAAACAAGTTGTTCCAAAGACTGTTGATTTCAGTTCTAATTAAGTACATGTTACCCCTGACTCTGATTAAGGCATTCACTCTTACTTTCTTACCTATATTCTGACAGATAACCCTAGCCAAAAACTAGTAATGGCCTTGTGATCAGCTGTGAAAGAAGATTGACTTCATGTGAATCATATGGACTTATTGTTTCAGAACTGATTCTTTTCTTTAAAACAAACAAACAAACAAACAAGCAATAATAAACCCTGAAACTCAACACCAAAAGGCATCTAAAACAGCAGAATTTGCTTTTGAGAATCAGAGGCCGCCTTCTGGTAGAATTTCTTTGATTTATTCTGTTGAGGGGTCCATAGCACGATTTTTTTTTTAAATAAAAAATTCTCCCTCTTCATGTACTGTGATCATTCTAGCAATATTAAACATAATCCACAGATCTGACATGCCATTTGGTAAAAAGAAATAATATAGAAGAACTCAATAAGGCCAGTTGTTTGATAGATGCATTATAAGAACCTGCATGGAAAAGAAAGCCTGTGCCTCTGGAAGCAAATCCAAAATAAGTTTAAGAACTGAAGAGTAACAACATTATACAGCTCAGCACTCAGGTGCACTCAGGCATGAAGCATCCTCGAGGAAGCCTGCTTTAACGGTTTAGAGGGGAAGATTCTGAATAGCTGGAGCACTTGAAGCCATTGATTTTTGTGGTGATGGTTTATTTTGTTTTGTTTTGGAGACTGAGTCTTTTTACTTAGCCTAGGCTGGCCTCTAACTCAAGATTTTTAAGCCATCTCGCTCCTGATTGCTAGCAATTGTATTTTATACTGTCACCTAATTTTTTGTATGTGCTGGCACCAGGGGGCTGAACTCAGGGCCTTATTCTCTTGCTTGGTCTCTTCATTAACAGCTGGTGCTATACCACTTGAGCCACATTCAGGTTTTTTTTTTTTTTGCTGGTTAATGTAAATAGAATCTCTTGCCTAGGCTGTTTTTGAATCATGACCCTTAGCCTCCTGAGTAACTAGGATTACATGTATGAGCCACTAGCACCTGGCTTACCATAGAGTAGTTTATTAAGGAGAAGATGAGTTTTTAAAAAAATTATTAGCATGCATTAGCTATAAAAGGTGGGGAATTTTGTTGTACTGTTCTGTTTACAAGTAACTATGGGGAACTCAATGCCCATAGAAGACAGTCAAAGTAGAACTTCTATATTATCATTCTCAGCAAAAATTCCTTTAACTATTTTTTGAAGGTACAGTTGACGGATGTTAAATTAGGAAGAAGCAATAGAGGGAGATGAGGTTGAGCATTTGTTGAGAGGTTGAGCATTTGTTGAGTGCTTCTGCATTTGTGTATGTGCCAGGTGCTTTATGATGTTTGCATTCTCATGCAGTCTTCACCATACCACTGTGAAGTAGGTGATGGTTGTTTGCTTCTTAAGGGAATCCACTACTATCCACTATTTGCCCTGGGATTTGAACCCTCATCTAACTACATAACCTTACTGTTGAGAAGCAAGGAAGATTGTTTTAGGAAATGAAGGCTGCTGGTTTTTGCAGAGAGGCAAACAATGGAAGAAGGAATCAGCCTAGCTGCCTTGTTACTGTTGTTTATTGCAGTTGAAAGCATGGCATATTGCTTTTCACCTCCCATTCTCTGTTTATTACACTCACTTCTAGAGAGGTTTTTAAGCTAGTTAGGCCAGGAAAGTCCAAAAAAGTCTTATCTTCAATTAACTAACAAAAAGCTGTAAGTAGAACTGTGTCTCAAAGTGGTAAAATTCTAGCCTTGAGCACAAAAGCTCAGGACAGCTTCTAGGCCTTGAGTTCAAGCCCCAGAAATGGCACAGAACCCCCCACAAACCTACTAATATAAGGATTCTGGATTTCAGGAAGTCCCTGATGGAAACTGGAAGAGTTAGCTATTTAAATTTCTAAGACAATACTGACAGGCTGTCAGGAGTAAGAAACTGTCTACAAGTTAAAAACATTGAGATAAATACAAGCCCTTAAATGGCTGTCGAGGTACAAATTTCTAAAATTTTTGTGGTACAGGAGAGGAAACTGAGGTTCAAAAGCTTAGAAGAAGCCAGGCATTCCTTCATTTAGTGCTCATTCAGAATTGACTGTACTATTCTACAGGATTCAGAAAAGGCAAAGAAAAAATACTTTCCAATTGCCTTTGAAGAGTTTTTAGTCTAAGGTCACATAGTTAAAGCCATAATTGGAACCCGAATCTCCCAATTTCTTTTGTAATGTTAAGGCTTTTGCATGTTATCATTGCCAAACCCTCTTTGAGATTTCCCAAGCTGTGTAAGTCATTCCTGTTAACACTGTGGTAAGTCTCTTCCAAAGCTCATGGCTTCCCTAAGTCAGAAGTCTCCTGCCAGCCTTTCTGCCTCATTACCAGCCTGGTATTCATCTACCCACTTTGCCTTACGTTCACAGGGCCACAGCTTTGCAGTTCACTGCTTTGTTCTCAGTTCATTTTTATTCATCTCACCTGAAAAAAGGCCTAAAAAACAGCACAACAACACAAGGATTCTTTTAGAAATACAGAACATGGACAAAATCTGCCCCTGTGATAGTCCTGGTTCTTCCTGAGGTGTTTTTGTACCCTGTGGTATGGTTTTGTTGTTGTTTTTCTCTTGAGTTTTTCCTGGTGCCTAAGGGCAATGATGGACGGGGGTAGGAGCAATTTCAACCAATCAGGCAAGATGGCTTCTCCAAGATGGTGCTTGGAATAACTTGTTTTCCTAGCCTTTTGCCCTACCCTTTTTCATAATTAATATTTTTCTTTATTGCTTCTCAGTAACATTGTGGAGAAAGTTTCCACAATGGTAAAATATGGATAGTAACTTAGGCTCTGAGAAATTAAGTAACTTTTTGAAGGTTTTGTTTCTAAAAATTAAACCCTAGAACCTTCAGATCTTAAAATCATCTTCTTTTTATTTTACCATCTACCATATCACATATTAAGCTTTTAGTATAATTCAATCATAGGTTGGGGGTAACTCTAAATTTTGGTTTCCAGTAATTTTAGTGGACTTTAGAACTTAAGGTTTGGTGTTAACAATGCAGGAGAGATGTATGATTTCAGCTAGAGAAAGTAGCATTGGATATTGTAAACTTAAGAATTTCAGTAGGGAAGACCTAAACTAGATCAGCCCATTTAAGCAAGGGGCCCACATAGCACCAACCCAGGCTGGTTTTTCCCAGAATTTGGGAAACTCAAGGTGATCAAAGCATGAACGTCAAGTCAAAGATCTTTGAGAACAAGCTGTGGCATAGAGATCTGAACCTCTTTTCCAAGGATATCCTTAATTGCTAATTGTGTAGTACCTCTAGTTGGAAATCTCTTAATACTTCTTTTTTTTTAAGTTCTTTTATTGTTATTGTAAAGGTGATTACAGAGCACTTTAAGTTACATAAGTCAGATAAAGAATACATTTCTTTTTTTTTTTTTTTTTTTTTTGTTATTCCTTCCTGGGGCTTAAACTCAGGGCCTGGGTATTTCCCCTGAGCTTTTTTGCTCAAGGCTAACACTCTACCACTTTGAACCACAGTGCCATTTCTGGTTTTCTGGTGGTTAATTGGAGATAAGCGTCTCATGGACTTTCCTGCCCAGGCTGGATTTGAACTACAATCCTCAGATCATAGCCTCCTGAGTAGCTAGGATTACAGGCATTAGTCACCAATGCCTGGCAAGAGTACATTTCCTTTCTAGACAATGTTGTCCCTTCTCGTGTTTGTTCCCTCTGATACCTTCTTTTTTTTTTTTAATTTTATTTTTGGGGTAATGTATAGAAAGGTAGTTACACTCATCAGGTAGTGTGTGCACTACTTCTTGTGCATTGATACCCTTCTCATATTTTTGTCCCTGTTTCTCCCCCCAACCCCCTTATACCTTCTTTTAATAGAATATTTTTTTAAATACCAGAACTGTTTTAATTCACACTTTACATATAAGAAAATAGAATCTTTTGTCATCCTGAATTATACCTTGACGTTGTATATATAAACATATATATGTACATACATATATATGTATATATATGTATGTATATATACTTTTTTCCCTGTCTTGGGGTTTGAACTCATGGCCTGGGCACTGTACTTGGGCTTTCTCAAGGCTAGTGCTCTACCACTTGAGCCATAGGACCACTTCCTAGTGTTTTCTGTGTATGTGGTACCAAGATATCAAACACAGGGCTTCATGCATGCTAAGCAAGCACTCTACCATGCTCTAGGCCATGCTCCCAGCCTATATCTTGACTTTTTTTTTTTTTTTTTTTTTGTGGGTCATGGGGCTTGATGGTCTGGGTGTTGTCCCTGAGCTCTTCAGATCAAGGCTACATACCTGAGCCAAGCCCCAATTCCCGTTTTCTAGATAGAGGTTAATTGGAGATAAGAGTCTCAGGTTTTGTGCCAAGGCTGTCTTTGAACCTTGATTTTCACGTCTCAGCCTCCCGAGTAGAGTAGCTAGGATTTCAGACTTGAGCCATCGCGCCCGGCTCCTACCTTGACTTTTTAGTGTAGATTTTTGTTGTAACACTGATGAGGTCATAGATTTTGAATCTACAAAATGTTAATTTAGGCTTATTGAAATGAAAAGATGAGCACATACATGTTAGATGACTTTGGTAAACTGCAGACCTATCTATACAGATACCGGAAAATGAAACCCACAGTTTCATGAAAATGAACAGATTGGTAAGAATGACAATTTTGGTATTGGGTGAAAGAACCATTTTTAAAGAGTATGGCTAGCTAGGAGAAGTAAGGTGCATTAGGGGTGGAAAGAGGAGAGCGCTTTAGATTTCTTGGGAGGTAAATGAAGTTTCAGAGTGCCTGCCTGGGGTTGGAGGTTGAGGGGCTCAAAAGACTGGGCCTGAATTGATGGTGATTGGGTCTTACTAAGAGCAGAAACGGCTCATGTGTTTGGGTTACCCCTTTGTGCAGTCTTTAGTTTGCAGTCTTTAGTTCAGTGATGAGTTAATAAGAGCCTGATGTGACACTAAATGTCCCTTAAAAGTCAAATCACATGATGCAAGACTGTTTAAATCTGAATCTTGTGATTGAATCAGAGCTACCTTGAATTGGCTTGAGTCTTTGACAAGCTGGGAAACCAAGGCACTAAAAGAAGTAGTTACTAGTACAAGTCTGATTGCTCAAGACTGATGGTAAGAACAACCTGACCCTTTCTTCTCTTATACTTTGTCAACTGGTTTCTTTCCTTCTTATCAAAACATAGTATTACTGTGTTCCTAAGAGCGAATTATAATTAAAGGAACCACTGTGTATAAAAGCTCATCAACCCTGAGTCTGAGAATGAAGTATAGAGAAGCTGGTTAGAGAAGAGTTATTGTGTAATGACCTAGTTATGAGGCCTGCCATCTGCTTAAGAGTCATGCCTGCCTGGTTAGGAACTCCTGATTGTGGTTTTCTTAAAGGAGGAAGTCAGATTGTTAGAAAGACTTAGAAACACTGGTGCCTTTCTTTTTCTTTTCTTAAAGACAAACATTTTGCTGATATTGGCTCATACCTATAATCCTAGCTATTCAAGAGGCTGATATCTGAAGATCATGGTTCAAAGCTTGCCCAGCCCAGAAAATCTGTGAGACTCATCTCCAGTTATCTACCAAAAAAGCTAGAAGTAAAGCTGTGGCTCAAATGATAGAGGGCTAGACTTGAGCCAGGAAGCTAATGGACATTGACTAGGCCCTAGCATTCAAGTCCCAGGATGAGCACTAAAAAACAAAAACCATTTTAAATAATGTAACTTTATTCCCAACTCATTAGTTCCTTTCATGAGGTTGGTATGATGCAGGGGGAAGGAGGATGAAACAACTTTTGAGGGTTCATGACCAGGCACTCTACATTAGCAATACTGGAAGGTTAGTTACATTGTGGAGGACGCATAAGTGTTACGGAATGATGGATGTGCCAATCTCTGTCATATGTTTGAGACCTCCTAGTTTCTTAGAGAACTGAGACCTTTCTATTCTATTCCTCTTATTTTTTCTCTTCTCCTTCTCTCTCTACCACTTCTTTTTTTTTTTTTAAAGGAACTAGTCCTGGTGATGCATATCTATAATTCCAGTATAACAGAGGCTAAGGCAAGTGGATCACAAATTCAGGGCCAGCTTGGGCTGCATAGTGGTATCCTGTCAGAGAGACAGAAAGAGAGAGACAGAGACAGACATATTCTGTTTTTAAATCAGGTGTTTTCATAAGACCTCCGGAAAAGGTATATCACATAAGTAAGTGAAAAACTCTGTTGCCACTTAAATGAGATTGTTACCAAATACTAGGGATTTTAGGATCCTGAAATTCTTGTGTTTTAAGCTTGGACTAAAATTTGAAAGAATTGTAGTGACGATGTTTTGTACTTGGATGAAAATTCATATTTTGAACAAATATTATGATTTTGGAGAAAAACGAAACTAAGTAAATTCAGAATTGAAATACAAACAGCCATGCGCATGGAATCTGATGAATTGCTTCTGGTTCTTAGGAGTCACAAGGTGAAACCAAAGGACATCAAGAAAGTGGGGACAAGTGTTTTTGGGCCCACTGCTGGGCTGCACTCAGGCTGATAGGGTCTTTGGGAAGGATTTGACTACTGCCTGTACAGTAAACACACACACAATGAATTTCAAATTTTTTCTTTAGACTGTTGTCTGAAAATCCATTTGCCTTTAGGATTTGAAAATGTGCCTCTGTCAGGAAAATTCAGTGATTGGTAGTGGAGTGAATCTTCCAACTCCCTCCCCACCCACCACCCCAGGAAGGAACATTCTGATGTAATGCCTCTATTGCTAGATGTCAGAGGGCTGCTGTAATTTATTTCCTTTTCCTTGCTTCTACTCCCCCCCCACCCCACCCCTGGCATGAAAGCAATATCCTTTAAAGAACTGATCCTTCCGATTTCTAAGTTGAAATTCAGGAGCTTGTGTTGTGTGTTTCATGTCCCTAAAGAATCACCCAAGTATAGCAGTTACCCAACTCCTTCAGCTCCTTTGGTTATAGTCATCCAGCACCACATTTATTTTACAGATAAGGAAATGTGGGCCCAGAAAAATGAGGTGGCTTGCTCACTAGGATAGCTTGTCCTTTGTGGAACTTGGCCCAGAACTAGGCCTCTTGACTTCCTATCCATTGTTTTCTGTCTCTGTTGCCCCTCAGTATCTCTCACATGGAGATGTTTGAAATGATGCCAGAGTTCTGGGAAGTGGCAGTCACATGTGATTAAGGTGGGTGAGTCACTGAACTATCATGACTAGAAGCCTGGAGGCTGCTGTGGGACTCTAAGCTGGTGTCTTACTTCTTCCCAGGCTGCCGGAAGTTTGGAGAGATTCCACATCAGCATTCTTTTCCTTATGTTTGCAAAGTCTTTGGGACAGCAAACTTTGTTTCCACAACTGACATTTCCTCTTCTTTTTCCATCATTTTTGAGCCCTGTTTGTGAAACAGCTTTAGCCTAACATACCTCTTTTTACCTTATCTAACATTCAAATTAGGTGGCATCTGACAAAGAGGTTTCTTTTTTATTTTAATTAATTAATTAATATTTTATTTTATTTTACTTTGGGGTTACAGACACATTCGTCAGGTAGTGGGTACATTATTTCTTAAACCTTGATACTCCTTCTTCTCATTTTCTTTTCTTTTTTTTTCTTTCTTTCTTTTTTTTTTTTTGTGGGTCATAGGGCTTGAACTCAGCCTGGGCATTGTCCTGAGCTCTTCAGCTCAAGGCTACTGCCCTACCCTTGAGCCAGGCCCCATTTCCCGTTTTCTAGGTGTTAATTGGAGATGAAAGTCTCAGGTCCTTTTGTACCTGGACTGGCCTTGAACCTCGATCCTCAGATCTCAGCCTCCTGAGTAGCTAGGATTACAGGCAAGAGCCACCAGCGCCCGGCTCCCTTCTGATGTTTTTGCCCCCGTTTCTCTCCCCCCATACCCTCCCAATCACCTTGTTTCCCCCCCCTTCCCGTCCCTATTACAAATAAACAAATATATGTATATACAATATACCAGGTAACAAAGTGAGATGCATTAACAATATGAGATTAAGGGAAAAAAAGAGAAAAGATAACATAGTACGTTAAGAACAACAATCGCAAAAGATAAACTTCTTGTTTCTGTATCCTAGAGTTCATTTCATTTAGTCTCATTTTATATGACCTTATGTGCATAGCTTTTGAGCTATTGTGATCCTTTGCTAGGAGAACCCTAGAGGTGCACTAATTACAAATGAGGGAAACCATTGAGCCTATGTTCCTTTGGATCTGGCTTACTTCACTTAATATGACTTATTCCAAGTCTTTCCATTTCCTTATGAATGGGGCGATGACATTGTTTTTCATGGCAGCATAGAATTCCATTGTGTATAAGTACCACATCTTCTGGATATCTTCATCTACTGAGGGGCATCTGGGTTGGTTCCATGTCTTAGCTATGGTAAATATGCTGCAGTGACCATTGTGCTAGTAAGTTTAATATGCCCTTGTTTTCTGGATATTTGGGTAAATGCCAAGGAGTTGGATTGCTGGGTCATAGGGGAGCTCTATGTTTAGTCTTTTTTTTTTATTAAAGAATTTATTAACATTGATTTTTACATCATATTTCAAATGACGTGTTTAATGAATAAGTATTCAAGAAGGGAATCTATATACAATCACAGGCTCTTAATTTTTAGAACATAATCAAAATTAGGCTAAGGGTTTGTATATCATAGATACGTATTAATCAATGTAATAAAGCATATCTATAGAGTTGTAAGTTTTTATGTCTATGTAGTTGTGTTTATATTTCCTGTACTATGTCGATATTATGTTTAGTCTTTTGAGGAACTGCCATATTGCTTTCCAGAGTGGTTGAATGAGTTTACACTCCCACCAATAGTGTAGTAGTGATCCCTCTTGGACATATCCCCGCCAGCATCTGTTGTTATTAGATTTCTTTTTTTTTTTTTTTTTTTTTTGCCAGTCCTGGGCTTGGGCTCAGGGCCTGAGCACTGTCCCTGGATTTTCTCAAGGCTAGGGCTCTACCACTTGAACCATAGCACCACTTCCGGCTTTTTGCTACGTATGTGGTACCGAGGAATCGAACCCGGGTCTTCGTGCATGCTAGGCAAGCACTCTACCACTAGGCCAAACTCCCGGCCCCTGTTATTAGGTTTCTTGATCATGGCCATTCTAATTGGAGTGAGGTGGAATCTCAACATTGTTTTGATTTGCATTTCTTTTATGGCCAGAGATGTAGAGCATTTCTTCCTGTATCCATAGGCCATTCTTATTTCCTCTTTAGAGAAGTCTTTAAGTCTTTAGCCCATCTTTTAATGGGATGGTTATTTTCTTGAGGATTTGTTTTTGAGAGATTCAATTTTTTGAGCTGTAGGTATATTTTAGATATGAGACCCTTGTCTGTTGTATGGCTAGTGAAGATCTTCTCCCACATTGTGGGCTTTCTATTTAACTTGCTAGCTGTGTCCTTTGGCAAAGAGGTTTCTGTTCTGTAGGATCTTGATCATTTAGAATATGGATAATATTTTCAGTAACTCCTTTCCCTCCCCACCCCTCTACCCCCAAGTCTTTTCAGGAAAAGAAGAATTTGCAAAATCATTAGTTTCCTTCCCTAGATCAGAGAGCAACAATGACTGTTTCTTACTACTCCCCCACCACACATATTGTATTTTCTCTCTAAACATACTGTTGATTCTCTTTGAAGTATTCTTCATATACTGTTCCTTTTTCTTTTTCTTTTTTTTATACTTTTTCTCTTAAAGAGACCCGACTATCATGGGATAGTGGCTTCAGATGGGCAAATGATCATTGTGTCAGCTGCTTTTTAAAAATATGGATCTCACAGCCCTAGTCAAGCCTGCTAATTATGCCCTTTATCAGCATTTAGCTAATTACCAAGTACTTTATCACAATACCATATATATTTTATAATCACATACTTAATAAATGACTTACAAATTTATGTAGGAACTGTTGAAAGGATGAAAAGTTTTTTTCCTTTTTTTTATTTTGTTGTTATTATTAAGGTATTATACAGAGAGGTTATGTTTTGGACAATGTCATCTCTTTCTATGAATTCCTCCAGTTTCCACCCCATTTTTTTGTGTGTGTGGGGTAGAGGGGGGTCATGGGGCTTGAACTTGGGCCTGGGCAATGTATCTGAGCTCTTCAGCTCAAGGCTACCACCCTACCTCTTGAGCCACAGTGCCACTTCTGGTTTTCTGGTGATTAATTGAAGATAAAAGTTTCACAGCCTTTAGTGCTGGGCTGGTTTTGACCCAAGATTCTCAGGTCTCAGCCTCCTGAGTAGCTACTGCACCTGGAAAAAATTGCTTCTTAACAACAAGAACAAGAACAAAAAAATGAGCTGGGCCCTGGTGGCTCATACCTGTAATCCTAGCTACTCTGGAGGCTGAGATCTGAGGACCACAGTTTGGAAGTTAGCATAGGGAGGAAACGGTGAGACTCTTATCTCTAATAAACTACTCAAAAAAGCCAGAAGTGGCACAGTGGCTCAAGTGGTACAGTGCTTACCTTGAGCAAAAGGCGCTCGTGATCAGACCCCAGGCCCAGAGTTCAAGCCCCAGGACCAGCCCCCACCTTCCCCCACAAAATAATGCAGTGAGCTGGGCGCCAGTGGGCTCACACCTCTAATCCTATCATCTCAGGATGAGATCTGAGGATCCTGGTTTGAAGCCAGCCCAGGGAGAAAAGTTACGACTTTTCTCTCCAATTAATCACTAAGATGCTAGAAGAGAAGCTGTGGCTCAAGTGGTAGAACACTAACCTTGAACCAAAAAAACCTGCGGGACAGTGCCCACGCCCTGAGTTCAAGCCCCAGACCACCCCCCCCCCCCCCCACACACAGTGAACTACATTGAATGTAGTGTTGTAAGGTGCATTTATTTTTATGTAATAGGAATGAGTAATTAAAATATGTCTAAAATGTGATTAAAAAAATGTTGAAAATGGACTGGCCCACCTTCATGGTACCAAATGAGACCTACTAAATTGCAGAGAAATGTTTTGATTCAGTGCTAAATAAAAACAAGTACATAAAAACCTATATTTGTGGTAAATGGTTGAAAATTAATATGAGTAAAACATTTTCTTTGGGTTTAAAGTAGATTCTATTTACTTCTAAGTTGGGTGTCTTAAAAATTGATTATTAAGGAAATGTAGCTTTAAAATATTTGGCTGTTCTTGGGGAAAAATACATTCTATGCCTGAAAAATACAGTGTTGAGACATAAAGCCTCCATACAGTTTTTCTAGTATAGTATTCTAAGTTTACTGATGTTTTTCAGTGAGAAGTGAGTAAGAAGATCCAGTGGATTAATCAAGATTCTTTGTGGGCAGATAACTTATCTATTTAATTAACGAAAGTGAAAAAAATGTGAAAAAGAAAGGGGAAAGTCCTTCATGGAATCTAGAGGGAGAAAGCTAGAGAGCTACTGACTCTTGGGAAGGGCCCCAACTCTTGGGAGATGAGTCTTGCAGCTCAGCTTTTGGTCTGTTCCTGTGTTGGTTTTCTCTTTCTGCGGATAGACTTTCTCTGTTCACCCATTAATGAGGTCAATATGGTTGCTACGCAGCTCTCACTTTCAGTTGCATGGTTCTGAGTTGCCTGTACAGATTCATATCACATTCTATTTTCTAGGAAATGACAATCTTAAATGGCCCAGGTTTAGCTGGTATCCATGATGGTATTATTGAACACAATATGATTGATGGGGGGAGAGACAGATCCAGAGTAAGATGAATCACTGAGTTAGGGAGTGCCCCCACTAAAGGTTTCTGTGCTTAGCATACACTAAGAAATTGCAGTATTCTAGGAAGAAGAATGGGAATCTGAAATAAGATAATGGTAATTTTGAGCAGAAATAAGCAAACTAAAAAGGTGGAGAGGGCAAAAGAGGTGGAGAGGGCCGGGAGTTTGGCCTAGTGGTAGAGTGCTTGTCTAGCATGCATGAGGCCCCAGTTCCATTCCTTGGTACCACACACATAGAAGAAGCTGAAAGTGGTGCTGTGGCTCAAGTGGTAGAGCCTTGAGAAAAGCCCAAGGATAGTGCTCCAGCCCTGAGTTCAAGACCGTCAACCAACAACAACAACAAAAAAAGGTGGAGAAAAGGCATCAAGATTTGGTAATCAATTAGATTCTGGAGGAAAGATGTTAGTAAAGACAGGGGATAAGATAGATGATGGTTGATGAGTTCCAGGGAGATATAAGCAGTTGGTTACCTGCAGTCACAGAAAATACAGGAAATGCAGGGGAGGAGCTAATTGTCTGGGTTTGGGGTCCATATGAAAATTACAAGTAGAAATATTCACTAAGCCAATAAGAAAGTTATGTTTCCATTCTTAAAGGTTGAGTTCACCCAGGAACAGTTAAGGAGTGTACAGAAATAACTCAAGATTGAACCCTGAGGACAGCATTTAGGAAACAGAGAGGATGAAGAGCTCACAAAGAGATGAAAAAGTGGATAGAAATGTAGGGCAAAATTGAGCATGCAGTGTCCTTTGGAAACCTAGAGGGGAGAGGGAAGAATATAGGCAATGAAAACTGCTGTTCAGCTGCCATTTCCAGGGGCATCTGGAAAGAACCACCGGGAGGCTGGAGCCTTGGAGAGGGCAGATGTTTCTGAATGACTGGGAGGTAGAGTATGCTGAGAGAAAAAGAGAGAAAATAGATTATTTTAAATATCTGCTTGAGGAGAGAGGAAAAAGATGGAAAAGTCAGAAACTTGGAATATGCTAAATAAAGACAAGAGCTAGAGGGATAATTTCTCAGGAGAAATCTCTTTAGGGAGTAATAAGCTGTAGAGACTGGACCAAGGATAGATGTGAGAACAGGACACCCAAGGGACAGAAGGTACATTCGGTTTGGGCTGGTAGATGGGAGAATTTAGTCTCTTTTGGTGTTGAGACTTAATTTTTTTTGTTATTACAATGAGGTACAGAGGGATCACAATAACATAAGTCAGGTAAAGAATACATTTCCTTTTGCACCCTTCTCTCCCTCCCCACCAACTTTTCCCTTCCCATCCATACTCATAAGTTGTATGTTTCATTTTCCACATTGTATCTAGTGAGTACCACTGCTGCATGAGACTTTTTAAAATGGCACTTTTGACCCTGAAACTAATTTTAGATCTAAAGGTAGGTGGCTGGGCTGTATAGATCTATGGGGTTGGGGAGAAGGTAGTGTACCTAGGAGCAGGATCTCATTGCATTTGAACTGTAGCCTGAGCCAGGTTGTTGATGTACTCACCTTTGGGCTCAGGTTTCCTTAGGATTGAATCACTAATTGCAATGAAGGAGGCTCCTGCTAATCAACTGCACCTTACTATATTCAGCCATCCGAGGAAAGCCTGAAGGTGTCCTTTTTTTGTTGTTTGTTTCACTGAACATACTTTCCATCCTCCTGTCCCCCATCATATATTCATACTACTATAACCCTGCAGTGTGTATGAGTGAGCATGATGTGATTTTTGTCTAATGCTAACTATTTTTCATTTGTAGCAGTTACTGCTTGAAAGCTGAGAGGTGAGGTGGCTGAGTTCCCTTTTATTGCCCTTGGGAAGGGAGTGAGGAATGTAGGAGGACCCTCCCAACTCAAACCACAGTCTCCTAGGAGTCTTAATTTCTTGAGATGCCTTAGTGAAGATTAATGGGATACTAGAATGAAGAATTTAAGAATAAGAATACCTCCTTTAACCTCTGTTATCCCTTCCCGACCTACAGAGCTGGCTTCCCTTGGAATGAAGTTCCTTCTGTGTCCTATCCTGTAGAGACAAACATTGCAGGGTTTGGGGGTGGTATTGGCAACATCTGGGCTCCTTTTTGGCACTGTGTAGATTGTGCTCTGCCTCCTGCTGTTTAGAGTGAATACAAAGGATAAGAAAATAGAATTTGGTGATGAAGGAATGTAACTCAAGCTTTGCAGCTGCAGTCTGATCTGGGAAATGAACTCCTCTGTGCTGGAAGGTAGAAGATATGCTGAAAACCAATGCACCAGTAGTTACTTAGTACTTTTCAGGCTGTCACTCAGCACTACCACCTGTCCTGGGGCAGAATGAACGTAATAGGAGGAGTTTTAGAAGACCATTTCTTCCTTACAGTGGAGAATATACAGTGGAGTAAGTTCTACCCTACTGCATAGAGTATTTATAGGACTCTATAGTAGCCACTATAAATATGTGGGGACAGAGGTCAGATATCAGAAAATTGAATGAATTCTTTGCTGTGTCTCATTTTGTGGAATTTGTAATGAATTTCGGATAGCTTGATGAGGAAATCATAATCAGGTGTGCTGGAGAATCTTTTGAAAGCATAATTTGTGAGCATGGGCCAGGAACTCTGGCTATACATCCAGATTTGGGGAAGATGATAGGTTCTTGCCACTCATAGTGATCCTGCAGTTGGTCTCCTTTGACAAGATAGATAGAATATTTGCCTCATAGGATTGCCATGAGTATGGAATTAGATAATGCATGTGAAAATGGTTAGCACAGAGCTGTATCTCCACAGGTTATTTCTAGAAACGAACAGATGTGCTATAAAGTAGATGGAAAATGTAAAGGTCTGATGGAGAACAGGAGAACAAGCCGTGTGTGCTTTCCCCTCCTATATTCAGGTAGATCTGTTGTTATTATTGCAGTGTCTAGGTGGTCATGCTTCTGTGATTATTGATTTGATCTTGTGAAAAATGAGATTTTAGATTATTTGTTTATTGCTTGCTTGCTTGTTTGTTTGTTTGTTTGCCAGTCCTGGGGCTTGAGCTCAGCCTGGGTACTGTTCCTGAGCTCCTTTTACTCAAGGCTAGTGATCTACCACTTGAGCCACCATGCCACTTCTGGCTTTTTCTGTGATTAACTGGAGATTAGAATCTCATGGCTTTTCCTGCCCGGGCTGGCTTCAAACATGGCTTCAAACTGTGATCCTCGGATCTTAGCTTCCTGAATAGCTAGGATTACAGGTGTTAGCCTTTAAAAATATTTTAAAGTATATGCATAAATGTCACCTAGGCCTTAATAAAGTTCAGAGTTTGGCTAGTTAAGCTAATCATTACAATTCATTTTTATTGACTTGATCTTTGAATGTTTATATGTATATCATGCTTATGCCTCCATGAACATTTGAACATAATTGTTAACATAACATATTTTAGGATATTGTTCTATTAGACTATTGCTCCTCTGTGGTTGGGGAGGGAGGATAAGTCACTGTATATCTTTTGAATGGAAAGGATTTTTCTATTCTAATCCCAGAAAGTTATTGGGGAGGGAGATGGGGCTAGTGGAGGTGAGGAGGGCTTTGTAGCAGTTGTGGTCTGGCAGAAGCTGAGGGGGTGTATGGGAGGCTTTCTGGACCAGACTGTTCCTATCTCCAGGCTATTCTCCTGCTTTAATTCCTGCTTAGTGCTGCCAGAAGGCAAGGCATGCACTGGTCTACCTTACTGCCTGTCCATGGTGGCTGGGTGGGAATATTTTCCAGGAGTTTAACTAGTTGGGCTTACAGTAAGCATAGAAACAAATTAGTATAAAATCTCCAGGATGAACAAAATACCTTAACATAAAGTGAGGGTCAAAACAATGCTATATCCAGCTATATTAGAGTCTTAGGCCAAAGGAAAAATCAATACCAATTTTATCTTGTTTAAAACCTTGAAATGTGTTTGTCATGGATTTTTTTTGCCTTAATTTTGGTTTAAAAAAAGGTTAAAGTAAAATATCATTTACATTGACTACTGTGTTTTTTAGGGGGACTCTTCAAAATTTTGTGCCCTGGGCAAGTATCTCATTGCTCTAATCCTTGTCCTTAACACTAGTTGACATCAGAAGCAGAGGAAGTTCTCTGGAGTAATTTAGCTCCTTAATAGACATTTTTCTGGGGCTGGGAATGTGACTTAGTAGTAGAGTGCTTGCCTAGCATGGATAAATCCCTGGGTTCAGTTCTTTAGCACCACATAAAAAAGCCAGAGGGGTGTTGTGGCTCAAGTGGTAGAGTGCTAGCCTTGAGCAAAAAGTAGTTCAGGGACAGTGTCCAGGCCCTGAGTTCAAGCCCCAGGATTGGCCAAAACAAAACAAATGACTGGTCCTATTTGGAGTTTTTAAATGTTTCTCCCCAAGATCAGAGGGCAGGTTTTTCTTTAAGAACAAAGAACTAAAATTTAAAAAATAATAGTAAAAAATATATATGGCTGGGAATGTGGCTTTGTGGTATAGTGCTTGCCTAGCATGCATGAATCCCTGGGATTTGATTCCTCAGTACCAAATAACCAACAAACAATAAAGGTAATATAAAGGCTGGGTGCAGTGGCTCAGGCCTTTTACCCCAGCTACTTAGATGGCTAAGATTGGGAGGATAGCAGTTCCAGACCAATGGGGCAAAAAGTTAACAAGACTCCCATCTTAACAAAAATGCTGGGCATGAGGCCCTGAGTTCAATCTCCACTACTGGAAAAAAAAATACTGGGCATGGTGGTAACATGCCTATTACCTCAGCTACATGGGTGATTTAAGTAAAGTAGGAGGATGGCTATTCAGGTTAGGCCTCAGGCAGAAAATAAAAAAAGAGAGACCCTACCTGAAAAATAAAGGGCTGGGGATGTGACTCAAATGGTAGAATACCTGCCTAGCTAATAAGAGGCCATGAGTTCAAATCCTGGTACTACAAAAGGATAGGAAGAGGAGGAAAGAAAAACAGATTCTGTTGAAAAGGTGGATAGTAAGAGAGGGTGTGGGTTAGAGAGCATGGATATTACCTAAAGAGACTGTTGGGCAAGTATGAAAATAGAACAGTGAACCTCCTGAAATTGAAAGGTAGCTATGCTCGCCACTATACCACCAACAATGACAACCTCTTGAAATTGTACTAAGAAAGAGGTAGGGGGTAAGGAAGAGTGATACAGAAACTGGAATACATTGTATATATTCCATTGAATGCATTTGTGGAAATGTCATGATGAAATCCTCCTTTGTATTGTTAATGTATGCCAATAAAAATGAAAATATAGGGCCCGGAGTTTGGCCTAATGGTAGAGTGCTTGCCTAGCATGCACAAACACCCGGGTTCAATTCCTCAGTACCACATACATAGAAAAAAGCTGGAAATGGTGCTGAGGCTCAAGTGGTAGAGCTCTAGCCTTGAGAAATTCCAAGGATAGTGCTCAGGCCCTGAGCTCAAGCCCAGGACTGGCAAAAAAAAAAAAAAAAGAAAATATAAAGATGATATATAGTAGCAATCAAAAGTTTGGAAAAATAGAAAGGATAAGGAAGAAAGAACCTATCCAACATTTACAGGTCAATTGGTATTAGAAATTTTTTATGTAGTCGGGTGTGGTGGCCTGCAAGTCTTGCTACTCAGGAGTCTGAGATCTGAGGATCGAGGCTCAAAGCCAGCCAGGAGACTCTTTTTTTTTTTTTTTTTTTGCCAGTCCTGGGCTTGAGCTCAGGGCCTGAGCCCTGTCCTTGGACTTTCTCAAGGCTAGCACTACACCACTTGAGCCTCAGCACCATTTCCGGCTTTTGTCTATGTATGTGGTACCAAGGAATCGAACCCGGGTCTTCGTGCATGCTAGGCAAGCACTTTAACCACTAGGCCAAACTCCCGGCCCCTCAGCCAGGAGACTCTTATCTCCAATTAACCACCAGAAAACTGGAAGTAGTGCTGTGGTTCAAGGGGTAGGAGGTAACCTTGGGCTGAAGAGCTCAGGGACAACGTTCAGGCCCAGAGTTCAAGTCGTACGACTGACAAAAAAAAAAAAATTGTGTATTTTCATCACAGCATTTTTTGTTGTTTTCTAGTCTTTTGCCTTATGTGTGTTATTATTATTGTTATTATTATTATTATTGTCAATCTTGGGGCAGACTCTAGGCATAGAAGCTGTCCCTGAACTCTTTGGTCAAGGCAACCACCCTACCCCAGGGCCTGGGCATTGTCCCAGAGCTCTTCAGCTCATGGCTACCTCCCTACCCCTTGATTCTCAGTGCCACAATTTCCAATTTTTTAGTGGTTAATTAGAGATAAGAGTCTCATGTTCTTTAGTGCCCGGGCTGGCTTTGAACCTCCATCCTCAGATCTCAGCCTCCTGAGTTGCTAGAATTACAGGTGTGAGTCACAGCGCCCAGCTGTGTGACATTTTTATATTACTTCCATAAGAGATTCTTAGAAGTGAAATTTTTAGGTTAGTAGGTCTATGGAATGTTTTATACACATTGCATGTTGTTTATGGGTACCTGTCAGCTGTTTTTCCTACCAGAAGGCTTGACTGCATAGCTTGGACTGCTTGCTGTTACAGTGTGCATTATACTGAGTACTTACCCCTTTTCCTCTTCAATTTAACAGCAATGTGAGACACTTCGATAGCATTGTCTTCCACTTCTTTCTCGGCCCAGAGGTATCTCCTGGTTTTCAGATGGTTTTCTTCCTTGTTGATCATAAGCTTCTGTAGCATCTTGGTTTCTCTTGCTGCCTGGCTTCTAAGGAGTGAACACTTTTTCACTAAGCTTCAGATTCTTTTCTCTGTAGCTTCTGGCTTTTCTTCACTGACCTTGTGTCTTCCTTCTTCAGTCCTTTGTTGAGGATCCCTGTAACTCTATGGTTATTGAAAGGATTACCTTCCTCTAAATCTATATATCACTTTCATTTTATTTTTGGTACTCATTTATTATTGTATAGTTGATGGCTTATGCCAATTTGGTTTCTAGGCTGTTCATATTGGGTCTTTGTGTCAGTAAAGCTTGGCATCTGTATGTTTAGTTTGAAGCCATAGTCTAGTCTGATCTCAGCTGGGCCCAAGAGAGCCTGGGAATAGGCTTTCTCTGGAGTTTTACTGCATGGCTGGAACTCCACTAAGAGCTAGAAACAAGCTCCACTGGACTGTTCTCTGTCTTTTGCAAGCCTTTGCTTCTTTCAGGGTCTTTCTGTAAGTTTATCTTTTTCCTGAAGGAGTATCTCAACTCCTCAGAGCTGTGGAACAGGTAGGAAAGCCTTCATGGAAGCTGGTACCTGGGCCATGTTCTCTGCTGTGCAGATTGCAGGTTTATATAGGGCCAGAGCTAAGGAGAGATACTCACCTCTAAGTAGAACTGAAGAAGTACCCCAAATGCAGTAATCAGATTTATGTACAATATTTTTTTATTTTATTTTTTATTATTGAGGTAATATAGAGGGGTTACAGTTACATTTGCCAGATAGTGGGTGCATTACTTCTCATACATTGATACCCCTTCTTATGTTTTTGTTCCCATTTCTTAAGTTTTTGTCCCCATTTCCCTTCTCCTCACTCCCCTTATGTACAATATTGTACACATAAAATTCAATGCAATAAACATGATGAACAAAATATCAGAATTTAAAATAATGACAGGATCAATAACAAAGCTGTTGCCAGCTATTTTGTAGGCTGAGATACAAGGAAAAATAAGTAATAGTGACTCTGTATTTTTGTGCCCCAGGTAAGAGACTTACTCCCCTCACCCTAGTTCCAGTCTTGGTTTTACATCAAAGGCAGACATAATTTTGTTCATCAGTTGGAGCTGATGTGCTCTTTGTCCTTTCTTTTTTAGACAACATCTTGACAGGTGTGACCCTTGCTGAGCTTTTATTTCATCTAATATTATAGATTCCAACCAGTGTGTTTCCTTCCATTGAAGGGCTAAATCCTCTTCTCTATGATTGCTTTTTGATAATCCTAGGTAAAAACTACCTTCCAACATCCCCAAGTAATGAATGTTCTCAGTACAGTTTTTTTTCTTTTGCAACTATATTTTTATCTAATTGAAATTATAGTGTACCAGTTTGATATATGTATACAGTATGTAATAATCAGTTCAGGGTAACTGCTATTTCGTCCTTTTTTTCCTTTCTTCCTGCCTGCTTGCCCGCCTTTTCTCTCTTTCTCCTTTCTTCTTTCCTCTTTCTCTCCTTTCCTCTTTCCCTCCTTCCCTCTCCCCCACTTTCTTTCCCTCCCTGTTGCTACTAGGGCTTGAACTCAGGACTTCACATGCTTACGTGGCTTTTTTACTTAATAAGGTGCTCAATTACTTGAGCCATAGCTCTACTCCCAAAATTTCTACAATTTCTAATTCATCACATGAGCAATTTGTCTCCCTTTGCTTCAAAAGTTTCAATTCTGTGTCTTATGCTTGTTAAGATATGCCACTTAAGCCACATGCCCCCAGCCCTCAAAGTAGTTTTCAATGTTCTAGTAGTCTGTTCTAGATGCTTTCTGTTAAACTCGGTAATGCTTGAAACTATCAAAACTCTAGATCATATTAGAGCTTATATATTCTACAAACCTATTGGTATCTTAGAGGCCATTGGGTACAAGTTCAGAAATTTAATTCAAATTAGATAATGAAGAAGAATTTACTAGATTAAGACAAGGAAGCCCCCTAAAATACAGCAGTGGGATGTGAAGCTAGATTGTGTGGATTCTGAAAGTTTTCAGGTGGTTCCCTTGTCTACCTCTCTTCCTTCAAGTCATCCTCATAATATCAGATTGCATCTTCCAAGCACCTACTTTATTTATTTATTTGCTGGTCCTGGGGCTTGAACTCATAGCCTGCGCTCTTTCCTTGAGCCTCTCTCTGCTCAAGGCTAGTGCTCTAACACTTGAGCCACAGGGCCACTTCTGCCTTTTCTTGTTTATGTGGCACCAAGGAATCTAACCCAGTGCTTCATGCATGCTAGGAAAGCAATCTACCACTAAGCCACATTCCCAGCCCCCAAAAGTTAGCCTTTTATAAAGGTGGTTGTATAGCAACCTGATCACAGTTCCTTGGTGTTTACTTCAGATTCTCAAGAGAGATAGATATGAGCCAGCTCTCTTTCCTTTTTTTTTTTTTTTTTTTTTTTTTTTTTTGTGCCAGTCCTGGGCTTGAGTTCAGGGCCTGCGCACTGTCCTTGGACTTTCTCAAAGCTAGAGCTCTATCACTTGAGCCTCAGCACCATTTCCGGCTTTTTTCTATGTATGTGGTACCGAGGAATCGAACCTGGGTTTTTGTTCATGCTAGGCAAGCACTTTACCACTAGACCAAACTCCCCAGCCTGAGCCAGCTCTCTTAAGTGGGCTACTTGATAGAATATATCTCAGCATGAGGCAAAGAGTGTGGTAAGTAAAATCATTGTAGGCAAGTAAAAATATCCTTATCCTATGAGAGACTATAGACCTAGTGAGAGACCTGTATGCAGACTAGTGAGATACGATTATTCTAAGAAAATCAGAGTTCTCCAAAGGAACCAATGGAACATACATTTTTTTGTAGAGGAAACTTACTAGATTGGCCCACAAGGCACAGAGATTGAAAGTTATATATGATTTTTTACAGCAGGCTGGTGAGCTTGACAAAGAACAAGAGTAGCTCAGTCCAAGAAGCTGGGAACCTCAAAACTAGAGAATGAGTGAATGATGATGCAGTTCCTACTAGGCCAGCATCCTAATAGAGTCAGACCTGCGAGAGTCACTGATGCAAGCCTGAGTTCAAAGGCTGAAGAATCTGGGATCTGACATCCAAGGACAACAGCAATAAAAAACATACTTACCGAGGAAGGGAAAGAATAAGTTTATTCCTTTCTACTTCTTTGCTCCTTCTGGTCTCTGAGTGTTTTGGCTGGTGTTGCCCGTATTCAGAATGGATCTTTCCCACTCAGTTTATTGACTACCCCCCCCACCGATATTCTCTGTAAATACTCACAAACCCAGAAATATACTTTACTAAATCTCCAGACATCCCTCAATCTAATCAACTTGATACCCAAGAGTTGGGTATATAGCTGAATGGGGCAGCCTGTACTTAGCATATGTGAGGCCTTGAATTTAATCCCCAGCATCCATGGGTGGAAAATGAAAAGCTGACATTCAGAAATGACCCTGACTACTACAAATTTGTATGCTGAAGTATTTAAGAGGAAAATGCACTATGATTCATCCAAAGGTTTGTCAAAAATAACATGAGTTGATGTTTGGATAGATAATGAAGCAATAGTAAAATGTTAATTGTAGATTACAAGTGTGGTGTGTGTGTGTGGGTGTGTCTGTCTGTCTGTATGTGTCTATGTGGTTGCAGTATGATCTTTTCAATTTTTGAAATCTTTTATGATAAGAAAAAGTATGGATGTTTTTATATACTACTGCATTAAGAAATTTGGGCCTTATCTGACTTGAAGATTCTAATGTATGCTTTGAGGAGTGACTATTAGATATGCATCTTTGAAGGGAAGAGATCTGAGACACCAAAACAGAACTTACCATTTCTTTGGCAAAAAGAAGAGGAATCAGTAACAGGAGTCCCAAGGATAGAGTAGAAGAGATAGTTTCTGGGGTCAGGAGCTCTGCTTGCTGAAATCTGCTTGGTGATAGCATGAATTGGGGTGGGTAGATTGTAAACTGGCACACAGCCCTGGGTTAAGGCGCATGACCAGGGCCTGAAGGAAGAAGGTAGTATGGTCAAGGTAACCTTAGCTTCAAAGGTACTTTAATGCCCGTGTGCATCCAAGACACAGATACTAAAAAGTGCCGATTCTGGAACAGAATTAAGACCTTATTCTAAAAGTAGTAAACAGAAAACCAAGAACGCTTTGAAGCATGGAATTAAACTGGACTACTCTAGACTTAACAGTTGGGAGCTGAGAGAATCTCAAAATTTTATCCTTATCAAGTCCCCTGTCCTTTGGAGAATGTGGACCAGAGGTAATATACATGGTGGAAATGCTTGGAGATGGAGCTTTGGGATCTGTAATATTTAGGCACTGACAGCTCCCTCAGCTCACCTCAGCTGCCTTGTGTGTGTGCCATTTACTGGAAGTTGGTGGGTGCTGCCTCAGGACAAGCTTGGCTCTGGCTTCCTACTCTCAACTTTGATTTCATTTTTCTCTTAGTATAGGAGTATTTTTGAAACAAAGATTCATCTGTAAGACAAGTGTTTGTTATTGTGATAACACAGAAATTTCTCCATAAAGCTGTACCTTGAGCATAATGGAGATGGAGATTTAATCTGAGGTGCTGGAACAAAATAGAATGTTTTGTTATTGTTATTGTTGGTTTGTTGTTTTGTTTTGCTCTCCTATAAAGTACTAGGCAAACAAGTTGGGTAACGAAACATATGAGTGCCATGGCAGAATAACACGAAAGCCACAGTAAATCATCCTGTCATCATCCCTGCCCTCAGTCCATTTACAGTCTACTTGGTCAGAAGGCACCAAACCAGTAATTACCCACACAAGAATTTAATTATACTTATGAAATATTCTGAAGGAAAAGTAGAGGGTACTCACCCTGATTTTTTTTTGGGGGGGGTGTTGGTCGTGGGGCTTGAACACTGGCCTGGACGCTGTCCCTGAGCTCTTCAGCTCAAGGCTGCTGCCCTACCTCTTGAGCCACAGCGCCACTTCTGGTTTTCTAGTGGTTAATTGGAGATAAAAAGTCTCATGGACTTTAGTGCTCAGGCTTGCTTTGAAATGAGATCCTCAGATCAGCCTCCTGAGTAGCCAGGATTATAGGTGTGAGCCACCATGCCTGGCCTCACCTGATTTTTTTTAAAATTTTTACATTTTTTTATTGTAATTAATAGAAGGGTTACATTATATTGACCAGATAGAAGGTGCATTACTTCACAAACGTTGATACCCTTTCTCATGTCTTAGTCCGCATTTCCCTCTCCCCACCCCCGCCCCTTATCTTGTTTTCACCCCTTCCCTATTCTATTTCAAATAACCAAATAAGCATATACAATATATCAGATAACAAGGTGAAATACTGTAACAATATGAGATAACCAAGGGACAGCAAAAGAGATGAGAGATAACATAATACATTAAGGACAATAATTACTCATTATATGGCTTTTGTTTGTATATTCTGGAGGTCCTTTTATTCAGCATCATGGCCTTATGTATCTAGGTTTTGTTCTATTATAAATCTCTACTAGGAGAGCCCAAGGTTTCTACTGATTATGACAAATGAGGGAGACCATTGAGCCTATGTTCCTTTGAGTCTGGCTTACTTCACTTAATATGATTTTTTCTAAGTCTTTCCATTTCCAATGTCATTCTTTCTGACAGCAGCATAGAATTCCATTCTCACCTGATTTTTGAAGCAGGTATGTGTAGGGACAATCAAGGGAGACATAGTCTGGAATGAAGTAATGTTTAGCTTGAAACCTGAAGGATGTTAGTAGAAACTGGTCAAACCAGGGGTGGAATGAAGTGGGCAAAGGGAAATACATAAAGAACTTAGGTAGAAGGCTTTTGTGAAAGTGATCAGTGGAAAGCTATGATATATAAGGATTCTGGGAGATTCCATATTTCAGGCCTTACCGGCCATCAGCAGCACAGCAAGTTTTATTCTAAAACAAATGAACAAACTTTGAGCATTTCTAAACAGGTAAGTGGCATTGATTTCTATTTTGAAAAGATGACACTGGCTGCAGTAAGGACAAAAGAAAATGGCTGAGATGGACCTGGAGAAGCTTCTCTATGGATTTTAGTGAACAAACAATATAACCTTCTGGATGTCTCAACACTCTCCCTATATACCAGATAGCTAACCCAGTGGTGACAGTGAACTATGGGGCCAGGTAGCCCAGGAAGGCTGTGTTTTAGTCAGTCCTAGCTGATGATAGGGCTGGGCTTGCTGTGCTGTGATTCTATGTGTACAGTAATTCACAAGCCTTTAGTATACATAAACCAACTTGATTTCTTAAAAATCTTTCTGTTCCACAAAGGCAATTTTGTGTGTGTGTGTGTGTGTGTGTGTGTGTGTGTGTGTGTGTGTGTGAGAGAGAGAGAGAGAGAGAGAGAGAGAGAGAGAGAGAGAGAGAGAGAGAGAGAGAGACCTTTCCCCCCTTAGTTGTAAATATTCCTCAATCATATTTCTAGAGAGGAAGAACCAGTTGATGTTCTCTGTTCAGCCTGGGCTGTAGTCTTGGTTTTTGTTGATATTTCTGTGCCACTTCCAGTGTGGACCAATCTTTGCCCACAGTTGTACTGGAAAGAAGGAGTTAAATACCTCAAGCTGTCCCCATCTGGGTGTTCTTTTTGCCTGGAGAAAGGACTGCTTTGCCATATTCCCCAGAAGGAGCTGGCACATGGTGGTTTTTAATTTGAGGCAAGTGAGGAGAGATTGACATGAAAAAACAACGCCCAAGCCCCCACTGCAATCAGTGCTGACACATGCTTCAACTTGACCTTTTTTCCTGTACAGGCTTTTCTGTGTTCTCTGCCATCTGTTCTAGAGTTGTGGAAATTGTTTCTTCTTCTGAAACTTCTGGCAAAGTTGTCTTCAGGGTGAATCAATTGAGGGTAGTGTTTCTTGGTCATCATTTTGAGAGCTCAGAAACACAGTGGATAGTACACCCAAGTTCCCACCCAGATGACTGTTACCAGAAGGCAGTACTGGAGAGGTCACTTAGGTTTTTCTCTTCTTTGATTTCCTAGTGGTTAAATGGCAGTTTTAATACATGACCTGCTTATTTTACAGGCTTTTAGAAAACGTGATCAAGACATCTAGTTCAGTCCTAGCCTAGAGTCATGTTTGCTTTAGCTGGAATAGGGAATAAGAGAATTTTTAAAAGTCTGTTGCCTGAATTTAAAAAAATCAAGAAATGTTACCTACAAAATCAAACTTCTCTTGGAAATCATATGAGATGACAATCCCTCATCCCATGTTCTTCCATAGCAACCTGACTTAAGGATGGGTGCCCCAGGAATAGGCATACACTTCCTGTCTTGTTATGGTTGTCACCCTTTGTCATGATCTCCCTGACAGTGATTTTGTCAGTAGCCTCTGTATCTAGTGAGACCTGGGCTATTTTGCTTTCTTTATATGATCTTCCTGGCCTCATTAGGCTTGGAGCCTATGTCATGATCTCAGAAAGACTTAAAACTTTATGATGCTGAGCACTAGTGGCTCACATCTGCAATCCTAGCTACTGACGACACTGAGCTGTGAGGATCAAGGTTTGAGCTAGTCCAAGCAGACAGATTTCTGTTTGTCAGCAAAATGCTAGAATTGGAGACATGTCTCAGGTGATAGAGCACCAGCCTTGAACCAAAAAAAGCCAAGCAAGAGTATAAGGCCCTGAGTTCAAACACCAAAAACAAAAATTTTATGATAGTAAGGTTTTATAAAGATAATTTTTTGGGGGGGGAGGAGGGAGAAATAGGAAACACCATTTTTTTACTTCCTGCGTGCAAGGGACTTTGCCTGTCCTTTAATCCCAAAAGCTGTGAGGAGCCTTAGACAGTTGAGAGGACAGCCTCTGGGAAATAGAGCTGCCTGTGCCATTTGAACCCCACTTTTTGTTTGAAGCTGAGAAGAGAGATGTTTGTAGAGCCCAGTCTTTAAGAGGATAGTTACAACTACTGGTGAATCATCTGTAATCCTAGAACATAGAAGAAGCCAGTTGAAAAATTGATAGCTTAGTCTTAATCTCTGTAGACAGGGAAATAGAGGCCAAGGAGATGCAGTAATGCTTTCATGGTCACCCTTCACCCACATCTCCCAAGTCAGCTCTGCTTTGACTGGATTCTCTGATTCTTTACAAAAGCTTTAGGATTTTTATTTTATGGTTATTTTTCTCTTCTTTGCACCATTTGTACCCCATGAAGTAAGCAGCATATGCTGAATTTAACATGACTTTTTAAAGGATTTGGAGGGCAGGAAAGTGGGAGAAATGGGAGAAGTATCCCGGATGAAGTGTTTCTCATTTTGGTAGCCTATGGCTTCTTTGCCTCGTGTCTTTGAATGTCAGACAAGTGGATCCATTCCCAAATTTCCTTTTACCTGCAAGAAAAATTCAGCCAGATTTTTAGTGCCTAGAATTTTGGCAGGATTTTAAAATATTCAGCAAAACCTCTTTGGTAGCAAATCCAGAAATGCTGTCTCAGCACCATGGCAGTCTTCTTTGTCTCATATTCCTAGTCTAATCATTCTCATTGTCTGCCCAGCTGTTTTCCGTCACCACTCAGATAATCAATTTGGAGTCTTTCTTTTCTGTCCCACTCACCTTACTTTCCCTCACCAAGTGGAAGTTGCTGGTTACCTACTTCATTCAGAACAGCATAAGGGCCCAATACCATCTAGTATGACTCGGTATCTGATATACAGACAGGAGCAGTGCTGTTTTCTTCTTCCAAAGCACCACTGTGGATGTAGAATATCATGATGAGACTCCTGAAGAAATTGGTTTTTTTCTTGGTCTAAAAAAAAAAAAAACAAAAAACTTTCCAGGCAGGGAGTCTTGCCTAGTGGTAGAGTGCTTGCCTATTGTGCATGAAGACCCAGGTTTGATTCACCATACATAGAAAAAAGCCAGAAGTGGTGCTGTGGTTCAAGTGGTAGAGCTCTAGCCTTGAGGAAAGCCCAAGGACAGTGCTCAGGCCCTGAGCTCAAGGCCCAGGACTGGCAAAACAAACAAACAAAACAAAACAACAAAAAAGCTTTCCACTGGTGATTGTGTTCCTTGTAGATGTCAGAACTAAAAGATATTTTAGAGGTTATGTAATTCCCCCAGTTGGTCAGGGAAGGGTTATAATTCATGATAACCCACAGGTCTAACAAAGATTGAAGCCGGGACATCTAATTCAGTTTTAGCCTGTGAAACACTTGATACTTGTATCACAAATTCCCATCTTCTTCCAGTAGAAAACCAGGCACTTCTATCCTATTTGCATATTTGAGAGGTAGAAGCCCATATTATGTCAGTACTTTCATTGGTAACTGTACAATCTTATGCTTATTAAAATACTCTCTTCAGGCAAGTGGTGGGAAACAGCTTATCCTAGGAGTTTGAATGAAGGATCTATAGGAAACTGCAAGTTACAATCACAGTGAAACATTAATACTAAAATAAATGGCTAAGGCGCAGTGTAATACTGAGGAGGTGGAACAACGGAACCTTCATATGTAACTATTGAGAGTGTAAGATGATACACTGGGAGGAACTGTAAGGCAATTTCTTATAAAACTAAATATATACTTGCCATATGGCTCAATAATTCTTCACAATTCTTTACTTATGTAAGACAAATTATTACCGATATTCTTTTTAGATGCTGTACTAGGAGGGCTTGAGGTCAGGGCTTTTTTTTTTTTTTTTTTGGCCAGTCCTAGGCTTGAGCTCAGGGCTTGAGTACTGTCCTTGGACTTTCTCAAGGCTAGAGCTCTACTACTTGAGCCTCAGCACCACTTCCGGCTTTTTTCTATGTATGTGGTACTGAGGAATCGAACCCAGGTCTTCGTGCATGCTAGGCAAGCACTCTACCACAAGTCCAAACTCCCGGCCGAGGTCAGGGCTTTTTACTCTGGCCTCACTTTCTTTCTTATGGTCAGTACTCTACCATTTGAGCTATATTCCTCTAGTCTAGCATTTTGTTGATTAATTGACAGTTGAATCCTGCAAATTTTTTCTGCCCATGATGGATTTGAACCATGATCCTTTGAGTTTCAGCCTCCTGAGTAGGATTATAAGTCTGAGCTACCATTACCCACCAATTGCCTGTTAAAAAGAAACCTTTGTGTAGATGTTTAATTCATATTGCCAGAAGCTAGAAGCAATTCACATGTCTTTCAATGGGCAAATGAGTATACTGTTTATGGAATATATAATAGAGCAGTAGCTGGCAACTCCTCAAAATACTGATAGATTAAAACGATGATGGGAACTAAAATGACGACAATGGTCTAGTGGTAGAATACTTGCTTAGCGTGCACAAAGCCCTGAGTTTGATTCTTCAGAACCACATACACAAGAGCTGGAAGTGGTGTTGTGGTTCAAGTGGTAGAGCACTAGCTTTGAGAAATTTAAGGATAGTGCCTGACTCCCAGTTCAAACCTTAGGACGGGGGTGCGCGGGGGACGATGATAGGATCTCAGGAATATGCTGATTGTAAGAAGTCAGACAAAAAAAGAGTATTTACTTTTGGTTTCATTTAGGGACAATAAAACTAGAGATAGAAATTAGAGCTGAAGCCAGGTGTGGTGGCTCATGCCTGTAATCCTAGCCACTTAGGAGGCTGAGATCTGAGGATCAAGGTTCAAAGCCAGTCCAGACAATAAAGACGGTGAGACTCTTACCTCCAATTAACCACTAGAAAATCAGAAGTGGCGCTGTGGCTCAATGTGATTGCCTTTAGCTGAAGAGCTCAGGGACAGCACCCAGGCCCAGAGTTCAAGCCCTACGACCCACCCCCAAAAAAAAAAAAATTAGAGCTGAAGTTAGAGAGGAAAAAATTTTCTAATAATAACATGAAGAACTCTTTTCAGTGACAGGTGATTGTGTTGATGGGCACAACAAATGTATAAAGTTCATGAAACTATATATAGGTACATTGTGTTGTATGTCGTTGGTTTAAAAATATAGAAAGGAGAAAGATCTTATCTGAATTCTACTCTGTTACTAATTCTGTGTGATTTTATGTAAGAAACAATGTCTCTATGTCGCTTACCTACTAGGAAATGGACAACATAGATTGTTTACTTTATTCAATTGTTGTGAAGATAGAAATACTGGGGAATATTTCATCAACTCCTCTTTGGGCAGGAAAGATGAGAACTCTGCACTCATGTGTGAATTAATGTGGACATTTTGGAATTTATTTGCAAATCATCTTAACTTTGTGAAGCATGAACTGTGTTACTTCTTATACCTGGCAATCAGTAAAATGAAGGAAATACTATCTTTTTTTGTGTGTGTGTGTGTGCCAGTACTGAGGCCTGAACTCAGGACCCTTAGCTAGCTCCCCTAGCTTTCTTGATCACAGGTTTTACCACTTGAGTCAGGCATCCAGTCTATGAATAGTTTACATTAGATCAGAGGTAGAATACTGGAAGGAGTGGCCATGTTAAATTATCCTGCCTACTTATTTACTTGCTTCACTTAATAGATCAAATCCATTTTCTTTTGTGATTAAGTTATTGATGAGATTATTTTAATGTTGCATGATGTGTTCATAGGCAGAGAGATGGGCATGGCCAGATTTTCTTACCTCTGTCCAAAAGTTTCATTGTTTAAATCCTCACCTACAGATAAGCCCTTTTATAGACATAGATGCTTACTAATGTTCTCACAGTTAGCCATGATAGCAAATCATTGCTTTTCTTTTAGATGTATTATGGTTGTAGGCTTTAAGAATCTGGGTTGGCTTCCTAATGAACCAGTTGTACTTGCTGGGTAATGTGGAAGGTGACCCATTTCTTTAGTCCTAACCGGAAAGGTCATCTTGCTGCTGGGCTGCTCCCATCTGCTACTGCACTGCTCCCATCTGGTGGCAGTTATCTCACATTGCAATAGCATCGTCCTGCTTCAAAAAGGACCTACTTGTCCTTTGGTGCTACCAGGCCCCACAAATTGAAATGCCTTTAGACTATGTCAGATGCTGGGCAGAAAAATATTTATTAGGTTTTCTTCAGGCAAGAATTGTGATAAACAGTATATGAACTAATATGCATATTTTGAAGTTTATTTGCAAGCCATCTTTTAAGTTTGTAGAATGTGAGCTCTGTTACTTCCTGTCCTTGGCTGTCAGTAAAATGAAGCAGTTACTCATTTCCAATGAAAGAAATATCCATCTCTAGTATCAGATGTCTCTAAGAGTATGACAGGATGTGTCTCTAGAAGCTTAAGTGGAAAGAACACTTTTTAGACAGAATGATTATGCTCCAGGTTGTGCCTATACCTAAGTCTCTTTTATTTTTTCTAAATATAAAGGAAAATTCTTGGACTTAATGCTCTCTAGGAGAATTATTACTGTTCAAAGTTCTGTAGTCCTTTGTTTTTTTTGGTTCGTCATGGGGCTTGAACTTTGAGCCTGGGCCCTGTCCCTGAACTCTTCAGCTCAAGGCTAGTGCTCTACCACTTGAGCCACATCACCACTTCTAGTTTTCTGGTGGTTTATTGGAGATAAGAGTCTTATGCCCAGGCTGGCTTTGAACTCTGATCCTTAGATCTCAGCCTCCTGAGTAGCTAGGCTTACAGGCGTGAGCCACTAGTGTCCGGCCTCTTATGAATTATTAAAACATCCAGAAAATCCACAAAATGAATACTCACTTGGGCCATATACAAAACAGTTATGAGTATAAATAGGAATTTTGTGTTTTATAATACCATTTTCCTCCATTCTAATTAATTTTAACATGCATTATTATTTTAATAACATTTTGAGGAAAATACCATTACATTCAGTATACTAAAACACTACAAATTTAATAATAGAGTAGTTCAGTGAATTATAAGGAAGTGGAAAATGTTATTGAAATACAGAGATTAGAGACAGTTAAAATTAGTACTGAATGGTTTTCTGCTGATCTGACTATTGAAGAACACAGTGATAGGAAATATACTAACATGTGGTCTGTGGTAAATCATTGGATATACATTTGGAACTTGCAGTCCATTGAAAGGCTTTTTATGACTTTTGTGTGCAACAGTGATTTTTGACCAAGGCTCATTCTAGCTTTATGGAAATGAATCCTAGTCTACTGAACTAGCAAGAAATAAACTAATAAGAAATGCTATGGGTGCCAACAGATAGGTTCTGATATAACAGCCCCAAAGGAGGTAGAATAGGACTGAGTCTCAAGTCTTACTTGTCGAGAAGAGTTAAGGTCTCTACAATAGCTATGAGTTTTGGTGCTCGCCCTCGTGCTATATCTTAACCTCAACTCAAATAGTTACACTAAAGACTTCCTTCTCTGTTCACTTTTACCCAGTTAGTGACCATCTCTGGTCCTAGTGACATTTTGCTTCACAAGGTTAATGCACAGATATTCAGGCTAAATGATGGAGATGTGCAAGGCAGGCTGAGTGTTCAACTCAACTGCTTATTCTAAAGCTTTGCCACACCTTTTTATTTAATCCTCTTAAGGACATTGAATACTTCACACAGTTCTTTGGGAGTGAAATTGAGGTTAGGAGTTCTAAAAATGTGTGGAACTTTAAGCTTTAACGAATTCAGTTATTTGAAAATCCTGTTAGAGTTATATAAATTTCTATTAATGATCTCTGAACTATCTTTTAGGGTAGATGTCAAGAAATCTGTCTGCCATGTAGAACAGCATTCCTGCCTATATTTTGTATCTTTTCAATAGTCTATGGGGTGGGAGAGTCTACTTTTATACTTGAATTGGAAGATGGAGCAAGAAGAAAGAAATAAGAAGAAAAGCATTATTAAAATAATTTTCTTGAAGAGAACATAAAAAATTCAAAAGGAAAATACTTTTCTAGCCTCTCTGATGAGAGAAAGAGTACTGCAGTCATATTAAAAACAGGCTTGTTTGACTGGAATCTCTTTGAGACTTCCTTCAGTTAGTGTTTGTTTTTATAGGAAAATAACACCTAGGATTATGGCAAGGTTTAAATAAGATTATCCTAGACATCAATGTGTCCGACAGTAGGTAGATATAATTGGGTCTTTTTCTTTGATTCATTTATCATCTCATTTGTAGGAAGATGATTACTGCTCATCCTTGACCTTGAGATATGTTTGGGTAGCATTTGTTCCCTTTCCTATAAGTAATACCTCTAAGTTCCAAGAATCTTAATGTCTTGTTGGTCAGGATAGCCCAGGCTAGGTGATACTCTAGCATCAGTACCATTAACAGAGACTGCAGTGCCATAGTTATCTGATGTCTTTTTTGAACATGACTCAAAGAGCTTATTATATCTATGCTCCTCTCACAGGTGGATTCGCTCTCGTGTTTCTGGTGAGGACAAGCAATGGATTAAAATGTGCCTTGAAACGCATGTTTGTCAACAATGAGCATGACCTCCAGGTGTGCAAGAGGGAAATCCAAATCATGGTAAGGCTGCCTCTGGATGTGGGAGTACCTTAAAGCAGGGATAGAGACTGTGCTCTCATAAGAAAGTCATAGAGGACAGACAGTCAGACTATTTCTTTCCCTAAGATGGCAGAGAGTCCTCCTGACTGTTCTGTATATAGGACACTGTCCCTGCCTTGATCTTATCAGCTGGAGGGTGAGAAAAAGAAGCGAATTGAGAGAACCGACCAATTTTTAGATCAGAGAACTATTTGAAGACATTGAAAAAAGCCTGTTTAACACATTATTTTCTAGAGATGAACTGTGGCATTTCATCTTGAACCTCACTTTCTCTGGAGCTTCCTTTTTTAGCCTCCTGTCAGTTATCAGACCCCAATCCTAGATATCTACCATCCTGAACCCCTCAGCATTCTGTGAGCATGTGAGCATATACTTGTACACTTTTTTTTGGGGGGGGGGGTGGTGAGCAGGGCCATGAGGCTTGAACTCAGCCTGGGTGTCGTGCCTGAGCTCTTCAGCCCCAGGCTACCGTCCTGTCCTCAAGCCAAGCCTCACTTCTCATTTTCTAGAGGTTAATTGGAGATAAGAATCCCAGGTCCTTTTGTGCCCAGGCTGGCTTTGAATTCTGATCCTCAGATCTCAGCCTCCTGTGTAGCTAGGATTACAGGCATGAACCACCATGCCTGGCTCCTTGTACAACTTTTTATTTTCTACATGTATGTTTCTTTCTAACTATAGGATGCTTGTACCCTGTTTAGGCCCAAACCTGGATACCTCATACTCTATCATTCCACTTAGAAACAAGTCCATGAACAGTCTGGCTCTGAGATCTGAGGATTACAGTTCAAAGCCAGCCCTGGCTGGCTTTGTGAGATTCTTACCTACAGTTGACCAGCAAAAGTTGGAAGTGAAACTATGACTGAAATGGTAGAATGCTAACCTTGCACACAAAACAAAACTAAACAACTCCCAACACAAAAACCTCAGGGACAGTGCCAGGGCCTTGAGTTTAGGCCCTAGGATTGGCACATGCACACGTAAGTAATTTTTTCCATATATTTTTATTATAATTACATTATATTCACCAGATAGAGGATGCATTACTTCACATACATTGATACCCTTTCTCATGTCTTGGTCCCCATTTCCCTCCCCTTACTCCCACCCCTCATCTTGTTTTCCCCCTTCCCTATTTGATTTCAACCAAATATGCATATATCCAATATATCAGATAACAAGGTGAAATACTGTAACAATATGAGATAACCAAGGGACAGCAAAAAGGATGAGAGATAACATAGTACATTAAGAACAATAATCAATCATTAAAATCTGTGAACAGGAAAAATTGATCTGTGGAAATAAAAGGAAGTTTTGTCTATAAAGGGGCATATTGGAACTTTCTGGGTCATGGAAATGTATTATTTTGGACAGACATGTTTATGTAATTGTTAGAAATCAAGCACATTAAGAACTGAGTGTTTTTCCATTTTTTGCTGAAGGCTAGTGCCCTGTGACTTAAGCTACAGCACCATTTCTAGTCTTTTCTGTATATATGGTACCAAGGAAATGAACCCAGGGCTTTGTGCATGCTGGGCAAACACTCTACCACTAGGCCAATTTAGAAACTTTTTTCTAAGTCTCTGATTTACGATATATTCTTCAAAAAGTCTTTGCATTAGAGATACATGTTGTGTGTGTGTGTGTGTGTGTGTGTGTGTGTGTGTGTGTTGAAAATAATACATCTTGAAAACAATATGTGACTTAAAATTAAAAGCAAGATTGGCCATGTATTGATGATCACAGCAGAATGATGACTATATGAGTTTGTCATTGTATAGAATTAAAATGTGATCTGTTATTTCTTGATGTTTCTATAGTATTTCAATTACCTTAAACTGTTGTTTGATGTAGTTCTACCATCAGAAAATGAGGGGTTTTTTTTGTTTTGTTTTGTTTTTTTGTCAGTCCTGGGCTTGAGCTCAGGGCCTGAGCACTATCCTTGGATTTTCTCAAGGCTAGAGCTCTACCACTTGAGCCTCAGCTCCATTTCCGGCTTTTTTCTATGTATGTGGTACCGAGGAATCGAACCCGGGTCTTCATGCATGGTAGGGAAGCACTCTACCACTACGCCAAACTCCCAGCCAGAAAATGAGTTTTTTTAAGTGAGTTATTTAAAGTAAAAATCTTAATTCTTGTTTACATTGCTTGACAAGATAAATGGTTTATCCACAACTGTACATTCACTGCTGTTTTCTTCTGAGCCATTCTGTTCATTGCATACTTTCTTCAACAATTGTGTTACTTAATTTCTAAGTATTTTTGGCATTTTAAATTGTCTTTCTATTATTGATTTCTATTTTAACCTCTTTGTGATCTGAAAATATTCTAGAATAGAGGATTAAATTTGTTAAGGTATATTCTGTGGTACAGAGTATAATCTGTCTCGGTGAGTTTAGTGTGAGCATGAAAAGAATGGGTATATGCTGTTTATTCAGTTGTTCTATAGATCCATGTTATATGCAGGTTGATTGATGATGCTGTAGAGCTTAGCTATGTCTTCCCTGCTCTTTCTCTTGGATCTTTTTATATCTAACCGGAATGTGAATTCCATCTCTCTTGGAAGCTTCATCAGTTATCCCTCCTATATGTGGCTAGTTTGTTAGACACAGATGCAGTTAAGGAATGATGTCTTCTTAGAAATTGACCTGCTTGAGATTTGCAATAGAGCAAAACCTTGATACATAAGGCCATATAGTATGAAGCTAATTGAATGAACCTCTAGGATATTGAAACAAAAGCCATATAGTGAATGATTGTTGTCCTTAATGTACTATGTTATCTCTCATCTCTTTTGCTGTCCCTTGGTTACCTCATATTGTTACAGTATCTCACTTTGTTATCTGATATATTGGATATATTTGTATTTGGTTTCTTGAAATTGGATAGGGAAGGGGGGAAAACCAAGATGTGGGGGTGGAGGAAGGGTAATGGGGACCAAGATATGTGATAGGGTATCAATGTATGTGAATTAATGCACCTTCTATCTGGCAAATATTATGTAACCCTTTTATTAATTACAATAAAAATATTTTTTTAAAAAAAGATAAATGGTTTAATCAGCTTTGGCTGAAATGGATATATGGATAATGGTAATAGCAAATGCACATGATCAACTATAGATGATACGTTTGTGCCTTGGATTTCAGTGCTTTGGGAAAAGTAGAAAGATATCCAGAAAACTAAGTGGGAGTACAGGCTTGGCCTTGTACATTTATCCTTTCAGTGGCTGCTTAGAGTGCTCATTTGCCCTCTGGTTGGGTTACTAAAAGAGAACTGGTACTACTTTGGATTCCAGAAAGCTGAAACAATTGAGCTTTGAGCCTTCAGGCTTCAGACTATGTGAATCTCTCTGCAGGGACTTCATTGTCTTCACACTTCCTAGCCCCTTCTGTCCCCTCTACACCTGTAAGTTTTCAATGTGTTTCTCTTTACTCTTTCTCCTCCCTAGTCCTTGCTCCAAGCTTATTTACACATTTGCTTCCTACCTTTGCAGCTGCTCTGTGCTTTCTATCTGGATGGTCTTCTCATTGTTTCCTTTCATTTATCTTGATGCCTGTACTAGGGCTTGAACCCAGGACTTGGGCACTACCTCTTTTTTTACGTTTAAGGCTAGTGCTCTATCACTTGATCCACAGCTCCATTTCTGACTGGTTAATTGATGCTTAATTGGAGATAAGAGATTTGTGGACTTTCCTGTCTGGGCTGACTTTGAACTGACTTTCTCAGCCTAATCCTAATAGCCGAGATTATAGGTATGAGCCTCCAGTGCCTGCCTTCACTTATTTACTTTTGTGAGAAAAGCAATCTCATTCTTCTATTTAGTTCCACTCAATGAAATAGGTTTTGAGGTCCTATTTTGTGCTAGGCAGGCATTGTAGTGAAGGAACCAAGAAAAGCTAGCCATGGAGCTCACAAATTAATGGATCTGATTCCGAGTTAAATTACATGGGTCAAGTTCTGACCTAGTTGTATAGCAGCTGTGAGAGATTTCATTTGTTTTCAGTTTATTTTATAGTTTTTCAGAGCTTACAAAGTCAAAAAGATGAATTGAGTTTGCTATAAGAACCACCAATTACTTCCAAAGAGCGGTCCTACTATGCTATTTGATGGTCCTAGAGGCAACCACTTTAGTTGATTCTTCTAATAGATTTCTGAATAATGTGTTAATGTTACTAGCTTTGGGTTTTCCCTCTATTTTATGCATTGTTGCCTATGGGAAGTAAAGAGTTACTTGCATAACTTCTCAAAATACTTGTAGTATTCTGTTCCTCTCTTCCAAAATACTGGTACATTTTGGAAATGTTAGTTACTATTAGATTTATGTAAATATTAGGGTTATGTTAGTATTAGGTTTTTATATTATCATGTAAGAAAATTGTTGCTGTTGAATGTGCTAATGTGCCTTTTCCATACAACTGTGTTCTCACTGGAATTAATATGTATCTTGTTTTTTCTCTTTTCATCTGTTCCCGTGTGCTTTTCAATAATGTAATCCCAAACCTTTCCCAAGTTATGAAACTCACTTTGAATATTTAGATGACCTAGTCTTCCATCTGTCTTGTCATCTTGGAGACTTCGTAGTTTTCTGACTCGATGGGCACTGGGCTGATGGTTCTCTAATAAATGTTGACATTTTCATGATCCTGATGATCACAGAACAACAAAGTCACAACTTTTAGAAGCTTCTCTATAGCACTCTTTTGGGGAGGGTGAGGGTGGAGGCAGGTCCTGGGGCTTGAACTCAGAGCCTGGGTGTTATCTTTGACCTTTTTGCTCAAGGCTAGTACTCTACCACTTGAGCCACAGCCCCACTTCTCTGTTCTCTAGAACTAAGTCTTATCTAGATATTTCCTTTGCCTCATATTTAATTAGCTTTCTAACTCTTTTGCCTTTACATATTCCTTTTGTTACAGAGTCTTGCTTATGTAGTACATCCTGGCCTTTAATTTTCTGTGTAAACCAAGCTGGCCTTGACCTTGGTGATCCTCCTAAGTACTGGAATTGCAGGTGTGCATCACCACATCTGGCTACTTCAGTAGGTGCTTGATATGGATTATACTTTTGGTTTCATGGCTAAGTAATCTTTACCTACCTTTCAATTATGAAGAGTTTCTCTATTGTTTCCTAAAAAGATTTTAGTAGTTTTACATTTAAAAGAGATCCATTTTGAGTTATATGTTTTCTCAGTGCTGGATGTTAAACCCAGCCTGCATTGGGTAGGCAGAATACTCTACTACTTAAGCCACAGCAAGGCTTTCTGGCCTTATTGTACTGGTTAGAAATAACAGTACTATATTAAATAAGAAAGGTAAGTGAACCACTTGTTTTGTTCCTAGTCTTAGCAGGAAAGCATTCCATCTTTTACTACTAAATTCAAAGTTTTAGCTTTAGTATTTTTTTCTTGAAAATAAAAAATCAATTGGAGAATAGATATTTCTCCTGTACTGTATTCTCATTTTCCTAAAATCTTTTCTTACCCTGAATGGGCATTGAACCCTGTCAAATGCTTTTTCTGCTCCAATTGGTATGATCATGTGATCTTTCATCTTTAGCCTATTAAAGAAAGGTGATGTACTTTAAAAAAAAATGAGCTTGTTATTTAGACGGAGATGTTTTTATCTACTTTTCAAAATGTTGAACCAGTTCTGCCTCTTTATAATAACTCATTTGGTCATAATCTGTATTTTTATATGTTGTTAAATTTCATTTGCTTATGTTTTACATTCGTGCTCAAAATCTTTGTTGTTGTGTTCTCCCCTGGTTTTGGTATGAATGTAATAATATTCCCTGCTCTTTCCTTTCCTGGAGAAGACTGAATAGAATTGGTGATTTGGCATTTGGTAGAATTCTTCACCATATGGGTCTACTGACTTCTTTTTTTTCTTAGGTTTTTAATTGTTTTACGGCTATTCAGATTATTTAGTTCATATTGGATGATTTGTGATATTTTATGTTTTGGAGGAATTAGTCTGTTCAGTTAAGTTGTTAAGTTTATGCTTATAGATTGTTCATTTGATTTCATATCCTATCAATTTTAATTTACAGTCTGATGAGTTTTTAATGTTCCCTACATGCTGCTCTGACTTCTTTCAGATGGAAGTTATCCCCAGTCTACCTGTATTTGAGATTTGTAAGGAATTGAAAGGGAATTATATACTTTTTAACATACTAAAGCTTGTATGCTAGTAATCAAAGGAGCAGAGTAGTCCTCTCTAAATTTACACTGGAGGAAGGAGAGGCATGTTATACCCACTGCAAGACCATGAGTAATTACACTTTAAAAAAAATAAATAAATGCTATCACTTACTAGGGACTGATGTGAGTCCATTAATACATGTGGGGTATTTGCTGTTATAGAACAATTCAGTTATTTTTTCTGATGGACAGTGGGAAGATGAGGCTTCTGGTACCTTTACCAGAAGACAAGAAAAGGCTTCAGGTGTTAGAAGAATGGTAAGGTAGATAGAAAGCTCGATAGGTTAAGCCTTCTTCAGGGTTCACAGCTTTTAATCCAGATGGATTAAAATCTTATTGAGCTTTATAATAATGACATTGAATAACTCTCAGTGGTGTTTGAAGAGTCACTTAGAACTGAAGATAGATCAGATAATTCAAGACAGGCAAATATTTCCATATTCTAAAAGGTATGGAAAGCAGGTTTGGTATAATAGGGCTATCAGAATTGATATGAGATAGGAATCTGTAGCAAATTATTCTAAATTATATTTTCATGCTATCTTTAATGTAAAAGAATTGATTTATATATGTGTTTTAAATAATGCATTGTTTAAATTTGTCTTCAAAACACTGAAAATAGGGGCCGGGAGGTTGGCCTAGTGGTAGAGTGCTTTGCCTAGCATGCACGAAGACCCAGGTTCAATTCCTCAGTACCACATACATACATAAAAGCTGGAAGTCGTGCTGAGGCTCAAGTGGTAGGGCCCTAGCCTTGAGAAAGCCCAGGGACAGTGCTCAGGCACTGAGCTCCAGCCCAGGACTGGCAAAAACAAACAAAGAAACAAAAAAAACCAAAACCATTGAAAGTAAAGAGGAAAGGGAAAGAAGGAGAAAATGGAAAGTGGTTCCCTAAGAATGTTAGGGTTAAGGGTACCAAATAATGGTCTATTGTTATATAATATTAGAATGCTTAACAAAGTAAGATGTTATGCAGTTTGTTTGTTACTTGGAGTAACCAGGGGTCCAAACAATAAAAGTATAAGACTTGCCATCCGCATTATATTGTTCTGTTGGTAGTTTTGGAGTAGGGAACTCAGAGGGTACAGTAAATCCAATATTTCTGAATTTTGGCCAGTTGTTGAGAAGCATACTCACCAGAGATCTGCAAGGAAGATGGGGAATTTAGGCTAGCTACTTATACAGTTAGATATAATGGTTAGAGATTGTGAAGAGTTTTGACTAGTGACTTGATATTAAGCTGGCAGAAACTTTGTCAGTAAAAAGGCACCATGACTTACCATTAGCTTTATGTTACTTTACACTTAATGAATGACTCAGTTGCTGACACAGAAGACACCCTGGTTAATTATGTAAGTAATATAAAGTCAGAAGGTACACCAACTACCTTGGGTAGCAAAATGTAATAAAAATTACAATACCAAGTTTGCTCATTTGAGCTTTTCTCAACTTAGTTCTTAATTGACCTCGGATTTCAACATCGTCATTAGAGAGAACTGCCTTTAGAGTTGTTGGAAAGACTACCATATTGGGAAGTCCTGATACATTGGAAGTTCTCAGTAAATATTTATTGGATGAGTATAATCTGTGGGAGATCACATGTTCTTCCATCTGATGCCCCAACATCGCAAATGTCTTGGAAGGGTTAATTATGAGAAAATTCTTAGGTATGGATGCTATTATAGCCCCTTAAAGCTTTGTGAAACTTTGTATTTATTCTTTTTATATATTTTCTAAAGGGATAAAACCATATGACCTCCTTAAAAGTCAAGTTGAAGTCACTTTTGCTTCTACAATTAGGAAAAGCATCAGGTTTATTTTCTTGTATTAAAGTTAATATATCAAAGTAGCACATACCGGGGCCGGGAGTTTGGCTTAGTGATAGAGTGCTTGCCTAGCATGCACGAAGATCCAGGTTCAATTCCTCGGTACCACATATATAGAAAAAAAGCCAGAAATGGTGCTGAGGCTCAAGTGGTAGAGCTCTAACCTTGAGAAAGTCCAAGGACAGTGCTCAGGCCCTGAGTTCAAGCCCACAACTGGCAAAAAAAAAACAAAAAAAAAAACAAAGTAGCACATACCTTTTCTCTTAATTCCTCAGCAGAATTTCTGGAGATGTGAGTCTGCTTCTGGCTTGCATGGGGCACGGAAGCAGCAAATGACAAGTCATTCGGTGTGCACTTGATACTTCAGTTTAGGATCTGGGGTTTGCTGTGATTCAATAGGACAGTGGAGCTGCAGCTGGAGATTTGTTTGTGAATATCAGAGAACATTAGAAATTTACTTTGTAGATTTAACCTCTTGATGCTGTTGGTGTTGTTTATGTGTATTTAAATTACGGTGTTAATAGAATTGACTGATTAATTCTATCCCTTTTGGTGTCTGTAACTGACAACATATTTCCCAATTCTTGTTCACAGAGGGACCTCTCAGGGCACAAGAACATTGTGGGTTACATTGATTCTAGTATCAATAATGTGAGTAGCGGTGATGTATGGGAAGTTCTCATTCTGATGGACTTCTGCAGAGGTATGTATATGAACCATACCCTTCAACTCTCCTTTCTCCTGCACTTTGTCATGGGCATAGGGATCACCTTATCTAATATACATTGAACACTGATTTGATAGGTAGGAAAACTAAGTGATTATAGAGATGGGCGCTAGTGGCTCATGCCTGTAATCCTAGCTACTCAGGAGGCTGAGATCTGAGTATCGCAGTTCAGAGCCAGCCCAGGCAAGAAAGTCTATGAGACCCTTAACCTTCACTTAACCACCTGAAAACCAAAAGTGGAGCTATGGCACAACGTAGTAGAACACTAGCCTTGATAAAAAGGGCTTAGGGACAGTATTCAGGCCCTGAATTCAAGCCCCATGACTACCACTACCACTACCAGCAAAAAGATATATAGAGTCTGTTGTACACTCTTAATTATTCTTTATTTCTTTATTTTTTATCAGTCCTGGGGCTTGAACTAAGGGCTCAGGCAGTGTCCCTGAGTTTCTTTTAATCAAGGCTAGCACAGTACCACTTCCGGCTTTTTTGGTTTATGTGACACTTAGGAATTGAACCTAAGGCTTCATGCATGCTAGGCAAGCACTCTACCACTAAGCTACATTCCTGGCCCTCTTAGGTATTCTCATAATAGCAAGGGCAAGTGACATAAACAATTAAAAATGATGCATAAAACAGAACTCCATTTTATTAGGTTTCAGGAGGTTTAGTTGTATGTATAAAAGAGACAATGAAAATATTCTTTGTGGTGCTGTAAAACAAATAATGAAGGTGCATAATAATAATAGGCATAACTTCAGATGGACTAAAGAAACCGTGTAGGCTCCTTACTCACTTACTTGTGTCTTCTCTTCTCCATTCACTCCACCGCCTTGTGTTATATCATGAAACAATTTTTTTGTCTAATGGAGATGACTCTGTACTCCTTACACTGGAGCTGTAATTCCTAATAAGGCTACATTCATGTGATGCTGCTTTTAGCCATGGAATAAAATTGTTGGAAGCTTGAATTTGCAAACATTTATCTTGAGAAATCTTGTAGCATAAATGTATTCAGAGTTGACTATTGCCTACAACCATTGTTTGGCAGATTGTCTTGTTTGGTCTTAGTAGCTGCCAACTACAAGCATAGGTCATTGTCTTGCTGTTTGACACTATGTTGTATTGCCCTTAGTTTTATTAACATTTTTCTTCCTTTAAAGATACTGTTAGTAAATTATTTGTTTCTTATTCCCAAAATGTGTGTGTGTGTGTGTGTGTGTGTGTGTGTGTGTGTGTTCCAAATCCAGGACCAAAAAAATATAGTAACCAGTAATCTCAGATTTTGTTATATCAACAATCTGATTTTGTAAGATATTACTGAATTTGAATTTGGCAGTTTATTTCTTCCTGATTAGTTCTTTGAAGACAATACAATGTTTAGAGACCAGGTAAGAAGAGGAACTGAATACTTTTAAGAGGTTATCAATCTTTTCATTGTGGAGATGAAATATTGGTATAACAGTTCCACAGCCAAGCATTAAGAAGTGAGGCCTAAAGTACAAACTGACAGTATTCTTCCTGCCTACTGGGTCTATTGTGTTATCTCATTCTTACTCGAAGATATAGCACTCTGAGGCTATGGCCTTATCAAATACACAATAGGGACAGTATAATGAGACAACTATAGCAGGACCATATTCTCAGTTCTGTTACTAATCTTGAAGACATAATGAGGGCAGCTCACATCTGCAGTACTTTTGAAAAATGTAGAAATTGTTTTGATGCATTGGAAGAAACACTGGATTGGAGGAAGGCAAATCTCAAGCTGTGCGTCCAGATCCATGGTTTTAGGCCTGGCTCAGCTGGTGATCCACTCTGTTACTTTAATCTTTGTTCCTCCTCTGACCGTCATTCATTCTCTTGGTCTAAGGTACATGTCTGCTGTTTATAACCTCTCTTGTGCTCTGTACCCTTCTCAGGAGGACAAGTAGTAAACCTGATGAACCAGCGCCTACAAACAGGCTTTACAGAGAATGAAGTGCTCCAGATATTCTGTGATACTTGTGAAGCTGTTGCCCGCTTGCATCAATGCAAAACTCCTATTATTCACCGTGACCTGAAGGTAACAGGCCACACAGATAGCTGAGCATTCTTGGGAATGGGGTGTAGGTATTGCAGGGGTAGGAAACAATTACAAGGGATGCTTCCTTTCTAAGCCTATAGTATGCTTAGAAGAGAAAATGCAAAGGAAAAAGTACAGTACAGGCGATGATTTTGTAACTTAAAATAGCTGCCAGAAATTGTTTAAATTATCAAATGCCTGGACTCATGTTGTTGTATTTTTCTTGGTATATTCCCAAATTCCCTTAGACTTACTTGATGCAGAACAAAGTGAAATACAAAACTCTGTAGAAGAAAGTGATAAATAACGTATGGTTAGATAGTGGGATTTGTGGGGTATGTGTGGTCAGAGAAAAAAATGAAGGAACAGAGTAGCTGTTTCTCCTGGCAGAGAGTAGAGCTAAGGCACTGCCTACAGAAGGGAACATTAAAGTATGTGGAAATTAGGAAAGGCAAGCACATGGTCAGTTGCTGACCAGGCTAGGGTAACTAAACACCAATACTCTCATTGTGGACTGATATTTTACTTCTAACTTTTAACAATAAATGAAATCTTTTGTTAAATCCTATTAGCATGTTTCATTACTATAACAAATAAACAAGATAATCAACTTATGAAGAGGAAAAGTTTATTTTGGCTCAGTTTTAGTGCACTGTCAATTGACCCTGTTGCTTTTGGGTCTATTGCAAGGCAGAACATTATGCCAGAAGTATGGTGGTAGAATAAAGAGAAAGAGGAAAGGACCAGGGTCCCACAGTGCTCTCAAGGGCTGGCCTCCACTAATATAATGACTCCCTGTAGGCCCAACCTTTTAAAGGTTCCGCACCACTTCTCTCCCACTAGCATCAAAATGGTGGCAAACCTGTAAAACATGGGCCATTGGGGGATTTTCCAGATCCAAACTATAATGCATATATTTGTTTCTTTTTTCTTTGATCTTGAAACTGGGACTGAGACAGCACCTGATGTTTTTGCTCATTGGCTAGCTCCCTACCAACTGAGCCATGCCTTTAACCCTACACATGTATTTTTAAGTAGGAGGTAGTTCCTATTTTTAAAGACCTGACTTTTACCTGCTGTATCCCTTGGAGAAGAATTTATGAAGGACACAGAAATGAAGTTTGCTGGGCACTGGTGGCTCACACCTGTAATCCTAGCAACTCAGGAGGCTGAGATCTGAGGATCGCGGTTCAAAGCAAACTTGGGCACAAAAGTCCATGAGACTCTTATCTCCAATTAATTGCTGGAAGTGGCGCTATGGCTCAAGGGATAGGGTGGTAGCCTTGAGCTGAAGAGCTTAGGGACAGCACCTAGGCCCAGAGTTCAAGCCTTATGACTTACCAAAAAAAAAAAAAAAAGAAAAAGAAATGAGGGGCTGGGAGTTTGGCCTAGTGGTAGAGTGCCTGCCTAGCATGCATGAAGCCCAGGGTTCAATTCCTCAGTATCACATACATACAAAAAAAAAACAGAAGTGGTGCTGAAGCTCAAGTGGTAGAGCTCTAGCCTTGAGAAAGTCCAAGGACAGTGCTCAGGCCCTGAGCTCAAGCCCAGGACTGGCAAAAAAAAACAAAGAAATGAATAAGTTGAAGAGCAGCATTTATGACACTTATGCTCCTGTTCCTCTCTGTAGCCCCATCCTCCCCTTCCATATGAAATGGAATTAATTATTTTTTTTTTGCCAGTTCTTAGGATTTCTCAAGGCTAGTGCTCTATCACTTGAGCCACGGCACTCACTTGAGCCACGGCACCACTTCCAGCTTTTTCTGTGTATGTGGTACTGAGGAATCAAACCCAGAAGTTATGTGGCTCCTTTTGTAGAACTCCAGCCAATGAGTGAAAGTATCAGGTACTGACTTCAAGTCCTGATCTTGGACCTAAAAAAAAAAAGAACAACAACAACAACAACAAAAACTAGAAAAATGTTTTAATAAGGAAAATGCCCATTTACCTCCAGGCATTTAAGCACTTTGAGAAGTAATTAAAGCATTTTTAAAAACCCATCAAGGGGCTGGGAGTTTGGCCTAGTGGTTAAAGTGCTTGCCTAGCATGCATGAAGACCCGGGTTCGATTCCTCGGTACCACATATAGAAAAAAAAGCCGGAAGTGGTGCTGAGGCTCAAGTGGTAGAGCTCTAGCCTTAGGAAAGTCCAAGGACAGTGCTCAGGCCCTAAGCTCAAGCCCAGGACTGGCAAAAAAAAAAAAAAAAAAAGAAATGACTTCATTTGGCCGGGAGTTTGGCCTAGTGGTGGAGTGCTTGCCTAGCATGCATGAAGACCCGGGTTCGATTCCTCAGTACCACATACATAGAGAAAAGCTGGAAGTGGTGCCGAGGCTCAAGTGGTAGAGCTCTAGCCTTGAGAAAGCCCGAGGACAGTGCTCAGGCCCTGATCTCAAGCATCAAAGACTGGCAAAATAAATAAAATTATTTAAAAAACAGCAACAACAAAAAAAAAACCACCATCAAGTTTGAACATCCTAGCCTAGTGTAGTAAAGACATTGTCACATGTACTTAAAAAGCCAAAGTGAGGTAACTGATTACCATGGAAGAATGAGATACTGAAGGAAAAGAGAAGCAGTGACATTTATCTGAGTAGGAGCCTGAGGAAAGTTTCTCAAAAGATATAGCCTTTAAACTTGAGTTTAAAAGATGATTATTATATAATAGTTGGGTTGAGAGATTGGGATCATATAAAGTATTTTACGCTGAAAGTAAAAGAATTCTTTCTGCAGAAGTAAGAAGTGTGCGGCCAGGAGTGTGACCTAGTGATAGAGTGCTTACTTAGCATGCACAAAGCTCTGGGTTCAATTCTTCGGTACCGCATACACAGAAAAAGCTGGAAGCAGTGCTGTGGCTCAAGTGGTAGAGCACTAGCTTTGAGAAAGTCCAGGGAGAGTGCCCAGACCCCGAGTTCAGTCCTGGGACTGGCAAAGAAAAAAAAATAGAAATGTGGATGAAAATGTGGAAAATGACATTCTGGATTCCTCCATTGTAGCGCTCCCTCTTGCTGTCCTCTCTGCCCTCATTTTATCCTGTTACTGTGCATCTCCTTTTATTCCACTTGGGCAGGCTCTTGCTGAGATACTTGGCAGGAATCACTTTCTTGCATACACTGAGATTGCCAGAAATAAAATATTTTATTTATGTGCTTATGAAACCAAATTTTTACCCACAGTACACTATTAAGTGATATCTTAGAATGGTGATGTCTTAGAATGGGTGCTTGGGGAATATTTTTCAGGTTGAAAATATCCTCTTGCATGATCGAGGCCACTATGTCCTGTGTGACTTTGGAAGTGCCACCAACAAATTCCAGAATCCACAAACTGAGGGAGTGAATGCTGTGGAAGATGAAATTAAAAAGTAAGCTTTTCCTCTTTTCTTGCAGCTTTGCCTAGTATCAAATGAGCAACTGTAATTTCAGTGTATGGATTAGACAGAGTGGGAAGAAAATGGTACTAGTTAACTTTCCCTCTTCACAGTTGGTTTGTTTGGTTTTTAAATGAATGATGAGAAACAAGGATTTTCATAAGTATTGTGAGTAGAGTTAGCGAAGGGCTTTTGCAATACTTCCTGTATAGTCCTGTGGTCATTTGTATACACATATTATGATCTGTAATATCACATGCCCACAAGAAGTTAATGTTTCCAAATGTGATCACAATGACTGTGATGTTATCAGTCAGACAAATAAGTTTCAACTGAATTATTGCTTGCTTCCTGCTCACTAGGGACTCACCTGAAGTCCAGTGGAATTGATGTATATAAGGCTATTAGTCTATAATCACTAACTTCTACAAAAGGGCTCTTTTTTTTTTTTTGGTGGGGCATGAGGCTCAAACTTGGCCTGGTCGCTGTCCCTGAACTCTTCTGCTCAAGACTACCGCCCTACCCCTGTGCGTTGTCTCTGAGCTCTTCAGCTCAAGGCTATTGCTCTGCCCCTGAGCCAAGCCCCACTTCCCTTTTCTAGAGGTTAATTGGAGATAAGAATCTCAGATCCTTTTGTGCCCAGGCTGGCTTTGAACCTTGATCCTCAGATCTCTGCCTCCTGAGTAGCTAGGATTACAGGCATTAGCCACTGTATCCAGCTTAGAAAAAGCTCCATTAGTTTTGTGACTGACCTATTTTCCCTTCGTGCCCATATTGGATTTTTTACATGCAAAAGCACTCCCTGTTGATACTAGTAAATCAGTGGTCTAGCAGGTACACATAGTTCCTGTTCCTCTCTTCCATTTATGCCTCAATTCAGGCATCTGGTCCAGGGCACTGCTGGACACCTAGGCCAACAAACACATCTGGGGCCTTGAGACAGAGCAGCACTGTTCATGTGATTAGTAATACCACCATACTCCCTCTGAGGAGACGCTTACACGACTCTCTTGAACCCAGGATAAGAATACTGTGGTGTTAGCCTTGTTCTAGGAGCAAAGAACAAGGGTATTGTTCCCATCTAACCCCACTGCATTCAGAGCTGTTCTGCAGAGTATCCTAGCCTGCATTGCAGCACTGTTCTGCTACATTTGAAGGCTTTAGTATTTTTCAAAAACAAGTAGAAGCAGGGTGCAATGGCTTATGCCTATAATCCTAGCTACTCCGGAGGCAGAGATCTGAGGATCAAGGTTCAAAGCCAGACCAGGCACAAAAGGACCCAAGACTCTTATCTCTAGTTAACCTAGGGAAAAAAAAAAAAAAACGGAAGTAGGTCTTGGCTCAAGAGTAGAGCAGTAGTCTTGAGTTGCAGGGTTCAGGGACAATGCCCAGGCCCATGGGGTAAGGCTATAGCCTTGAGCTAAAGAGCTCAGGGATAGCACCCAGGCCTAGTTCAAGCCACATGACCCACAAAAGAAAGAAAGAAAGAAAGGAAAGAAGGAAGGAAGGAAGGAAAGAAAGAAAAAAAAGAAAAGAAAAATATAGTATTAGACAATAAGGATTTAGAGGAAACTTTGTCATTAGAGAACCCCAAAAAAGTTATTTGTAGGGCTTGCTTAGTACATTCATGTCTAGGTGCCCCATGTTCTTAGAGTAGAAAGTCTGTTAGAGGGCTGTGATGTGGTAATCTGGTTATACTAAGGACAGCTTTTTATTTATGCTAATATTTCAAACTCTGTTCTTTAGATTGCTGCCAGGGAATTGAATTATATTAATATAAAAATTATGCCATTTCTGGTTTTTAATTATAGCACTGATATCTTTAACAAAACATGAATCTCTTGATTGTAGATACACAACGCTGTCCTATCGAGCACCAGAAATGGTCAACTTGTACAGTGGCAAAATCATCACTACAAAAGCAGATATTTGGGTAGGTGTCAACTGACCTAGCCACACCCCAGATATCAGCAATTCCTGACGTCAACTCCCAAGATCAATGCAAAAAGTGCTATAGCGGGTCCGGGAGTTTGGCCTAGTGGTTGAGTCCTTGCCTAGCATGCACGAAGACCCAGGTTTAATTCCTCGGTACCACATACATAGAAAAAAAACCAGAAATGGTGCTGAGGCTCAAGTGGTAGAGCTCTGGCCTTGAGAAAGTCCAAGGACAGTGCTCAGGCCCTGAGCTCAAGCCCAGGACTGGCAAAAAAAAAAAAAAAAAAGTGCTATAGCATGTAGCACTGGTACTAAAGAACTGTGTACTTCTTGCTTGATGCTGTTCTTTATGTGAGGGGACCCGCTACTGCCTCTTAGAACATGACAAAGAAGACTACTTCAGAGCTGCCAAAATCATTTAGGTGGTTTTTACTTAAATGCTACTGGTAAACCAGGTAAAGTACTTGTTCTTTACTGGAGCACAATTTGATGATAAGAATATAAAAATATATATCTGGGCCGGGAGTTTGGCCTAGTGGTAGAGTGCTTGCCTAGCACGCACGAAGACCAGGGTTCGATTCCTCGGTACCACATACATAGAAAAAAGCTGGAAATGGTGCTGAGGCTCAAGTGGTAGAGCTCTAGCCTTGAGAAAGTCCGGGGACAGTGCTCAGGCCCTGAGCTCAAACCAAGGACTGGCAAAAAAAAAAAAAAAAAAAATATATATATATATATATATATATATATATTGTCAGGTTCTAAGTCAAGTTTCTTTTTTTTTTTAAATTGTGTTTTATTGTCAGGGTAACATAGAGGGGTTATAGTTACATTCATTAGGTTGTGGGTACATTACTTCCTGAACATTGATACATACCCCTTTTCATGTTTTTCTTCTACTTTCTTCCCTTAAGTTTCTAATAGAGGAATATTGTACACATTTTATGTCTGCTAGTAAATGTGGATGGTGCCAGGATCAGTCAGTAGATCTGCTTGGAGTTATGGTAAATCAATCACTACCAGCAATCTGCTTTTCTTTGTTTTTTTAGGCTCTTGGTTGTTTGTTGTATAAATTATGCTACTTCACTTTGCCATTTGGGGAAAGTCAGGTGGCAATTTGTGACGGGAACTTCACAATTCCTGATAACTCTCGATATTCTCAAGACATGCACTGCCTTATTAGTAAGTATTCTAAGTTTCTAGTTTTATTTTTTAAAATCTCTAGTCACTAGGAATGAGTTGCAAAATAAAGTGGTAGATTTCCAGAGTAATGGATTGGGCACAGACATAAAGAAATCAGTAATAGTTGGGAGCACAAAGATAGTGTAACAGTATCTGGAGTGGTGGGTCTTTTTGCTAGAAATCTAAAATACTGGGCCAGCTACATAAGTACAAATCCTAATTTGGCTTTGAGCAGTACAGTGCTTCTGTGTTCTGTTGCAATCTATGTGAAAGTTGTGGTACCAAGAGAGTCTAGCTGACTCATCAAGTGATAAGAAATTCATCTTTGCAAAATTGGAAGCAACTCAAATGAAAATGATTGCAGTGCCTTGGCTGGAATGAATACATAATTAACACCATATAACTCCATGGAACCAGGTTTTTCTTCTCATTTAGGTTAATCGCTGGATTTTTATAACAAGCATCCAAACCAAATACTTTATAATAGTTGTAAGATTTCCCACTTTTGTGTCACCATAGCAAGCATATGTACTAACATCCATTAGCCAGATGGTAAAATAAGTAATCTTTGTGCAAAGCTCTATACTAAAACCAAAAATTTCAAATCATCTTTCAAAAATACTGTCCAATCAGCATCTAAGTTTTAACCATTATGAATCATGAATCGAGAGAAGCACAGTTCAGCAGGTACTAGTACACTGGGAGGTATAGCGGGGAGAAACCAGCATCAGATGTGAGGTAGAATATCTGATATGTTGAGTGCTTTATTATACCCTCAACTAAGTCTTAAAACTGTATATTGTATGTGTAGTTATTCCTATTATGCTAAGAAAATACAGGTAGCGTTCCATACCTTTAGTGTGTTAACTGAAGTTAACACAGGTGCAGCTCTTAAGTGATCACTTCTTCCATTATGCCACTTTGATCAACCAGCCTTGTCCATTTATTAATTGAGGATCAGAGAGGGCATTCAGAGGAATGGATTGTGGCATTTAATGATTATTAGGATTGTTTTCAGAAGAATCACAGATGTATAAATGATATTGAAAAAAGAGAACAGCCAAATTTGATATTTCTGTTAGCATTTTTATAATTTTAAGATTTGAAATTTTGTAAATTTACATCAGAAAAAAAACAGCTTGATTGTACCTTGAATCTACAGGCCTAAAATTTGATTTGTTATTTATCTTTCTTTTACCTTCAATATGAGATTCCCTTCTCTGCTTTTTTTTAGCATCTCTCAATGATATAACCATTCTAGACTGGATAGATGAAATTTAAAAAAACTTTTTTTTTTTTTATCTGACTAGCAAGGTTTCCTAACCTGATTAGTAATCTCCCTCCTCTTCTTCTTCTTCTGTCTCTCCTCCTCCTCCTCCTCCTCTTCCTCCTCCTTTTCTCCTCTTCCTTCATTTCTACTATTTTTGTTGATTTTTTCGTTTTCACCAATGACACCCAAGTATGTACATACTGTCAGCTCATTCTCTCCAACACACTCTCCCTGCCAGATCATTCTCAGAAAACATTAACCTCTGTGTCTTGTTAAATAAACTTGAATGGCCCACAATAGGGTCCAAATGTTCAGAATGGTGTTTAGGATCCTTCATGTTCTGGTTCTGTCGCACACAGCCAGTCATACGTACTTTGGACTTTGATTTCCATACAGCAGGCATTCATTATTACCATTTCCAAGTTCGTCTTTGCTTATACTGTTCTCTTACCTAACCTGTCTTTTTTCTGTGGGTTTCCCCCAAGTCCTCTGTTTTTGTCCTTTCAAGGCTGCAGCCTCACTATCATTTCTGAGCTTAGTATCCAAAGCATTCAGTTATTATATAAGCAGTAGGTTAATTCGTCTCACTGTGTATTTACATGTATATCTTCTCAGAGATGTTTTCTGAGTTTTCCAGCTTCGGAGAGGACAATTTAAAGCACTTCGAAGTTATACAGGTAGTCTGTGGACCACAATTAAAGTGTTTCTTTATGTATTAATTTATATTTTTCTGTAGAAATAAATTCATGAAGTTTAGCTTTTGGTTACACTTAACAAGAGGAATCATTTGTTCAACAAGAGCATAAACCAAGAAAGCTAGAATCAAGATCCACGTAACTCTCAGAATATAAAGATAGTTCTAGAACTCAGAATATAAAGATAGTTATTTCTGTATTAAGAGCTTGAACCTAGATTGTACATTGCAATGTATAGGCACTTTAAGTAACTTTACTATTTAAGCAACATATGTATACAGTTCATGTATGTTTGTCTTAGGGTATATGTTGGAACCAGACCCTGACAAAAGGCCGGATATTTACCAAGTCTCCTACTTCTCATTTAAACTACTCAAGAAAGAATGCCCAATTCAGAATGTACAGGTATGTGAATGATGACTTCTTAAAGGAAAGTAAACATGATCAGACTGCCATTATGAATGAATGAGATGTTAATCAGCTGCTTTAAATGAATATGGATGTCTCTTACTTTATCTGCTATAGGGCTTCAGGCAAAGATAACTATGAAGCAGTTGCTATAAAGGGAATCCAGGTTTCCCATGGAATTTATAAAATCTAGACAATTACACTAAGCAACAATTTAAAAAATAGGGATTGAGAACTCTGATTGGAGACCCACTATCTTCTTCATGTCTTGTCAACTTGCACAGCTCACCAAGAGCCAAGTTCCTTGTTATACTTTTAGAGTACTTACGTATGGATTGTGGACAGGGCGGAGGCCTACTGCAACTTAGCCTCTTCTCTCTGTCCTTCCTCCTCCTTACAGCAGACTTCGTAATTCTGCCCATCATTGGCCATCTGTGATCTACACTCATTTTATTCTACCTTCCTTACACTCAGCAGAGCCTAAACCTTATACGCAAGAGTTTTCCGAGTAAAATGCTCTGAAAAGTCCCTTTTATAATCTGGAATATTTTGTCATAACACATTATGACCCCAGTTTTCTTGAGTATTTTATTAGTAGACTGCCTAATAGATGCTCATCTAAAATATTCTTACTAGTTTTTTCCAACAGTAAACTTTGAATGTCATTTTTGGGCTCAAGAATACTGGCAAATAGCACTCCTCATTCTCTGCCATATTGAAAATATGAGACTCATACAGATGGCACTGTTACTAATAAGATTGAATCAGAACACATAGATTGATCAATCATGCCCTTTAACATTAGATTCATGTGACTCAGACTTAATTCTTGAGGGTAGGCTTTTCCAAAAAGGAAAGAGGGCAAGAGTGAACCAAATGAGATAATTTTTTCCCCTATATATTCAGTGAGAACTTTGTTTTCTCCTTTGGGAGAGGAATGCTTGATGAGGGGGAAATCAGGAAGTTTTCTAACAGAAATTCTTCCCTCTTGACCACATGAGAAAATAAGAAAAAAATCCATGTTATAGCCAGTATTCTGTTTGTCAGCTTTCCTAGTTTGATATGAGATATCCTGTATAGTAACTATGATTATGTTTTCTTCCTTTCTTTTTTTATTGTCAGGATCATGTATAGAGAGATTACAGTTACATTCATCCGGTAGTAGGTGCATTACTTCTCACACATTGATATCCCTTCTCATGTTTTTGTCCCTGTTTCCCTTCCCCCACCCCTCCTAATCATCTTGTTTTCCCCCTACCCTTCCCTTTTTCAAATAAACAAATAAATATACCAGGTAACAAAGTCAGATACAGTAACAGCATGATATTAGGGGGAAAAAAAGAAGAAAAATAACATGGTACTGATCATATTTTCTTCTATGGGCCACTTCCCCATTCATAAGGATTTGGAAGCATTCAGATCAATAACTAGTAATAAAAGGTAAACTTCACAGGTATGCACTGGTGGTTCAGGCCTGTAATCCTAGCTACTCAGGAAGCTGAGATCTGAGGATCTCAGTTCAAGTCCAGCCTGGTCATGAAAATCCATGAGACTCTTCAGTTAACTACCAGAAAACCAAAAGTGGTGCAGTGGTTCAAATGGTCGAGCACTAGCCTTGAGCTGAAGAGCTCAGGGACAGTACTCAGGCCCACAATTCAAACCCCACAACCGACACACACACAAAAACGGTGAACTTCACAAGGACCGTGTTACTTGACAGTGATACTTGAATGGGGATATCTTATTTACAGGAATGGTGGTGCCCTGAATGTGCAGCTAACAAGTGTTCCTTCAAGAAGCAGTATTGGCCAGGTGCCAGAGATTTGTGCCTATAATATTATCTGCATAGGAGGCTGAGATCCAAGGGTTGTGGTTTGATGCCAACCTGGTCAAGAAAATATATGACTCTTACCTCCAATTAGCCAGGAAAACATCCCCCCTCCCCTCCCAAGCATGCGAGGTCACACAGACCTACACAGCTAGAAGTGGGGCTGTTGCTCCTTGAGCAAAAAGGTAAGGGACAGCATACCTAGGCCCTAAGTTTAAGCTCCAGTACTAGCACAAAGAAAAGGAAAAAGAAGCAATTTTAGATGGTACAGAATCCAAGCTAGAGGAACTCTGCCTGGTTTGTGCGTTGAGTAGTGCCTCTTGTGTTGGGATGCAGTCCTGACTCAACAATATGCACTGGTGGTTGAGGTATTCTCAGCAGCGTTCTCATTGGAAGATAAAGAGCACCCTGGTTTGTACCAGCATCAGCTCGAAGCTCTCTAAGGTAGCTGAGAGTTTGAAAAATAAAATCCCTTTCCCATTCCAAGAACCAAGGGCAAGACTCAGTGAGCTCAGCCTAGGGCAGTGACCACAGACAGTGGTCACTGGGCCTGCTCTCTCTTCTTCTTGGGTATTTGGCTTCCTTGTCTGACTCTGATAATGCATTTGGTTAACTTTCTTTTAACAAGAGGATTGGTACCTGGAAGTTGTACTGAAGACTGTCAGATATGATGTACTTTAATCAGCCCTGTCAGGCCAGGTATTCTTATATGAAGAAATCTATGATGTGCTTTTTCCCCCCTTTATTTAGAACTCTCCCATTCCTACAAAACTTCCTGAACCTGTGAAAGCCAGTGAGGCAGCTGCAAAAAAGACCCAGCCAAAGGCCAGGTAAGAAATGCTTTCATGGGCATGCATTTTGCATGGGGTTCTTGAAGAAGGGAAATGTCTGTGTTTCTTGATTCCTAGGTTAGTGTGACCAGAGGCCACACGGATCAGAAAGGCAAGCTGTCTTCCCTATACAGAAGCTACTCTTTGGAATGAAGCTGTTCTAGGATTATAGGCTGAACCACTATGCCCAGCTTTAGTTTCTTTTAGTAATCCTATCATGCTCTCTTCTTCGAGGCTGATACTTTAAATATAATAAAATGTTGGGGTATATTGGAATGAGAATCAACAAATGTACAGCTGTTTCCCTTGCACGGGAATAAGCACAAGGACATCCAGAGATGAAGCAATGATTTCTTAAAATGTTGCTCCCAGCATGCCCTCATGTGTCCTAGCTTGTGATTAGGCATTTTTCCTACACTACTTCACCACCTTTTTTTCTTCTTTCTTACTCTTAGGGCACCATTAGAATTCAAACAAATGAAAACTAAAAGACTCCAGACATCTTGTACCATCAAGAAAAGATGTTCTGTATCTCTCTCTGCCCAAAAGAGAGAGAATAAGGAGGGAGCCAGGAAAGGCTGGGAGGACTGTTAGATAGTGGAAAAAGAAGGATAGAGTGAAGTGACCCAGATTACAATCAAACTTCAGGAAAGCTAACCACAGGTACTAGGGAATCCTCATACCACAGTCAGCTGGCAGGAACCCTATCCATTCTAGAACAATAGAGCTGGGAGATCTCTGGAACATAGCAGCTAGAATTTGTTCACCCCAATAGATGAAGTCCTGCCAGGTATTTCCACCAAATGGCAAAATCCTAGGGTGACACGGGAGATGTTTGTGGGCTTCCTTTCTTTACCATCCTCTCAGGACCGTGCCAACAAAGGACCCTAGATAGGAATGTGATTTATAATAAAATAGTAAAGTAACTTTCCTATTAAAAAAATTCTTGAGTATTTATGGAACCCTTTCTGTCTAGAGTTATTCCTGATGGGAGTCTAAAATAATGATTCTGTGGTTTGTAATAAACTTATCAAGCAAACAAAACTTACTACTTTCTGATCTCTCAGGTTTTTTTTTCCCTTTGGTAAATCTTGGGGCTTGAACTCTGGGCCTGGGTGCTGTCCTTGAACTCTTCAGCTCAAGGCTATTGCCCTACCCCTTGAGACACAGTGCCACTTCCAGTTTTCTGCTGATTAATTGGAGATAACATTCTCAGGGACTTTAGTGCCCAGGCTGGCTTTGAACCACAATCCTCAGATCTCAGCCTCCTGAGTAGAGTAGCTAGGATTATAGGGTGAGTCATCATGTCCAGCTTTAGTTTCTTACAGTAATCCTATCATGCTCTCTTCTTAAAAGCTGATTTTTATCAGTCCATTCTTTCAGGTTTATAGTCATCTTGTAGAACGCCCAAACATAGTATGTTTGGGCAAGGACATCTTTTCTCACAAAACACACATATTGAAGAAGTCTTTACAAACGTAAGCATTTTAGACACTACAGTTTAATTCACAATTATTAGTGAATATGCATATAAGGTACTCAAGGCTGTTGTTAAATGACGTGTCTGTTACCACACAGCCAGTGGGGAGCTAGAGCTCAAATATCCTGTAATTCTAAATCCCATTTCAAAGAATGTTACTCTCACGGGTGGGGGATGTGGGGGAGGAGGGAAATGGGTACCAAGACATGGAAAGGGTATCAATGTACGTGAATTAATGCACCTTCTATCTGGCAAATATCATGTAACCCTTTTACTAATTACAATAAGAAATGCAAAAAAATGCAAAAAAAATTAAAAAAAAAAACAAAAAAAACAAAGAATGTTACTCTCAAGAGAAGACCAATGTGTGTTTGTAAAGACCATTGTTCACAATAGAATTTCTACAGAAGTCCGTTCCCCTTTTTCTGCCTTGGGCTTTTACTTTCTTATACTTTTCTCCTATTCTCCAGCATCTGTTCCATTTCCTTCTCCTACTTTCCTTTTCTGGATTGCAGCATTCCAAATGTGATTGTTTTTTTTTTGTTAGCAATTCTTTGCTCTTTATAAAAGCATTCTCTAACAAGGATGAGGAACTTTGGGCCATTTAGTACATGACAGAACGGACATGTAATTGGTTTTCCTTGGCTGCCCAAGGACGATTTATATGGCTCACAAATGATGTTATAAATATCTAAATGGCCTTGGCAGAAAAAAGGTTACCAGCCCCTGCCAGAATACCACTGAGAAATTTCAGATTCCAGAAGGGGCATTCCTATAGTTCGTACTAGACATGTTGTAGAAATACTCAGGAACATTATTTATTTTGGCCTTAACCCCAATTATACTCCTAAAGTGCATTTCAAAGAATATTCGGGGGCCGAGAGTTTGGCCTAGTGGTAGAGTGCTTGCCTAGCATTCATGAAGACCGGGGTTCAATTCCTCGGTACCATATACATAGAAAAAAGCCAGAAGTGGTGCTGAGGCTCAAGTGGTAGAGCTCTTAGCCTTGAGAAAGCCCAAGGATAGTGCTCAGGCCCTGAGCTCAAGCCCAGGACTGGCAAAGAAAAAAAAAGAATCAAAGACTATTTGGCTCTGATCTAAGCCTGGACTACTATAAATGAATAGAAATTAGCATCTGGGCTGAACTCTTAGATGAGACTGGAGTTGGCTGGTATAGGAAGTCCTAAATTATCATATGTTATAGAAGATAGATACTTATTTTATCTCGTAAGTAAATGAAGTAGGCCAGAATCAATATGGCAATTCTGTTCCATATAATCTCAGTAACCCTGATTCCTTTAAGCTCATCACTCACCATCTCTGTGTGTATCTATATCCACTGGTCTGGATCAGTGTGGCAGCATCCATATTCAAAGAAGCCAGATGGAGGAATGTCCAAAGGAAAAAGAGAGTCAAAGAACATGGACCAGTTATTTCCTAAGGCTTCTAGAAACTGTCATATAGAATTAATGTATTTACCTCCTGTGTAAGGCTTTGTGTAGTCCCTATAAACACATGACCACATCTGATTGCAGAAGAGTATTACTATTGGGGAAAAAAAGAGTCGTTTTGTTGTTGTGCATTTGTGGAAGTCATGAGGAATGAACTCAGGGCCTGGGTGCTGCCCCTGAGCTTTTGTGCTCGAGGATAGTACTCTACCACTTGAACCATAGCTCCACTTCCAGCTTTTTGGTAGTTAATTGGAGATAAGAGTCTCATGGACTTTCCTGCCCTGGATGGCTTTGAACTTCCATCCTCAGTTCTCAGCCTCCTGCATAGTTAGGATTACAGGCATGAACAACCAGCACTCAGCTGTTATTTATATTATTACCCAAACTATATCTAAGATTTCCTAGAATGTATTTAGTAGAAAGGTGGTTAGAATAAGCATGAGAAGCATTGTATACTATAGAGTTCTCACTGAGATTCACCAAGCTCAATCACACAGAGTAAGTTCTTTTAGAAAGAAATCAAATTGATTTTGGTTAGGGTGTGAAATTCCTATTTGCCCACCAAGCATTTTATTTTATTTTTCCAATATGTGTTGTAACACTGTACCATGTTTTTGGGACACTGATCAAGCAGATATCAGAAAAGTTTGGAGGAGTGTTGAAAGGAAATTATTACATACTCTGGCTCACTCTTCTTCCGTATTCCACAATGTAACAGGATCCTTTTGTCTTTTTTTTTCTTTCTTTCTTTTCTTTTCTAGATTGACAGATCCCATTCCCACCACAGAGACTTCAATTGCACCCCGCCAGAGGCCTAAAGCTGGGCAGACTCAGCCAAACCCAGGAATCCTTCCCATCCAGCCAGCCCTGACACCTCGGAAGAGGGCCACAGTTCAGCCCCTACCTCAGGCTGCAGGTTAGTAAATTAGATTGGCTTCCAGGTCTTTGTTACAGAAGTGTTGAAAAGCCTAGTTTTGCCTTAGGAAGGGAATCCAAAGGCACATAAGAATAATGGGGTGCTGCTATTGAAAATTTATAACAAATGACTAAAAAAGGGGAGACCTCTCATTCTGTACTAAGGTGGATCTGTGTGTGTGTGTGTGTGTGTGTGTGTGTGGTTTTTGGTGTTGGCTCTTATTTTATGTTCTAGTTCATTCATCCCATTCCTACTTATTTCATATATTCCTCCTTCCTTTTAAAGAATATTGCTTCTTTTTGTTTTTTAAATCCATATATTAATTATACAATTCCAGAGGTTTCATTGTGATAACTTCCATATAATAAACTTCAATCATATTCAACTACTCTATTATTCTTAGCCCCCTCCTTTAAATTTTTCTTGAAATTTTTAAAAATAAATTTCATTATAACCTTTTTTTCACTGTTGTTTTCTATGCTGGTCCTAGAGCTTGAATTCAGGGCCTGGGCTTAGTCTTTATTTATTTTTATGTATTTATTTACTTTTTGGGGTGCTTAAGGCTAGCACTCTCCTTGAGCCACAACTCTACTTCTGGCTCTTTGGGGTTAGTTGGAGGTAAGAGTCTCATGGTCTTTTCTGCCTGTGCTGGCTTCGAATAATCCTCAGATATCAGACAGACTCCTGAGTAGCTAGGATTACATGTATGAACCCTCAGTGTCTAACTTTCATCAAAACTTTTTCATACACACATACAGTTGTATCCAAATTGTGTTCTGCCTCCCCATTAACCTCTCTTCTCTTCAACCAACTCCCTAGTGATTCTTCCACAAGTAGTTATTCCTTTACATTCATGACCATTTTTTTTTCTTTAAATCTAATTACCATATATGAAAGAAAACATGCAGTATTTTTTTCTCTCAAGGTTTGGCTTATTTCATTTAGTGTGATAATTTTCAGTTCTATTCATTTTCCCGAAAGTGGCATGTCATTTGTCTTTATGGCCAAATAATACTCCACAGTGTATATAAACAACATTTTCTGTATCCATTATTGGTTGAAGGACATCTGGGATGATAACTTCGTTATTGTGAATGTACTGTAATAAATACAGGTGTACAGGTGTTTTTGTGTACTGACTTGTATTTCTTTGTATATCTGCCTAAGAGTAGTATAGCAGGATCATATGGTAGGTTTTTTTTTTCTGTACCAGAACTTGAACTCAGGACACTTTGCTCTTGCTTGACTGTTGTGCTCATGGTTGATATTCTACCACTGAGCAGTCCTTCCACTTCCAGCTTTTTTTCTGGCTAATTGGAGATAAGGGTCTCTCAGATTTTTCTGCCTTGGCTGGCTCTGAATCACAGTTCTCAGTTCTTAGATTCTGGAGTAGCTAGTTATATGTGTGAGCCACTGATAGTGCCCCATCATATTGTATCTATTCTCCTCCATACTGATTTCCATACTGGCTATGCTAATTAACATGATAACTATTAGCATATAAGTGTTCCTTTTCTTCAATAACCTCATAGAATTTGTTCATTTTTTTGTTATCTTGATTATTGATTACTATTTTAATGGGTAAGATAGAATCTGAAAATCTCTCTCTCTCTCTCTCTCTCTCTCTCTCTCTCTCTCTCTCTCTCTCTCTCTCTCTCTCTCTCCCTTTCCCCCTTCCCCTCTTCCTCTCTCTCTCTCCCTCCTTCCTCTTTCTCTTTTCTCTCTCCTTTCTCTCTCTCCTCTCTTCCCTCTCTACTTCCCTCTCATATAGACATCCACACTTGCTTAATTTGATTGGATGGCCATACCTCCAACCTGGCTTTAGGCTGGTTGTTTTGAAGTTAGAATCTTGTAAAATTTGCAGTCTGGACTGGCTTTGAATCTCCATCCTCTAGGTCTCAGTTTTCTGAGTAGCTAGGTGGGAATAAGAGGCTTCCTGGCTCAGTGTTGTTTGTTTTTTGCCGGCCTGGGGATTGAACTCAGGGCCTAGGCTGTCCTTGGGCTTTCTCAAGGCTAGACTAGCTCTACCACTTGAGCCACAGCACAATTTCTAGCCTTTACTATGTATGTGGTACCAAGGAATCAAACCCAGGTCTTCGTGCATGCTAGGTAAGCACTGTACCACTAGGCCAAACTCCCAGCCCCTCAGTGTTGTTTTGATTTGCATTTACTTTAGGTCTAATTGTATTAGTGTTTCTTCATGTGTTTGTTAGCCATACAGCTGTCTTTCTTTGAGAGCTGCCTGTTCAGTTCTTTGGTCCGTTTATTAATTAGATTATTTGTTCTTTTGGTGTTTAATTTTTTCGGTTTTAATCCCTTGTCCAATGACTAGCAGGAATAATTCTCTCTCATTCTGTGGGCTAGCTGTTCATTTTTTTTTTTTTTTTGCCAGTCCTGAGCTCGAGCTCAGGGCCTGAGCTCTGTCCTTGGACTCTCTCAAGGCCAGAGCTCTACCACTTGAGCCTTAGCACCACTTCTGGCTTTTTTTCTATGTATGTGGTACCGTGGAATCGAACCCGGGTCTTTGTGCATGCTAGGCAAGCACTTTAACCACTAAGCCAAACTCCAGGCCCCTAGCTGTTCATTCTGGGAATTGTTTTCTTTAATGTGCAGAAGCTTTTTAAAATTTTTTTTTTCTTGCCAGTCCTGAGCCCTGAACTCAGGGCCTATGCACAGTCCTTGGGCTTTCTCAAGGCTAGAGCTCTACCACAGCACCATTTCTGGCTTTTTTTTTCTATGTATGTAGTACCGAGGAATCAAACCTGGGTCTTCATGCAAGCTAGGCAACTACTCTACCACTAGGTTAAACTCCCGGTCTAGAAGCTTTTTAATTTGATGTAATCTTATTTGCCAGTTCTTGCTCTTACCTATTGAGAAATTAGAATCCTATTTGAAAAGTTGTTTATACCTATATCTTCAAGTGTTTTCCTTTTTTTTGGCCAGTCCTGGGCTTCAGCTCAGGGCCTAAGCCCTGTCCTTGGACTTTCTCAAGGCTAGAACTCTACCACTTGAGCCTCAGCACCATTTCTGGCTTTTTTCTGTGTATGTGGTACCGAGGAATTAAACCCGGGTTTTCGTGCATGCTAGGCAAGCACTCTACCACTAGGCCAAACTCCTGGCTCAAGTGTTTTCCTTTTTGTTGTCTTTTTTTTTTTTTGTCAGTAATGAGGTTTGATCTCTGGGCCTGGGCACTGTCCCTGAGCTCTTCAGCTCAAGGCTAACACTATGCCACTTGAGCCACAACACCACTTCCTGTTTTCTGGTGGTTAATTGGAGATAAGAGTCTTGTGGACTTTCATGCCTAGGTTGACTTTGAACTGAGATCCTCAGCTCTCAGCCTCCTGAGTAGCCCTTATGTTTTTCAACAGTAGTTTCAAAGTTTCAGGTTTTATATGAAAGTCTGATTCCATTTGAATTGATTTTTTTATATAAAGTGAGAGATAAAAATCTGGTACTGGTCTTCTACATGTGAATATCCAGTTTTCTCAACACTATTTATTTAAAATACTGTTTGTATATTTCTAGGTATTCTATTGAATGTCCTAATTGGTGTTTTTGCACCATATTGTTTTGTCACTGTGACTCTGAAATATAACTTAAAGTTATCTTTTTCACCCAGGATTACTTGAGCTAGATAGGGTCTTCTGCCTTTCTCAAGGCTGGGATTCTACTTGTGGCTACACTTCTACTTCTAGCTTTTGGCTGGTTAGTTAGGGATAAGTCTGTTGGATTTGTTTACCAGAGTGACTTCAATGTTGGTCCTCAGATCTCTACATCCTGAGTAGTTAAGATAGTATGCATGAACCATCAGGGCCCAGCTACTTGGTTTTTCTATTTCTGTAAAATAGAGTTAGAATTTTGATGGGGACTACGTTGTATCTGCAGACTGCTTTTGATAGGATAACCATTTTCACAATACTTTGCCAATTCATGGTCTGGTAAGTCTTTTCACATTCTAACTTTGTTTAATTTGTTTCTTCAATATTTTGAAGTTTTCTGTTTTGTTTCTATCTGTCTCTCTCTCCTTTGACCATATTGGGGTTTGAACTCAGGCCTATGCAAATTTTCTAGCAGTTGAGCCACTCAAGTGTTGGTTATTTAGGAGTTAATGTGAGTTAATGTATCACTTCATACCCAGACTAGCTTGGACCATGATTCCCCTTTTTTTACTTCCTTTCATAGCTAGAATGACAAATGCATACTATCATACATGTTTAATAGTTTTCATGATAGCAATTTTTCACTTCCTTAATTAAGTTTATTCTTAGGTATGTAAATGTTTTGAGATATTATGGATAATGTTGTTTTCATAATTTCTTTTTCAGCCTGTTCATTATTGGCATGTAGAGAATTTCCTGATTTTTTTAAATGTTGGATCTATATCCTGCTATTTGTTGAAAGTGCTTAGGAAGTCTTTAGGGTTGTTTTAGTACGTGATCATATCATCTGCAGATAGAAATAACTTGGCAAGGGGCTGGGAGTTTGGCCTAGTGGTTAAAGTGCTTGCCTAGCATGCACGAAGACCCGGGTTCCATTCCTTGGCACCACATACATACAAAAAAGCCAGAAGTGGTGCTGAGGCTCAAGTAGTAGAGCTCTAGCCTTGAGAAAGTCCAAGGACAGTGCTCAATCCCTGAGCCCAAGCACAGGACTGGCAAAAAAAAAAGAAATAACTTGGCAAGAATATTCTTTCTTTAATCTTTTATCTCTTGAAATATCTCAATATCTCATATTTCTGTTCTGCCATTCTGTTTCTTATAAAGTGGATTTTTTCCAAATATCAAATTGAATACAGCTATAATTTCTATTAGGAATTGGCTTTAGGTGAATTTAGTTACCATCTACTCATAGCTAGACATCTAGATGGGTTTTTTTTAAATTACCATAAAACATTAGTCTAGGTGTTGTGGTTCATGGCTGTAATCTCAGCTACTTGGGAGACAGGTGTTGGAAAGAGCACAATTTGAGGCCAGCCTCGGGAGAAAAGAATTAGACTTCTCATCTTAACTAATAAGTAGAAATGCTTGTATACAACTATCATTCAAGCTATGTGGGAAGCGTAAATAGGAGGAGCACAATCTAGGCTGACCCAGACAAAGACTTTGAGATCTTATTTCCAAAATACAGCCAAAAGGACTAATAATGTGGCTCAAATAGTAGCCCTGAATATAATCCCAAAGACTGCCAAAACCCCAGAAACTGCTGTGTGGTATGTCAACTGGTATAAATATTGTGTTTGTGTACAAAGTAGCATCAAAAATCAGCCAGCTGTGGCTATGCTGATCAAATGGGATGATGGAAAGAGAAGATTTGGGAAAGGAGGCAACACACTGGATGATAAAATACAAAAAATACACTGGGACATGATAAATTATACAAGTCTCTAGATACTCACACAATGATATCAAAGGAGGATATTCCTAAGGGAGGATCGCAAAGGCTCAATAACTATGTATATATGATTATATAAAATAATATCAAAATGAACTCCAAGAAATAGGAACAAGAGGCTTAGTGTTTATTTTTCTTTGTCCTGTTTTTGTTTTCTTTACTTTTTGCCTTTTTTGTAAGTTTATCTGTTTGGGGAAGGCTAAAGGGGGTACAGAAAGGGTGGGTCTAAGAGCAAACAAATGCAGCAGTGATACTCACTAGACACTAGGTTGAAAATGAACTTGTGGGTGGGAATGGGGGAAAACTGGGAGAGAACAAGGGAAGGAGTGACACTGTTCAAAAATAAATGTTTTCATTACCTGACTTATATAATCATAACTCCTCTGTACATCATCTTTACAATAACTATATATAAACTTACTATAGAATTCTATTTTGAAAAATGTGAAGCACGTAATCTGGCAAGAAGATGGAATGATTTACCAAGTAGGACTGGGAGACAGGAGCTCATGGATCTTGGAATAATCTGCCTGGTTATCAAGTCAGAAAGCCATTCTTTCTGCAAGAGTTTCAAGTCCTCATGTGGAGTTTATTCTCATTGCAGGAGCCAGCACTCAGCCTGGCCTTTTGGCTAGTGTTCCCCAACCAAAAGCCCAGCCCCCACCAACTCAGCCTGTGCCACAGTCTCAGCACAAGCAGCCACAGGCTCCTCCCACTGCACAGCAGATGCCTTCCACCCAGCCCCAGGGTCTGCCCTCCCAGGCCCAGGCTACACCCCAACACCAGCAGCCGCTCTTCCTCAAGCAGCAGCCACAACCACAGCAGCCACAATCACAGCCACAACCACAGCAGCCACCACCACAGCAAGCAGCAGGCACATATTACCAGCAGCAGCAGCAACAACAGCATCAGCAGCCACAGCAGCAGGCCCAGACTCAGCAGGTAAGATAATCCAGATTTGACCCTCACTGTGTCTAGTGGAGTCATGACTGTGAAACAGCCCACTAAGTACAAGTATCTTCCTTGGAAAGTGCTGGGTGAACAGTCACTGGCAGTGCTGACTTAACATCATTATTTTTCATGGATGTCAGTACTAAAGCCCTGTGTAATGAATTGATCACACCCCTTTCAGTGTTTTCAGGCCATAGAAAATTCACCATGTTTGAGGAATCTCGGCAAAGGAGCTGATATCTATGGACAAAAAAGGCGGGGAGGGGGGGTTATTGCCATCAAATATCCAATATCATGCCTCTTAATTTAAGTTGACCTGGAGAAATCAGGATCCAAATGAAGTATTGTATTGTGTTTTGTTAGGATATGCTGTTCTCCATTATCTTTTAAAATATTATTTTACATTTTTTACTATAAAACATTCATTTGTAATTATTTTTATGTTTTTTTCATATCCCTTTTAATTCATAGGTTCCCTCTCCTTCCTTTATTCCCTTTTGGGCTAGAAGTGTGGCCTACTGGTAGAGTGTGGCCTACTGGTAGAGTGCTTGCCTAGCAAGGGTTCAATTCCTTGGTACCACATACACAGAAAGGCTGGAAGTGGTGCTGTGGCTCAAGTGGTAGGGCACTAGCCTTGAGAATGCTCAAGGACAGTGTTCAGGCCCTCAGTTCAACACCCAGGACTTGCAAAAAAAAATTCGTAAGTGAAGCTGTGGCTAAAGTTTTAGAGTACCTTAAGCAAAAGAAGCACAGGAACAATGCCCAGGTCCTGATATCAAGTCCCAGGACCAGTATCCCCCAAAACTTATTTTTATTATAAAAGTGATGTATTGAGAGCTTGCAGTTACATAAGTCGAGTAAAGAGTACATTTCAGCTCTTCCCTTACTCTCTCCCAGTTCCTCCCCCCTTTCTTTAACCAATACTTGGCTTGAAATCTGGGCATCACACATTCACTGTGCTTGCTTACTCAGGGCTATCACTCTGCCTCCTGAACTACATCTTCAGTCCAGCATTTTGCTAGTGATTTGATTTGAAATTGGAGTCTTTTTCTGCCTGGGCGGAAACTTATAGATTTCAACCTCCTGAGTAACTTCGATTAAAGATGTGAGCCACCAGTTCCCAGGAGTACTTTGAATAATTAAAGATGTCATGGTTTCATAAAGATAGAGCTATTGTGAAATAATTTCTAAAAGGCTTGAAATGAATCTTAGCACCCAGGTTAATGTTAAGGTTATGCTTTCAGTGTCATCCTTGTTTCGCCCAATCCACACAAGAACATTTTTATCTTGCCTACTTCAAAACTCTTTTGTAAGAACCATTCTGCCAGGTACCAGTGGCTCACACCTATAATCCTAGCTACTCGTAAGGCTGAGATCTGAGGATCAAGGTTCAAAGCCAGCCCGATCATGGAAGCCTGTGAGACTCTTCTCTCCAATTAGCCACCAGAAAATAGGAAATGGCACTGTGGCTCAAGGGGTAGAGCACTAGTCTTTTGCTGAAGAGCTCAGGGACAGGGCCCAGCCCCAGAGTTCAAGCCCCATGACTGATGAACAAAAAAATAAAATAAAAAACAATAGGAATGACTTCACTGGGTGCAGTGGCTCATGCCTGTAATCCTAGCTACTCAGGAGGCTGAGATCTGAGGATCACAATTCAAAGCCAGCCCGGGTACTAAAGTCTGTGAGACTCTTATCTCCAGTCAACCACCAGAAAACTGGAAGTGGCACTGTGGCTTAAGGGGTAGGGTGGTAACCTTGAGCTGAAGATCTCTGGGACAATGCCCAGCGCTAGAGTTCAAGTCCCACAACCAAAAGAGAAAAAAAAAAGAACCATTTCTTCTGTGATTGAGAAATCACTTGTTTGCATCATGGAGTTATGTGTGGTATTTAATCACATAGCATCCCGTAAGCTAGACCTGGAAATGCACTTGGAAAGGCATAATGTGTGTAGTACATACTTGCTCACCCAGCTACTTAGTAGGCTGGGGTGGGAGGACCATGAGTTCAAGTGGAACACACTTGCCTAGTATGTGAAAGACCCTGGATTTAATCCCAGTACATTAAAAAAAAAAAAAAAAGCCAGTCTAGTGCAGTAGGCAAGACTTGGCAACATATGGTACTACGGGGTCCTGTTTTAATGCTCTGGGATTTCCATCGTAAGTATTCCTGCCGCCTTTCCCTTAATGGCTTCAGCACTGGCTTCTGTGAGTGTGGTTCAGTGATAGGCTCTAACTTACTTCTTCATTTCTTGCTTTCTCCTGCCCAGTACCAGGCAGTACATCCAGTAGCTCAGCAACCAGCAATTGCTCAATTCCCTATCTCATCCCAGGGAGGGTCTCAGCAGCAGCTGATACAGAACTTCTACCACCAGCAGCAGCAACAGCAACAGCTAACCACAGCCCTGCATCAGCAGCAGGTGATGACTCAGCAGGCAGCCCTGCAGCAGAAGACTGCTGTGGTGGCACCGCAGCCCCAGACCCAGCCAGCAGCATCTGCACAGCCAGCGTCTGCGCAGGAGTCCACTGTAAGAATCATCCAGAGCTTAGCCCAAAAGCGGAAGAGGAGATTGCAGCAAGGCTAGGGGATGGGGAGGAAGGAGGTGGCAGCTGAATTCGAATGAGATGGCTTTCCTACCCTAATGGCTAAAACAGTGTTTTCTTAATATCTCTAGGAACAGTCTGCTATAGAAGGATTCCCCTCCCCATCCCCCCTTTGCTGGTCCTGGGTTTAAATTCAGGGTCTGGGCTCAAGGTTAGCCTTCCTACTCCTTGAGCCACATTTCTGGCCTTTTGATTATTAGTTGGAGATATGAGTCTCATGGACTTTCTTACCTTGGCTGGTTTTGAACTAGGATTTTTCTGATCTCAGTAGCGTGGATTATAGGCATGAGCTATCAGCACCTGGTAGATTTTATTTTCTTGTTTAATGTTTCTTCTAACTAATCATGAAGAAGAACCTTTATCACTGTGAAATTAAGCTGGTAGAAAGAACTGTCAGGACCCTAGGTCCTAACCAAGGACCTAAGTTTAGAACTAATCCCTTCTCTTGTCCTAGAACAATTTGATTCATTGTGCCCATTCCAGTCTAATTGTCAAAGCCTATATATTTTTTTTCTTTCTGGATGTTATTGATAAATCTAGGTTAGCTCTCATTTAGCATTATCTGTTATGCTTAGTTGCTTGTTTTCTCTTTTCCTTCTCCTATACCTCCTTTTTATTTTCTTTCTAAACTGAAGCACATTTAACCTCTCTCCTGAACAGATTCAAGCCCCAGTAAGGCAACAGCCAAAGGTTCAGACAACCCCACCTCCTACCATCCAGGGCCAGAAAGTTGGATCTCTCACTCCTCCATCATCTCCCAAAACCCAGCGTGCTGGGCACAGACGTATTCTCAGTGATGTAACCCACAGTGCAGTCTTTGGGGTCCCTGCCAGCAAATCAACCCAGCTGCTCCAAGCAGCTGCAGCTGAGGCCAGTCTCAATAAGTCCAAGTATGTAGTGTTGCTTCTTTTTTCTTACCTTGTGGGACATTCTTAGGTGATTATTGGATTATTCTTTGGAAAAGTTTATGGGTGGGTGTGGATGTATATGTCATGGCAGTACATGTCTATATTTGGTAAGGAACTATTAGCTTGTCTATAGTGCTGATACTATACTGATCATAAGAATCAAATCACCAAGCCTGAAGGCATAGCTCAGCAGTAGCACACCTGCCTAGCCAGATGTAGGCTCTGACTTCATGAAACCCCAGTGCCACCCCTCCCTCCAAAAAAGATTAGAACCTGTTTCCATTTTCTCATTCATTTCATATCCCACAGAGTTTTCTAAACTCTTGAACAGCCAGGTCTACCCAATCTGAAAAGCTCATATTGGCCTCCACTATGTACAGGCTACTAGCTGGACCCTACCTCGGCAAGACCTGGTGTATATACATGGAATAAGTCCAGGGCTCACGCCATGCTGCCTCTGGATGTTAATCTTTCAGTAGCCATGTTCAGGGATTCTTTTGACTCTTCCTCTGATAGAACTTTTTGCTTTGGCTTTATGTCAAATATGTATCACCATGTATCACATTGTTTTGTCATTTGTTATTTGGGTGTCTGGCTGCCTGGCCTGTGACTTCTCCAACACAGGGACTTTGTCTACGCCAACTTTGCAAACCCAGTTATAGGTACCATGTCTGACTTTAATGAGTGTTTTTTATTTTTCTGAGTGAATGTAGTTTAAGATCCTCAGCTGTTTTAGAATTATGCACTCTCTAGTTTAAAATCTTTAAAACCAAGAGCAACGAGAAGAAAACTGGCTGATACCTAGACACATAAATACAATAGTAGCAGTCTTTTGTTTATTTTGTTTTTCTATGCTGGGGATCAGATCCAGGGCATTATGCATGCTAGGCAAGTATGCTACTGCTGATCTATATCCCAGCCCATGATGGTGGCTGTTAATGCAAGGTGCAAGGCAGTGTAAGAAGATCTTAGGTCCAGTCCCCTTCAAGAGCTGGTTGTGGATTACCACAGTATAAACAAGTCTAAGGACAAGTTATATTGAGATCCTAAACTGAAAGCTCTCACAGATAAGACTAGAAAACTAGGCAAGAAAAGGGAAGTAGTGAGGCCTGGAGGAAGGGAGATATTCATTTCACAGAGTGAAAAGGGATGTCCATGGAAGTTGTTCAGTTGCTGTGGAAAAAAAAAAATCTTCCAGGAAAACACTAAGAAAAATAATGGCTTAGCTCAGTGAAGGATTTGATCTCATAATGAAGAGAAAATAGTCTGAATTTCCTGTTTTGTTCAACTTTTATATGTCTTTTTATTTCATGGGGGTGGGAACCTATCTAGGTCTGCAACCACCACCCCATCAGGATCTCCTCGGACCTCGCAGCAAAATGTCTATAATCCTTCAGAAGGTTCTACGTGGAATCCCTTTGATGATGACAACTTCTCCAAACTCACAGCTGAAGAACTGCTGAACAAAGACTTTGCCAAGCTCGGAGAAGGTGAAAAACATCTTGCCTTTTTGTAATTCTTTGTTGTAAATTCCCAGTGCTGAGAAATAAGCATGAATTAGAATGAATCCTAGCTCTAGAGGAATGTACTCTGTCACAGTCATAGCACAAGCAACCACATTAAAAAAAAAATTGTTGGGATAATGTATAGAGGGGTTACCAGGTAATAGGTGCATTACTTCTAACATATTGATACCCCTTCTCATGTTTTTGTCCCCATTTACCTCCCCCACCCCCTCCCAATGATCTTATTTTCTCCCCTTTCCTATTTCAAATAAACAAATAAACGTATATACAATATACCAGGTAACAGTCAGATACTGTAACAATATGAGATTAACCAAAGGGCAAAAAAAGAGAAGAGAAATAATAGTACATTAAGAACAACAATCACACAAGGTAAAGAAAGCTCTTGTTTCCATATCCTAGGGAGTTCCTTTCATGTAGTCTCATCCTATATGACCTTATGTACATAGGTTTTGAGCTATTATAATCCTCAAGCAGCCACATTTTGAGTTTCTCCAAATTCTTGATTTCATGCACCCACACCAACTTTTACTTTTACCCTAGTGCTAATCATTTTATCTTCAGGAAGTCCTGATCTATTGTGGGAAGCAGCATGGAGAGAGAACATTAGGGAAGACATTTTTAGAGAAGACTCAGAGGCATAACTTAGGACATTTGGAGGGGAAAGGAGTTCCTCTTAACAGTATCATTAGGTACATTAGTGCTGTTGTGTAAGCCAATCTCTAGAATTATTTCCATCTTCTGTATATAACTAGTACTCTCTTTTGACTCCTAATAATTTTCTTTATTCACTTAGTTATTGCAATATAGACAAGGACCTTTGAATAGCCAAGGTATTGCCATAACCCAGTACGAAGAGTAGTGAGAAGGTGTCCATTGCCTCCCCATGTGTGTATTACGCATCCAATGCTTTGGCTGGAATGAACAAAATGGTGTTTTGTCTCTTTAGGCAAGCATCCTGAAAAGCTAGGTGGCTCAGCTGAGAGTTTGATTCCAGGCTTCCAGTCAACCCAAGGTGATGCTTTTACTACTTCCTCGTTTTCTGCTGGAACTGGTGAGTATGTCACACACATGGGACATGTGGCTACTCTCTCATTATTTTCCCTCCACACCATAGCTGTGAACCATAGCTCTAGCACTAACTGATATCTTCCTGTGTTCAGAGCTGTCCAATCAAACAAAGGTAGAGAAGGATCTAGAATCACCTTGAATTAAAGTAGCAGGATGATCTAGCAGCAGGATGCAGGATTTGTTTCCTTTAGTTTAGGACATAGGTGAAACAAATATTTGTTAGTTGAGGAGCAACACTTCATGATCTTTTGTTATTTCTTAGGATCTTTAAGAGAACTTAAAATAGCTCTCTGATATTTGATTCTCTACTAAGCTGGGATTAGTGAGTGCCTTAATAAGCTTGTTTTAAATTATGGAGTAATAAAGATGTTTTCTTCCCTTATTAATAAAATTATACTTACTATGATATAAAAAATAAGTCATTTATAGAAGAAAGTTAAAATCTCCCATGATCTCACACTGAGAACTAGCATACAAACATCTTGGCATTAAAATTTATCTAGGATTATAGATACCTTTGTGAGTTTCAAAAGAGTTACAAATCTTAATCACTAAAATATATATTTTAAACAACTTTAGGCCTCAGCTTAAGACTTTGATATACATCCTTTTTTTTCTTCTAGTGAGTTGTGGGGCTTGAACTCTGGACCCTGGGTTCTGTCTCCCAAGGTCAGCACTCCACCATTTGAGCTACAGCTCTGCTTCTAACTTTTGGTAGTTATTTGGAGAGAAGAGTCTCATGTACAGGCTGGCTCGGGGCTATGATTCTCAGATCTCAGCCTTCTGAGTAGTTAGTGCAGGCATGAGCCACAATGCCAGCTCTTTTAGTTATCTTTTTCATATAGACTCCCTTGTTTTTGCCTGAGGCTGGCCTTAGACAATAATCCTCATACCCATACCACAAGAGTAACTAGAATTACCAGTATGAACTACCATTCCCAGCCTACAATGCTTTTCTTAGTGTATATTGTAAACATTGCCCACTTTCTCACTTGTCCTTTGCTGAGTGTGATCTTGTTTGGCCTTCTCAGCAACCCTTTGAGTTTGTTATATTCTCTTCAGTTCTCACAACTGAAGTGACTGAGGCACAGAGTCTCTTTTCCAGAGTTTCCTACTAGCAAATAGAAGAGCTGAAACATTGACTCTGGCTCCAGAGTCTCCTCTATCAGGTTTTCTATCTTTTAATGAGACAAATTTAGTCATTGTCTTTTCTTAGGAAATCATTTGCAAGCTTAAGGTTTTAAAATTAAAATAGACTTCACATCTAAAACTTTTATAGTATATTCTCTGTGTACAGGTTTATTTGTATGGATTATGTTTTTCAAAGATTCTGCTTAGATATATAAAAGTCTGCCTTCTTACTTTTTTAGACTTTGCCCTGATCTTTTGATTACTTTCCTGCCTTTCTTGGGCTTGCTTAATAGCATTAATGGGAATATTTAGTAAGGTGTTTTAAGATTTTTTAAATCAAAATATGCATGACTATAAGTATTTTTCTCAATAAAAGTCATTTGTGGTCTAAATGGAGTGGGGAGAGTAGAATCAACTCCAGGAGTGCTTTTTCCATTGTCAGGTAAGATACCAATACTCTCCTTCTGGCATCTCCTTGCGGTTGACCTAGTTCTTTGCCCTAGCCTTTGAGAATTAAGTGCTTCTCCTAGGTATGTATTTTCTTAGTAAGGGAGGAAAAAGTTTTATGTCATATGTAGATGTCACGATGATCTTAGGAAGTCATCTTATAATGCTACCATTTTTTAAGTCCTTTGGGAGTTATACTAAGCAATATTTTTGTGTTATTTTTCACTTTACATTTTGTTGTCTTGTCTTGTGAGTTTTAAAGGCTTATGTTTGATGTACCACATATTTGACTAGGGGTACCAAATGTATAAAGAGCTAGAACATTAGAGACCAACCGTGGTCCTGGGTATGACAGAACTTTATGAAAGGAGGGAGAAACCCTGTGAGAGTCTTTTTTTCCTGCTGCATCTTAGACATTTAGCACCATGTTTGGCTCAGTATGATTAGATGAATGAATGAGAATGGTTGCTTTTGCCAAAGCGTAGAAAGAGCTGGCATTCAGCAGTATTAAAACAAAGTCTCTAGTCATTGTCCCTTTATCTGTTGTAGCTTAGCACTCCCAATTTTAATGCTTTTCAATTTTCTTACATGGTTACGTTTCATTATCTATTTGAATTGTTTTCTTTTTTGTGTGTTTGTAGTACTAGGGTTATAGCTTCAATAGGCTACAAAAGGGCTCAATTCCTTGAGCTATGCACACAACTATTTTTGCTTTATTTTTCAATATCACACTTTTGCTTGAGCTTGGTGTTGGACCTTGATTCTGAGATTACCATGCACCATCATATCCTACTGATGTGAACTATTTTCCTACAGACTTGTTTCTTTTTTTTGTTTTGCCTTTATATTTACTTTGAAAGGCAATAATGGCAGTATATCTTTATAGGTCTTGAAGGCCTAGCTACAAACACATTTGGAGAGAAATTATGGCAGTAATAATATTGAATATCTATTACATGATAGGCCCACTGAGTAAGTTCTTTATTATGTACATTATTTTAAGTGACATGGGCAACACAACAAACTCGCATAGGCAAAGTCATAGCTGGAGAATGACAGAATAGAGCTCTATACCTGGACAGCCCAGCTGAGAGGCTGTTGTTGAAACCATATCTCAGGAATCCGTTCAATCAATGATACTAAGCTTTACAATATGTGTTCAGATTTCCTCAGTTTATTTACCACTTCTCTATGAATATTTCATTTTTTTCTTTTTTGTGTATGTGAACATTTCTTTTCCTGTATCACCTTCATTCTTTCCAAATGAAACTGTATGTAGAGCTCAGAAATTCACTTGACTTCCTTTGTTTGACATTTAAAATGGCACCATTTTCTGAAATTTGATAATGGGATGGGGAGAGTGACACAAGGTTATTTTAAACATGTGTATGGTAAAAAAAAACTATGAAGAATGTTGATCTGCAGAAGGAACAGTAAATTTTTATTTATTTATTTATTTATTTATTTATTTATTTATTTATTTATTTTGTGGGTCATGAGGCTTGAACTTGGCCTGGGCGCTGTCCCTGAGCTCTTCAACTCAAGCCAAGCCCCATTTGCCATTTTCTAGAGGTTAATTAGAGATAAAAGTCTTAGGTCCTTTTGTGCCTGGGCTAGCTTGATCCTCAGTTGTAGGATCACCCCTGATCTTCAGATCTCAACCCCCTGAGTAGCTAGGTTTACAGGCGTGAGCCACTGCACCCAGCAGTCAAAATATTAACACTTTTACATGTGTGTATTTATTTAAATGCTTGAGTTATACATGCTTAGGGGAAATGGATGAAAGCTCGGTGAAGTAAAAAGAATGTATAGCCTCACTCCAAGAGAAAAGCATTTGCTAATATTGTACAGTATTTATATCTACAATTTTATTTCTACATACTTTTTTCAAAAAGACCCGTGTTATATATATATTTATAATTTGCTTTTTTGAAAAATTTGTTTTTATTGTATTATATTTTAAAAATACACCATAGGGGTTAGGCATCTCTGGCTCATGCCTATATTCTTAGCTACTCAGAACACTGGGATTTGAGGATAGTAGGTTGAAGCCAGCCTAGGTAGGAAGGTTCGTGAAACTCTTATCTTCAATTAACCACCAAAAAGCCATAAGTAGAGCCATAGTGGTAGAGCACTAGCTTTGAGCAAAAAGCTCAGGAACACACCCTAAGTTCAAGCCCAAGGACCAATAATAAAGGAAGGAAGATATGCAAAGGCAGGAGAAAGAGAGGAGGAAGGAAAAAAAGAAGTCAGGATTGATGGGAGGGAGGAAGACATTTCCAAGACTTAACCCTTCCTCCTTCTATCTGTACAGAAACCTATTCAAATGCTTACTCTAATAACTCAGTTGTAGATGCTAGCACGATCAGATTAGTGGATTGCAAAGGATGGCAGTAAGTATAGAGTTGAAGGAAGTGATTATCTCTGAGGGAATTAGAGGTATGAGGAGAAAATCAGGAATCAGAAAATCAGGAGAAATCAGGATCCTAGGAGATGGTGAGTGTCTGAGGTAACAATATGGGTCGGAGTTGGATGTTGAAGTGTAAGCAAGGGAGAATGAAATAGGGTTAGTACAGTATTCATGTTTCCTTCTGCTGCCTTCCCTCATTGAGCTGGGTGTGGTGGCAGCTTCTGACACATTGAGGCGGACTGGTGACTGGGTAGGACGTGGCTATGGAAATGAGGATGGTCAGCAGTGGCCTCAGAGTGCCTCATAAGCCCTTTCCTCTGCCATGCTGCCCACTGAGGGATGCCCCTTCCCTCCCTTTCTCACCTGGACATCTTCCCACCTGTCTTTCCCTGTTATCACTGGCTTGGAGTTCTTGGATATGCATTTGGGGGCTTGACTGAGCTAATCAATTGTTGTATCTCATACATGTTCATATATGTTACACAAATCAATTGTATATCTCAGGGATACTTTATTATCATAATGTGTTGTTAGCACTCATTCCCCTTTATTCTACCAGTTTGGATTTGTAATTTAAATGATTGAGTGATTAAATGGTACATTCTGACACTGGGGGCTTACACCTGTAAATCCTAGCTACTCTGGATGCTGAGATCTGAGTATTGTGGTTCAAAGCCAGCCCAGGCAGGAGAAGTCTGTGAGGCTCTTATCTCCAATTAACCAGAAAATAAGAAGTGGTGCTGTGGCTCAAAGTGGTAGAACACTAGCCTTAAGCTGAAAGAGCTTAGGGATAGTGCCCAGGCTCTGAGTTCAAGCCTCATGAGTAACCTCCCTCCCCCCTCAAAAAAAGACAAATTCATCTAGCTTCACTTATATTCTCTGCTTTTCTCTTTTTTTCTCCCCATCCCTTTTTGCCCTTTAACCAACTCTAGCTGAAAAAAGGAAGGGTGGGCAGGCTGTGGATTCTGGTGTCCCACTTCTAAGCGTGTCTGATCCTTTCATTCCACTTCAAGTACCAGATGCACCAGGTGGGTAAATATGATTGATCTGAGGTTAAGCAGCTTGATTCCTGTGTCCAAATGCCTCTGAAGAGTTCTGTTTTAAACACTCCATAAAAAGGATCTGAATCCAAAGTCCCAGTAGGAGGGGCTGTTGTCTGTTTTCATTGTCTTCATAATAGAAAGAAACTTAGGAAAGATAATAAAATCAGTTTAGGTTAAACCAAATTATATTGCATAACAAAACAGTGTTCTACTTTTTGTCCTTGATTGTGTTTATGGTAACTTCCATGTACTGGAAAGAATTAGTTCAATATGAGTCATGTGGGACATAGATGCGTGGGATCAAGAGAGCAAAATATGAACAATGGCCATAATGTGATAATAGTATGGGGGTAACCTGTCCAGTTCCTGTTTTCTGTCATATAATTTGATGCTATAATAGAAAATACATAGTAAAAGTTGATAAGGAATATGAATCGGGAGACCTGGGTTTCCTTACAGGTTCTGCTACTACCTGAAACCCTTCTGGGTTAGGCCATTCAGTCAGTGGAAAACGTCGGACTGAGGGAGTTCAGATAGCCTTTTCTATTAGCCAAGATTTTTAGGGAACAGTATGAAAAGTAAGAAATGGTTAATGGATTCTGATTATTGACACAGCTTTTGAAATAATAATTGTATACTTTCATTTGAAGTGTTTGAATACTGTTCTCTTTATAATTTTTATTTTTGGGCGGGAGTGGGATGATGAATGTAGTATGAGGAACAGATAGCAAGTAAGTCCCCATTTCTTAAAAACATCTGGCAGGGTTTTTGTTTCAATTTTCCTTTTTTCTCCACTCTTAGCCCTTCTAAATCTCTTGACCTTAAATTACTAGGATTAGCTTGGTTTTTCTTCTCTCCCCAAATACTATTTGATTGATTGTCTAAAGAATTGGAAATGACTGTGGATTCATATTCTTTTTTATTTTTATTTTTGTCATGGGGCTTGAACTTAAAGCCTAGGTGTGTGGTTCCTGAGCTCTTCTGCACAAAGCTAGTGCTCTTACCATTTTGAGCCATAGTACCACTTCCAGTTTTCTGGTGGCAATTGATGATAAGAGTCTCACAGACTTTCCTGCCCTGCCTGGCCTTGAACCATAATACTCACATCTCAGCCTTTTGAATTGCTAGGATTCTAGACATGAGCCAACAACATCAGGCTCATTTTAACTTTTTTTTTTTTTGTGGGTCATGGGGCTTCAACTCTGCCTGGGTGATGTCCCTGAGCTCTTCATCTAAAGGCTATTGCCCTACCCTTGAGCCAAGCCCCACTCCCCATTTTCTAGAGGTTAATTGGAGATAAGAGTCTCAGGTCGGGGCCGGGAGTTTGGCCTAGTGGTTAAAGTGCTTGCCTAGCATGCATGAAGACCCGGGTTTGATTCCTTGGTACCACATACGTACAAAAAAGCCGGAAGTGGTGCTGAGGCTCAAGTGGTAGAGCTCTAGCCTTGAGAAAGTCCAAGGACAGTGCTCAGGCCCTGAGCTCAAGCCCAGGACTGGCAAAAAAAAAAAAAAAAAAAAAAAAAAAAGAGTCTCAGGTCCCTTTGTGCCTGTGCTGGCTTTGAATCTTGATCCTCAGATCTTAGCCTCCTGAGTAGCTAGGATTATAGGTGTGAGCCTCCACCCTCAGCTTCATTTTAACTATTTTTAAGTTCAGTGACACTAAGTACATTCATCTGTTTCATAATCATTTTCATCATCTTCTTATGAAACTTCTTTCATCTTGTAAAACTGAAACTCTGTACTCAATAAACTTCCAGTTTCCCTCCTCTCAGTACCTAGCAGCTGCCATTCTACTGCCTCTATGAATTTGACAGCTGTAGATAACTCATAAAGGGAAATCATATATTGTTTGTCCTTTTGTTTGTCTTTTTGTGACTGGCTGATTTCACTTAGTATAATTAAAGTTCATTATATGTCAGAATTTCTTCCCTTTTTAAGGTTGAATAATATTCCTTTGTATGTATATCACATTTAGTTCAGTTGAATTTCCTTTGGTAGACACTTGGTTTACTTTCATCTTCTGACTATTGTCGATAATGTATCTAAGAAGAAGGATGTACAAATATGTGACCTTGTTTTAGCTCTTTTGTATATATACCCAGAAATAGAAATGCTGGATTTACTTTTTGGAAGAAATATCCTGCTATTTATCACAGACACCATTTCACATTCTCACTAGCAATACACAAGGCTTTGACAAACAATTTTGAGAAGCTCTTCTAGTCAATGTTTCATAAGACTAAACCAGAAAGGTTTCATTATCCTATAAGTGCTACTTCCTAGAATTGAGTATTTAACAAAGAAAAATAATTCCTTTTGGTTTTTTTTTATTTATTTTTGATCTGTCATTTTTTGAAATGTTACACAAGAGAAGCTGTTTTTTTGATAGTTTGTTTTTGTTGCATTTTATTTGCACTTCATTTTTTTTTTGTCACCATGGGTATTTGATTTTGTTTTGTTGGGTTTTTTTGTTATTGCGAAGACTTCTTACCTGAAGTCCTCATTTCAATATTGTCCTGTGATACTGAGAAATCCAAAGCCAGTCATAATATGTGACATAGTATGTTCTTTTACTCTAGAAAAGCCTATCTTTGTACTGATTTTGTTCTCTCAAGTGAACTGGGAATGATCCATGGTACTTGACTTTTGCTTCCACCTTGAAGGTTTGGTGTTTGTATTCTTAAGTGATAGGAAGTATTTAGTGACTGGATTTTTGTTTAATATGTGTATTTGTGAGGCATAGTGTGATTTTAACATGTATATTTATTGTGCAACGATCTGATCCACACAGTTGGCATGTTTGTCACGTCATAGAATGACTACATTGTTTTGTTGTTGTTGCTCATGAGACTTGAATTCTGGGCCTGGATGCTGCTACTGCCCTACCCCTTGAGCCACAGTGCCACTTCTGCTTTTCTGGTGGTTAATTGGAGATAAAAGTCTCACAGAGAAAAACATGGGAAGCGATAACAATGTTCAAAAAGTAATGGACCTACTACCTGATGAATGTAACTGTAACCCTTCTGCATATCACCACAACAATAAATTTAAAAAGAAGAGAGTCTCATGGACTTTGGTGGTAGCCCTGGCTGGCTTTGAGCCTTGATCCTCAGATCTCAGCTTCCAGAGTAGCTAGGATTACATGTGTGAGACACCTGTGCCCAGCTGAATGACTAGATACATCTAAATACTAACCAGGCCCAATTCTGCTTAGCTTCCGAGATCAGATGAGATCGGGCATGTGGTATGGCCGTAGACTTAAAAATAGTGTTTCTCATCAGAAGACTTGAGGTACTAACCTCAAGTCAAACCCCATGTCAGATGAGACATGCATTTTCAAAGTCTGCAAGCTATAGTAGCCACATCATATTTTTGACAGGGCTTATCTGAAGCTCTTTCATGTTGGTAGCTTGTTCTACTCTTCATATTTGTATGATAACTAGAGTCAGAATATTCCATGAATTAGTTTGTAGAAGTAGACATTTGTTCCCCTTTTTTTTCTATTTTAAAAGAGAAGAGAATAGCAAATTGGAATACATCCTATCCTCATGGCAGAAAGCAGTTTTGTTTGTTTGTTTGTTTGTTTTTTGCCAATCCTGGGCTTGAGCTCAGGGCCTGGGCACTGTCCTTGGACTTTCTCAAGGTTAGAGGTCTACCACTTGAGCCTCTGCATCATGTCCTGCTTTTTTCTATGTATGTGGTACTGAGAAATCGAACCCGGGTCTTCATGCATGCTAGGCAAGCACTCAACCACTAGGCCAAACTCCTGGTCCCCCTTTTCTTTTAAATAAAGATTTTATTAGCATTGATTTGTTGTTTATTTGTTTGCTTTTTGTGGGTCATGGGATTTGAACTCTAGACCTGGGTGCTGTCCCTGAGCTCTTCAGCTCAAGGCCACCACCCTTTCCCTGAGCCACAGCCCCACTTCCCCTTTTCTAGTGATTAATTAGAGATAGAGTCTCTCGGTCTTTAGTGCTCTGAGCTGTCTTTGAACCGCCATCCTCAGATCTCAACCTCCCGAGTAGCTAGGATAACAGGTGTGAGCCACTGCGCCTGGCTTAACATTGACTTTTTTTACATCATATTTCAAATGTCAACTTGTAACAGATAAGTATTTAAAAACGGGATCTCTATATTGCAATCACTGGCACATAAATTTATGAACAAAATTAAAATTAAGCTGAGAGTTTGTGTCATCTGTATAATATAGAATTATGTCTATAGAGTATCCCATCATGGATTTTTATGTCTATGTAGTTATATTTATGTCTCCAAGATCATGTCAATGACCTTGAGTACCTAAATATTGAGTCATCACTCTTGTACTGTTTGGATCTAATATCCACATATCAAGGAGATCATGTGCCTTTTGTTCCTTTGGTCCTGGCTTATCTCTCTCAAGATGATTTGCTCTAGCTTCATCCACTTCCCAGAGAATGTCATTATTTTATCTTGTCTTTTGGCTATGTTGAAGTCCATTGTATCCATGTACCACATTTTTTTTTTTTTGCCAGTCCTGGGCTTGAGCTCAGGGCCTGAGCACTGTCCTTGGACTTTCTCAAGGCTAGAGCTCTACCACTTGTGCCTCAGCACTACTTCTGGCTTTTATCTATGTATGTGGTACCGAGGAATCGAACCCGGGTCTTCATGCATGCTAGGCAAGCACTTTAACCACTAGGCCAAACTCCCGACCCATGTACCACATTTTTTCTATCCAGTCATCTGTAATGGGGCATCTGGGTTGTTTTCATTGCTTGGCTATTGTGAACAGTGCAGCGATGAACATGGCTATGTAGGTGTCCTTATCCTGGGTTATGATGCTCAGGGTAGATGCTCAGGAGTGGTATGACTGGGTCGTAGGGAAGGTCTATTTTTAGTTTTTTGAGGAACTTCCAAACAGCCTTCCAGAATGGTTGTACTAGTTTACATTCCCACCAGCAGTGCAATAGGGTTCCTCTTTCTCCACATTTGTCATTGTCTAGGTTCAGAATATTGGCCATTCTGATTGGGGTAAGGTGGTATCTTAGGGTTGCTTTTATTTGTATTTCCTTTATGACCATGGATGGTGAACATTTTCCCATATGTTTCTTTGCCATTTTAACCTCTTCTTTTGATAAGTCTCTGTTTAGTTCCATTGCCCATTTAGTGAATTGTTTGTTGGGTTTGGGGAGGGATTAGTTTCTTGAGTTCTCTGTAGATACTGGATATTATGCATTTATCTGATATATTATTGGTAAATATCTTTTACTAGTTAGTTGACTGTCTTTCTACTTTAGTAGCTATGTCTTTGTGCAGAAACTCTTTATTTTTAGGTAGTCCCATTTGTCGAGTCTTTCTCCAATCCGTTGTCACCCTGGGACTCTGTTCAAGAAGTTTTTGCCTGTGCCTATGAGATCCAGTGTCTTTCCTACTTTGTTGTGTAGCCGTTTCAGGGTTTCAGGTCTGATATTGAGGTCTTTGATTTATTTTGAGTTAATGTTTGTGCATGGTGACAGGCTGGGATCAATTTTTAGTTTCTGCATGTGACTGCCCAGTTTTCCCAGCACCAATAATTGAAGAGTCTTTGTTTATTCCACTGTATATCTCTGGCTCCTTTGTTGAATATAAGTTGACTGTAGGTATGTGGTTTTATTTCTGGATCTTCTATTCTGTTCCATTGATCTTCTGGTCTATTTTTATGCCAGTACCAAGCTGTTTTTGTTATTATGGCTCTATAGTAGAGTTTGAAGTCTGATATTATAATACCACCTGCATTTCTCTTTTTGCCTAGAATTGCTTTGGATATTCTAGGTCTTTTGTTGTTCCATACAGGGCAGTTTCCTGTGGGAATTGTGGCAATCATGGTACTAAAAGATAAGGACACTGTCCTTGTCATATGTATTGAGTGAGGGATTTGTTTTGTTGTATAAACATCTTGAATATCAGAATGTGGTGCTATTTAGGCTAATTGCAGGAATTTCATCAGAATCTTTTGGTAGTCTTAGGGCAATCCTTAGACAGGGGCAGATTTATAATTGGGCCAGTAGTCCAGTCTAGTGTCCCTAGCAGCCATTGTGGACCTATTTAATCTGCCTGGTTAACCCACAGTTATGGTCCCAGTGGTTATGAGTGTGGTCCAGGTACTCATTATCTCTGAGTCCCTTAGGTTAGGCCTTGTTACCCTAAGGTCATTGTTCCCTAACAGTAACAAAGGAGTTCATCCATTTGTCCTGTCCTTTCTGTATTCTAAGGTAAATTCTAGATGGCTGAATGTCCTTTGCTATACAGGAGAGAATGGCTCAGAGCAAAGAACACAGACATAAAACAGAGACAAAAATTTTAAGCTTTCATCCTGCTTTTAAGTACCCTTTGGACATTTGCAGGTCCAAGTGAGGCATTGGTGATTTTTTTTTTTTTTAGCAGAAGCAGTTTCTAATTACGTTATACACCAAGAACTTAGAAGCTTACAAATCTATTAAATTGTTATATGCAGATACTTCAACTTTAAGCTACTGCTTTTCCAAACAAATACTTTAATTTTGTTTAACTGGGCAAGTCATAGAATTGATATAAAACCTCAGTCTCCTTGAAATGGAAATATAAGCTCTAAATTTCCTCCTGTGAAATTCAATGATTCATTATTTTGTTATAAGTTAATGTTCTACATTTAGTAGGTTAACGGTGAATAGAGCATAGTTGATGAGATCAGAGGTAAAGATCAGAACTCTCTATCTATCTCTATCTATCTATCTATCTATCTATCTATCTATCTATCTATCTATCTATCTATCTAGTTTGTTTTTGTTTTTTTGCCAGTCCTGGGGCTTGAACCTAGGGCCTGGGCACTGTCCTTGGACACTTTTTGCTTAAGGCTAGTATTCTGCCACTTGAGCTACAGCACCACTTCCGGCTTTTTCTGTGTATGTGGTACTAGGAAATCGAAACCAAGGCTTCTTGCATGCTAGGCAAGCACTGTACCATTAGGCTACACTCCTGGCCCCCAAAATATGTCTGTATTGTCTGGTATAAGTCTGGTATCATCTGACATCCTTTTTTATTCCCAGAAAACATCAATAGTAATCCATCCTTAGGTTTAAGTGAATTTTGTAAAATGAAACTGTAGGTGAAATCCTAGGCCACGTTCCTTTGAGAGAGTTAGGACCTTGTAAAAAGTGACAGTAAAAAGTACCTCAATAGAGATTCCCTTCTTGAATACTTGTTTGTTAAACATGACATTTGAAATATGATGTAAAAATCAGTGTTAATAAAATCTCCCCCCACACCGGGCTGGGAGTTTGGCCTAGTGGTAGAGTGCCTGCCTAGCATGCACAAAGACCCGGGTTCGATTCCTCGGTACCACATACATAGAAAAAAACCAGAAGTGGTGCTGAGGCTCAAGTGGTAGAGCTCTAGCCTTGAGAAAGTCCAAGGACAGTGCTCAGGCCCTGAGCTCAAACCCAGGACTGGAAAAAAAAAAAGCCCCCCCCCAAAAAAAATGTACCTCAGAGCCCGTCATGCTGGCTCATGCCTGTTATCCTAGCTACTCAGGAGGCTGAAATCTGAATATCGAGGCTCAAAGCCAGCCCACTGAAAAGTGGGAAGTGGGGCTATGGCTCCAGAGGTAGGGCAGGAGCCTTTGAGCTAAAGAGCTCAAGGACAGTGCCCAGGCCCAGAGTTCAAGCCCCAATGACCCACCAAAAAAAAAAAAAATACCGCAGTCACATTTACCTTTATGCCATCAGATAAGAACCGGAAAGTAAGACTAGGTATATTTGTGACTAATCAACCTTATATCACCAGTTTTTAGATAGATGTCCTTTAAGTGATTAACATTTCTACCTGCACAGATAAACAGGAATCTGACCCAAAGTACAGGAGACAGATATAACAATGAAGGCTTTTACCCTGTGTTCAGTTACTTTGTGGGCCCACATGAGGAATCAGAGTAGTTTCTAAATACCTGTCATATTGCCACAGAATAATTATGAATACCAGCATGTCACCGGAGCACAGTTGGCAGATAGAAAATGATATTTAGGTTGATTTAGGTGTATTATTTTCTTGGGAGTGCTTAGTGCAAATTTTAAAAGTAAATTGAAAAGCAAATCTAGGAAAGTAGATGAATATATAAAAACAGGTTGCAAATGTGTATGGCAAGCATTATTTTTTATAGCTGAAAACTAGAAACAACCAAGTGTCTGTCAACTGTTAAACAAATCGAAATGTGGTATATCTATACCATGGAACACTATTGAGGAATAGGGAAACAGAACAATTGATTTATGCTTCAGCATGATTAACTCTCAGAAACATTATGCTAAATAGGAGAAGTCAAACACAAAAGACTGTGTATTGTTGGTGTTTGTTTCCATTTTGTTTGTTTCCATTTAAAATGGAAACTCTAGAAAAGGTAAAAAGTATAAGGACAGAAAGCAGGTCTGTTGCTACCAAGATCTAGGGTAAGAAGAAAGATTTTTGTTGCTGTTATTTGTTTGTCCATCATGGGGCTTGAATTCTGGGCCTGGGCACCATCCCTTGAGCTCTTTAGTCTGTAGTTTTTGGGTGGATAATTGGAAATAAAGAGTCTCACAGACTTTTAGTGTCTGGGTTGGCATTAAGCCTTGACCCTCAGATCTCAGCCTCCTGAGTAGCAAGGATTACAGGCATGGGCCACTGGTGCCCTGAGAGAAGGAAGAACTTTTTGTATGTGTATACCAGTTCTAGAGCTTAAACTCAGGACCTTGGTGCTATCCCTGAGATTTTTTGGTCAAGGCTATTGCACTACCACTTGAGCCACAGCTCTATTTCCAACTTTTTGGGTGCTTAATTGGAGTTAAAAGTCTCATAGGCATTCCTTCTCAGGCTGGTTTGGAATGATGATCCCCAGATCTCAGCTTCCTGAGTAGCTAGGATTATAGGTGTGAGCTAACACCATCCAACAAGAGGGAAGAATTTACTCTAAAGGGGCCCACCAAAGATTATGGAGAGTATTTGAAATGTTTTTGTCATCATTTCAGTATGATTATATGAATGTAAACACTTGTCAGAATTTACATGGCACATCTAAAATTGGGGATATCTATCATACATCAAACACAAGCAAATAAACATAAGGCAGCATCTTGAATCTCCCCCCAATCCCCACTCCTGGGGCTTGAACTCTGGGTCTGGGTGTTGTCCCTGGGTTCCTTTTGCCCAAAGGCTAGTATTCTATCATTTGAGCCATAGCACCACTCCTGGCTTTTTCTAGGATAAATTGGAGATAAGAGTCTCAAGGACTTTCCTGCCTGAACGTCATTTCTCAGCCTTGTAGTAGCTAGGATTATAGGCCTGTGCCACTGATGCCTAGCTCAGCATCTTGAATTCTTAATGGCTTCCAGAGTGATAACTTCACTTGGGAAAATAGTCATTTAAAATTTGTGAATTTGGGAAGCCTACTGTTAACAAGGTCCTAAAAGTAGCCATTTTTATGATGAATCTGTACCGTTGATGAATCTGTTAGCCCCTAAAATGTATTTGCCTAGAAAAGAGTGATGGTTCTACTTGCTTTAATATCTCATTTCTTTTTTACTTTTTCTTTACTTCCCTGCCCGACCTAGAAAAACTAATTGAGGGGCTCAAGTCTCCTGACACTTCTCTTCTGCTCCCTGACCTCTTGCCTATGACAGATCCTTTTGGTAGCACTTCTGATCCTGTAATTGGTAAAGTCATCATCTGTTTTTCAGTCCTGCATGGTGTGCATGTGTAGTTCATACTGTTAAATTCCTGCCTGTGAGGTCCTTAGCATCTAGTCCCTGGGAGGGAGTGGAAGTACCCTGAAGTCTCCTGATTTTGGAGCTATACCTTGTGCTGACTGGAATTCAAGGTTGTTCAATCCTACTATCACTTAAGTGACGTGTCTCTGTTTTTTGTGAGTACAGCACTGTAATGTTTGCCTTTTTTTTTGGTAATTGTGTTTTCTCAAGTGAATTTTTTTCTGGATAAAGAATGTGGAGAAAATTTGCTGGTTGGTTTTCATGTAGGACTCACCTTCACTAAACTTAATGGAATTTAGTAGATTCTTTTTTAGAAGTCCCCTGTGTGTACCAAGGATCTATAACAGAAAATATTTTACCCAGTGGTCAGGTCCCAGGAATAGAATCTAAATGAGGCCTGGTTTGCTTATTTATGTTTTCCTGTGTTTTACTAGCAAGGCAGACACAACCTACAGAATGTCCAAGGCCTTTGTATTCCAGAAGAGTCTTCATTATACATAATAAAGCGTAGGACACAAGTCTCAGAACTCTGAAATGTCATGACTCTACCAAAAGATAGGTTTTCAACTGTGAGATACCATGTGATAGAGAACACTTCCCACCTACATAATGGGTGGAATTTGAGATGGATTACAAGCTTTTACATTAGATTAGAGGATGGATTTGAGGATACCAAGCTTGTTCCTTAAGAAAAGTGAAGTTATAAGAAGAAATTATGGTGCCTTTTAGAAAACAATTTCTTCTGCCATGCTGCTTTGAGTAGCTTGCTTGCCCTATTTATCTGTAAGAGCTGGTAATCACTAAACTGGCCAAAGTGATTAATCTTGCACATACATGTTCAATTTATGAAGCCCAGCCTCACAAAGCAGCAGAAATGAGGTCAGCCATTCTTGTTTTACTTTTTACCTGAAACTGGCATTTTAGAGATCTGTAGAGGAGAGTCTTCACAGAATGTTCTGAAGAGCCTTCTGACTTTCTTTCCTGTACCCTTTCCTCGCCTTTCTTAATGCCATTTTACCAAAGAAAAAGCTGACGTTGCCGTTGAGAGTCTCATACCAGGACTGGAGCCTCCAGTTGCCCAGCGCCTCCCATCTCAGACAGAGTCTGTAACTTCAAACCGCACAGGTCAGTCAGACAGTTCTGCAGCTCAGGGCTGAGTGAGCCTTCAGAGCTAGACTCCACCTATGTAAAATAAACCTGGCTAGTTCCTCCTAGAGTGGATGTTCTAAGTTGTTCTTACAGCCCTAGCCTCTGCATATTGGGTGTCTGATCACTTACTAAGGAACTTTGCACTTTTTCTTTTTGCCAGTCCTGGGGCTTGAACCTAGGGCCTGGGCACTGTCCTTGGACACTTTTTGCTCAAAGCTAGCACTCTGCCACTCACTTCAGCCACAGCCCCACTTCTGGCTTTTTTGAGTATGTGGTTCCAGGGAATTGAACCCAGGGCTTTGTGCATGCTAAGCAAGCATGCTACCACTAGGCCATACTCTGGCCCAATTTCACACTTTTTTTTTTTTTTTGCCAGTCCTGGGCTTGAGCTCAGGACTTGAGCTCTATCCTTGGACTTTCTCAAGGCTAGAGCTCTACCACTTGAGCCTCAGCACCATTTCCGGCTTTTTGCTATGTATGTAGTACCCAGGAATCAAACCTGGGTCTTCATGCATGCTAGGCAAGCACTCTACCACTAGGCCAAATTCCTGGCCCCCAATTTCACACTTTTTGAAACCATATTCTTCTTAGAGGAATCTCTGGGTCTGCCTTGGCAATAGGATTTTTTTCCAGTATTCCATCTACCCTAATGTCAAAAGTTTGTCTTAGTTGAGTTTTATGAAAAGTTGAGAATTCCTCAACTTTCCATAAAAACAGATCTAGTAATGGTTATTTGCCTTGAGTCTATAATTACTTTGATAACAGTGTCTAATTATCTAACTTGGAATAGAAATAGACATCTAGGAAATGTGGCAATAAACTGATCTAGGTGAAAAACAAGTTACTCCCTAAAGCAATATTGGTTTTTTTCCTTATCCTCACTTGGGTGTTTCTTCCAGAAAACCAACTGTGTTTAAACTTTGGGTTATTTCTTCTCTCTCTTTTTACTTTTTTGTGTGCCAGTCCTGGGGCTTGAACTCAAGGCCAGGGCATTGTCTCTGAATTTATGCCCAAGGCTAGTGTTGTACCCTTGAGTCATAGCGCCACTTCCCACTTTTTAGTGGCTAATTGGAGATAAGAGTCTTACAGAGTTTAATGCCTGGGCAAGCTTCAAACAGCTATGATCAGGTCTCAAGCCTCCTGAGTACCCAAGATTACAGCTGTGAGCCACCTGTGCCCAGAATTTTCCCTTTGTTCTTTAACTTGAAGGGAAATTATGTGTTCACAGAAGCAATTCAAATTTTAGGAATACTTAAGTAGCATTTTGAATGTTGAGTGGGAAACTGGTAGTTTTCCAAGATACTGTTTAATTTCATCACAGTCTACTTATAACAAATAGTTCCAAAATCTCACTGTATAATAACTAAACTCTAATTACAAAGTTCTTTTTCCTTAGTGATGTTTGCTGAGAATTGAGTCGTTCAAGTCTTACTGGTGTTTAAATTACAAACCTGTTTAACAAGCAACTTCTAAACTAAAAATTCTTCTATGCATGCAAATGTTAGAGTAATCAAGAAGTAGGTGCTTATATGCATTAAAATCTAGAAAGCTTTACATGTTTCTTTTGGTTTTCTTTGTCTTGTATTCACTTGTATGTATAACCATGCAGAAACTTAAAAGCTATGACCTAATCTCATGGTATTGTTGTGTGTGCCATTTAATGCTATCACTGACCTGGAATGCTGTTAACTGGACTCAGATTCTCTCACTGGGGAAGATTCTCTGCTTGACTGCTCTCTGCTTTCTAACCCTACTGCTGACCTTCTGGAAGAGTTTGCCCCCATAGCAATCTCTGCTCCTGCTCACAAAGGTAAAATCTTTCTTCTTCTAAGGCCTACCATGCACCCCTGGGAGAAAAATTGAGGAACTTCTGAGGATTTCTCTGATCATAAGTGCTAGTACATTTTTGAAATTCCTATTTATATAAAAGCATTAATTTGTACTCCTAGCCATTGTGTTATGCCTCTCAGGATATATACTAAGCCTTAGGCAATAGATTGATAAAGGTATTTTCTGATAAGAACTGGAGTACAGTATCCTATGTACCTTCCCCCCGTCCCATGTACCTTTTGTAGCCAGGTCCCTTAACAACCAAGCACTGACTGTCGTTATTTATATGATAAATCTAATTGAAGGTTTTTGAGGACTGATGGTCACAATAAAGAAACTTAACAAGTCCTCAAATATCAGTTTCCAAAGATGGAACTTGTGAAAGTTCAATTTTCGTTCACCTTTAGGTCATGATTGATTATTAAGTTTCTCTTTCTAATCTACAATTTTTACTTCTTAGTCTTAGATTGGTATTAGTTGGGAATTCTGCTGCCAAAGGAAGCTTGAATCAAGTTCTGTGCAGTCAGAAGTATGTGATGGTGACAGGTGCGATGCCTGGCTTACTGTGCATAGGCATTTCCTGAACCTATTTCTTCCTTTCTCTCTCTGTCTCTCTCTCTCTCTCTCTCTTTTTTATTTTTGGTTGGTCATGGGACTTGAACTCTGGGTGGACGTTGTCCCCTGAACTCTTCAGTTCAAGGCTACTGCCCTACCCTGGAGCCACAGCGCCACTTCCAGTTTTCTGGTGCTTAATTGTAGATAAGAATCTCAGAGTCTTTAGTGCCCAGGCTGGCTTTGAACCACAATCCTCAGATCTCAGCCTCCTGAGTAGCTAGGATTATAGGCGTGAGCCACTGTGCCCGGCTTATTGAACTAATTTCTGTACTTGGGTAGTGAAGAAGTTTTACAGAAGATTTATAGAAAAGAAATAGTGAAAGCCTTTTCTGAAGGACACTCAAGAAGTAAGCCTCTAGTAATGACTAAAAATAATTAACCTTATGCTTTGTAGTTGTATAATAGCTAAGTTTTCCTGCTTACTCCTGAGAGCACTAAAATGAAGTTTGTTACCTATTTAGATAATTATGTCTTAGCAAGTCCTTTTTTTCCCACTCATAGAACAGAAGTATTTTGTATATAGTGGCTATTTTTCTTCTGTTGTTGCTGATTTGAGGGGGCACATAAGAGATGAGTGCTAGGGATTGTATTCTGAGCCTCATACATGCTAGGATCCTCTGTAACTCTTTCAGGAACTACTTGTTTTCTTCTCTTCCCCTGTACTTTAGCATTGAATTTTTGAACTTGGTTAGCCAGCCACTGTTCATTCAATAAAGAAGGTAAATGACCAATGATGTTGAAAAGTTACTTTACAATTATAGTTAATGATTTTATATTTAGTAGAGAGAATTCTTCCAAAATCTGTCTCCTAGTCATTTATGAAAGTCAACATGGCCATTTCTTTTCTGGTGCTTATTTTCTAGTTTCCCTACTTTTACTTCAACTCTAGAATAATAAACATGTTCACCTTTAAGAACATTTATTGGTGGGAACTTTGTGCCTCTTTCCTGTTCTCTCATTTGTTAATCTCTGCCTTTATTGTTTCTGCTTCTGTGCTTGCATTCTGTATTAAGCTGCAGAAGATAGTAATCTCATCTCAGGTTTTGATGTCCCTGAGGGCTCGGAAAAGGTGGCAGAAGATGAGTTTGACCCTATTCCTGTACTGATAACCAAAAACCCACAAGGTAAGAAGGAGGTGGGGAAAAAGAGAAGAGCTTGACATCAGCTTTCATGGAAATAGTGATGTACCTAATCTGCAAGGAACTAAAGAAGGACACTGAGGCAATGACATGCATTGCAGACCAGACCAGTATAGATTGAGCTAGAAATCCTATACTGATAAAGGTATTTTAATGCCTGAGTGAAGCTAGTATTTGTTTAGAAAGATGTATCAATAGATTGATCAAAACTTTTAATACAAAGTATCAAGCCAAACAAAAGTGATCTTTAGTCAGTAGAAACATGAAGGTATATATCAAAAACACTTAACATTTTTATCTTGATTATAACACTCTGTAATAACTATTCTTCCCAAACAGATTAACAGTGGTATCAGCCACATCTTTTTGGACATTTATGGAGCATTGTTATTCCTGTTTGATGGATTAAACATTTTTGAACATGGCATAAAACACTGAATTGCCATAGGATCATCAACTTACTTTCAAAAAGCATGTTCTTTTTGTAGAGTCTTAATAACTAAAAGCAAAAATTGATTTTTACTTTATCAGGGAGATAGCTTGATGTTAACAGAAATTCTCAGGCAAAATATGTATGAGTTTGAAAGCTTGTAGTAACTTTGTGAAGTGTCCTGCTTCTACTACAGTGTGAAAAGTGCCTGAACTTCTGGTGGGAGGTGGTGGTAGATAGCCTCTATTTATGTTTAAAAACCAACATGCAAGAGTTTGCAAATATAAAATGTTGCTTCTGTAGTTTTCCTTATTTCTTTTCTTTTCTTTTTTTTTCTGTTTCTCCTCTGCTTGCTCTGCACATCTAAACCTTAACCCTCTGTGTTTTGTACTGAATTCCTATCTCTCCACTTCCAGGTGGGCACTCTAGAAACAGCAGTGGGAGCTCTGAGTCCAGTCTTCCCAACCTAGCCAGGTCTTTGCTGCTGGTGGATCAGCTCATAGACCTGTAGCGGTGACCCAATAGCAGATGTAATTCTGTAACGTTCATACCGTAATATAACAATTTCATTATGGAGATATGAGAAAATGATTTTTTTAATTCTGCAAATAAGGGGCCCACTAGCCCTTTCTCCTACCTTTGCCTTCTCCTATAGAAATGATAAGGAAAGAAAATCACTTTGGCTCTCCAGATATGTTCCTTGGCCAGTTCCTCCCTGTTAGTTTGTTGTGCTTTCTCATTACCCTTCTTCAATAGCATTATCTTAAAATCAAGCACTAGATACCATAAGCTTCACCTCTGCTGGAATTGGACGCCACCAATTATAATTGAACTGACACCTTTGTCTCATTCTTGCTAGGAATGGCCTCCCAAATCAAAACCTCCCTGCCTCTGTCCCCTTGGCCAGATGTTAATGAATGTGTTTCTCTGCTTTTACTTTTTATCTTGATGAATTATAAGGATATGGCTTCTTCAGCTAGTTTTAACCCCAGGCAGTAGCCTGAAGACTAGTGTATGGTTTAAGAGAGGGGAAAATTGACTTGTTGTATGTATTTGAGAAGAGAAATTGAGGCCAGCCCTAGCCAACCAACTTTGACCATAGACTTAGCCAAGGGATTTTTACACCCCACGCAACCTGCTCAGCATTCGTCCAACTTTCTGGCTTCCATTGAATCGTGATTTCCCAGATCTGGAGACTGACTGCAAGTACTTGACATCCTTGGATACAATGTGTATGTTGTACAATCTGAAATATTACCATCCCTCTTCATGTTACCTGGCCCAAGCTGGGATTTCAGAATTAGACCAAAACAAAGACAGTGGTGGTAATCTGATACCTTTTATTAGAAGACTTTTCACTGGGTGGGGGGGGGGATGGGAAAGGGAAGGAATTGTAGCAGAAACAGATGTATTTTTCTTGTGATTTTTATTTTGATTCAAATATTGTAAATTGTGTATAAATGAAGACACTGAATAGTTCTGTTCCCACTTGGCGTTTCAAGTCCAATATCAGGTGTCTGTACAGGGTTTCGATCTCTTTCCCTTGTGTAACCAACCACACAGCAATCCTACAGTGTAACATAGGGAAATATTTTGAGTAGAGTATGTGTCATGCTATAAGCTTTCAGCAAGCCCTCTGTCTCTGTAGAATAAGCATGTTGTTTATTTTCCAATAATCAGAATTAAGTGTACTGACCAGCTGGGCACAATTTGACTGTGGCTACTTATTTTTCGTTCTCTCTGGTGTTTAAATTGATGGCTGCAGAATATAATATGCTCAATTGGTTTCCTTGGCTTCGTAGAATAAAAAAAAACATAGTTCTTCAGTAACCTTAGACTATTGTTCACATGATAAGTAAAGGCCCTCTGCACTGACAATGACGACATGCCCCATGGTCACCCTGTGTATATGTTTAAAGTGTATTTTATTTCCTTACATGGAAAGCACTTTTATAAAATCACCCTTTTGAAAAGAAGTGGGCACAGAGAACTCTCTTGTTCTCTTCAAGTGCCATTGTTTATGGTCAAAAGGGAAATCTTTAGTTGATCAGATTTGTACAAATAAAATCCCAAGTCCTTTTGCTTGTTGGCTATCTAGTACTTTTGTTTCTTCTCACATTTGCACTTTAAGGAGAGAAGGGGGGAGAAAATTTAGCAGCAACAAACGCCTGCAACCACTGTAGTCTGGAGAGCCAGCTTTGCAGTATGAGAGCAGCTTATGAAAAGCATTGGAGGAATGTCTGACTCCCCATCTTTCTCTGACTTTACCTGTTTCCTGTGCTGGCTGCAGCTAATGAGCTAGGAACACATCATTTCCAAAAGTGAGAGCAGCACAAGCTTCCTGCTCATGAAGAGTTTTCTGTGGCTAGGTAGCGGTGGACAAAGGACTTGGTTTACCCATGTATGGACAGGAAATCTGCTGCAGATTAGAATTGTGTTCTTTTCCTGGCTATAGAAAGAATGTATAAAGTAATGAAAGAAATGTTTATTTTTAAATAATGATAATGTTTAGTTCTATGGTTTCATATTTGATTTTTTCATACATCCATGTTATAAATATGAGATATCTAGTTTCTTGATTTAATTGAAACTTTAAAGAGTACAGTTTAGAAATTAGCTAAGTGTCTCTCAATAGTTCCTTTAATGCATCACTGATAATTACACTGAGATAGATTAGCTAGTCTTTTGGCTCAGTAAAACTTAATGGAGACAGTTAATGAACAGACTTGAAGGCAGAGATGATGGTGATAGAAGCCTGAGGAAGATAATGACTTAAGAAGGCTAAGACTTCTAAGGGCAGAGCTATTTGTTTAGTAAATACTCAGGTATTTACCAAATTATTCAGGTGGTTTAGTATACTGGGCCTTCCTTAGTTTGTAGCATCATCTCAGCTAAAAGAGTTCATGTGCGATTCTTATATCATAGTAATTTATAGACCTCCTGTGGGGCAATAGACTGAGCTGAGCTAAGAGAGACCTTAAAGACCATCGGCTAGTCCACAAACTTCATTACAGGCTAGGACCTGAGTTGATTAAGTAAAGGTGGTGGGCTTCAAGAGGCCTGGGAAGGTCAGAACACCTCAGATCGCATCCTGACCCTGGCCAGACATTGGCTGAGTGATCCTCAGCAGACTGTTTGCCCTCAAACAAAGCTGCTGTTACAAGATGGGTTTGGACTACATGGTCTTTTAGATTATAGAAGCATAGGGTTCTAAATTTGTATTGCTATGTTTACAAGGACTATGAGGGATTTATATAATCCTGATGTTCTTTAATTATCTTCTGGATTCCTGCTATTACTATAGAATTCTTCAACATTGACATGTCAGAATTATAATGTACTTCTTGAACCTACTTGCTCTTTCTTAGTTATCTGAATAAAAGCCTAAATCATCACAAAGTTTTGGAAATAGATTTCCCCTTTTTTAAATAACATATACACATACATATCTATTCCAGTAGATCCCGTATTCCTCTCAGATATATGATCAGGGATCTGACTTTAAATTATAGACATATACTATCTGCATGGTTATTTTGTTTGTTTGCTTTGCTTTATATAAAGCGTTCGAATGAGATAACTGAATTCAATTTTCTGTGTTTCTAAAAATACATTTTCTCAGAGGAGATAAGATTTTAAATGGACACAAATAAATGTGATTATAACCATTGTAATTAATTATTTCTTTCACATACCTAAACAGATTTTTTCTTCTAGTTGGTTGTTTTTTTTCTTCAAAGATATCTGATTTTCCTTGGGAAGTTAATGGTTATCCTAAGCTATCCCAGCATCATCTAAGTTATTTTTAAAATTTTATCCTTATATAGAGTATCAAGAAAGGTAATATGGTACAAGAAAGTCAGTTTTATTGTCTAATTTGTATGTCTTTCATTATCTGAAAATATATTCTCCTTCTTGATCTGCTTTTTTTCTACCACTTGCTGCTTCTGAGTAACACTGTGGTATTTCAAAAAGCAAAAACACCCCAATAAAATACTTTCCAAAGAGGATCTTATAACAGAAAGTGAATGTGATCAAGCATAATTTTCATAATACTTTAAGTAAAGGAACTTGTATATGTCCTCAGTCTTTATGGTGTTGAAAATACAAAGACATGGGCTTAAAAATACTTCTGAAGGGCTGACACTATGTTTCATATCATTTGATACTGGACTTGGCTTTTCCTGATTAGAATTATAGAACTTAGATTGCTATAATCGGATAAAAACTCAAGAAAAGAACCTGTTTTTCTTAAGAAAAATTTTTGTTTTGCTTTATTACTGATTTCCTACTCTCCTGAGAGGTAATTGGTCATTTTAATTCATACTAACATAAAGTCGCCCCCCAGGTCAGGAATAGTTGTCTTCAGCACTGCTGGGGGAATGAGGGCTCCTGTTTAGCTGAACAATAAATAGAAATCCTGAGCCAGAATAAAATCTCTTGCAGTGAGATTTTTCTGTGATTTCTAAGAGTCTTTAACTTCAGTCTGTAAGATTATCAAGGTCCAATAGGCGCTGAGCTAGAATGTGGGGTTGTAAATGATGGCATTATATAATATGTCATTTGCTGATTAAACAAATTAGAGGCTACCTGGAAAAATAGAAAAATTACATTTAGAAGCTATCTTGTATTTCTTTCTAGAGACTAATTTTACCAATACAAATTTACATCCTCCTCCCACCCACCCCCACACACACTGTGGAAATGTTCCTCTCGTTGTATGTGCTTGGGTTTCTTGGACTGCAGTGAAGCCCAGATATTTATGTCAAATAATCTGTAACAAAATCATGTTTAATTTCTCCTGTGTTTCCTTTTAGTAAGCTTGGGGAGAGAGGCTCCTTGGGGAATGCTAACCTATGCAAACAAAGTTACCAAAAGGTGATAATTTCTAGAATGGGAGACACTCACTTGGTTCCCACTTTCATGTAATATCCTGAATTTACTTTTGTGTTTTCTGTGAGCATTCTACCCCACCTGATTACTCTTGCCTTTGTCACTTGGATGTATGTTTACCATAGGTCTTTAATCTGTCCTCCCCAATAAGCTGGACAGATGTATATAAAGTGTCTTATGCAGTAAAAATGTGAAATTGGAGCTTTGCTTCTCAAGTATTGTATAAATGACAAGTGTGTAAACAAATTTCTTCTGTGAACATACAGGGAAATAAAGACTTATATCTGTTCAAATGACAACATGATGTTTAGAGAAGTAAGTAACAAAATAGTTGCTTGTTTTCCTGAACTGAAAACCTACTTTTGAAGAAAGAATTTAAACACATTGTTGAGTGGCAGTAAGTATAGTGGACATGTGAGAAACATACTGATGATATTATAATGAGTCCTGGACAAAAGGTCTTGTAGTCAAATAGAATGACATGTCTATAAGCAAACTTTGGGCCAGACTGGAGTTTATAAAATGTGGGTACAGATTTGAAATTACCCTCTGATTCATTCTTTAATATACTCAAGCCAGTTTAATTAAAGATTATAAGTTGGTAAGATTAATATTGTGCCTAGCACAATGACTGAAGCCAAAAGTGCGTAGAAATAACTAGTTTGAGCCGAGCATGATGGCTCACGCCTGTAATCCTAGCTACTCAGGAGGCTGAGAGCTGAGGATCAAGGTTCAAAGCCAGCCCCGGCACTAAAGACACTTGAGATGCTTATCTCCAATTAACTACCAGAAAACCAAAAGTGACACTGTGGCTCAAGGGGTAGGGTGGTAGCCTTGAGCTAAAGAGGTCAGGGATAGCACCCAGACCTAGAGTTCAAGCCCCACAACCGACCCCCCCCCAAAAAAAAGAAAAAAAAGAAATAACTAGTTTGGTGTACATTATTTAATTCATTGATTTGTTTCTCAAACTAAATTTTAGGCTAGGCATGGTGGCTTATGCCTGTCATCCTAGCTACTCAGGAAGCTACCTTATGGTTCAAGGCCAGCTCACATAAAGAACAAGACACTAACTATCTCCAAAAAAAAAAAAAAAAAAAATCAGAAGTAAATGTGTTGGAGATGGGGCTCAAACAGTAGAGTATCTGCCCAACAACATGAAACTCCTGTGTTCAAATGCCAATTTTGGAGGGAAAAAAAAAAAGCAATCAAGCAAAAACCCTGTGAATTTCAATTAGTACAAAAACCGTGGTTTTCCATTCAATAACTACTGTAAAAGTCTGCCCAATAATCCCAAATCATTATTTTGATTTTTGTCAAGTTATGGCTTTAATACTCCTTGTAACTTCATAAAAATTTCCTGCCTTGGAGAAAAGTAATACTCTGACATATTTCCTTAAGGAATTTGCAGCCTGAAATTTAAGTGTTCAGATTTCAATTCTTTGGAGAGTACTACGTGTCATGCAGATGAAATTGTCAGGGTCATTCCATCCCAAATTAGCATTTTCAATTACTTTAGAAGTTAATAGGAGCCAGGTGCTGGTGACTTGTCAATCCTCACTACCTAGGAGGCTGAGATCTGAGGACTGGTTTGAAGCCAGCCTGGATAGGAAAGTCTGTGGTACTCTTAGCTCAAAGGCCAGAAGTGGTGTTTTGGATCAAGTGGTATAGTGCTAGCCTTGAGCAAAAGGATCTTAGGGATAGAGCCCAAGCACAACAGTTCAAGTCGTAGGACCAGCACCCCCTGCCCCTCGCAAAAAAAAGTCAATAGGGGATAGTAAGGATAGTTGCCAACCCATCAGGTACTTTGGAGACTCCTGTTTCATCTTGAGGAACATGAGTTCTTAATGAAGTCTACATAGCTTGGTACCTTGAATATATCAATACAGAGTTAACTCTAGCAGTTTTGAAAAGTATCCTTTAGCCTGGCACACATTATTGCATAAAAGCACATTTTTTTTTAAACTGGTGAAATTGATGTGATAGAGCAAAATCAAAAGACCCATTAGGGAGAGTGACAACAAAATGCCAACCTTACGCTCCATGAGAAATAAGAACCTTGTGCAGACTACATAACTATGTCCTGGGCTTAATTCCTTGAGCTCTGTGGTCCTGATACCTGCTATATGTTTCATTGGTTAACAGAGAAATGAGACTAAATCATGAAGTTAAGATCTTTTATTACTAGTAAGCGGACTGCTATAAGCATGTTTTGTTATTCTGTTTACGTGACAAATAGAGCTTTTCTATAAGAACACCTTCACATATTTCCCAAAGGTCTTTAACTGTCAGCAAGATTTCTTATATGCCTTCCATTTAGTTGTTTGGAATCTCCTCTTAACTACCTTGTTTGTCTGTGGGCATGTAGAAATAGGGGCTTTACCATATTTTCCACCATTTCTTTGGCCTTCAGAGGAATAAGCCTGGAGAGTTACAAAAGCTGATTACTTTCTGACTCAGTTACTCTGGATCTCCAAAAAGAATGTGAAGGTTCAGGCTTGGCTTTCTCAGGAAAATTTACTGAATGTACTTTTCCAGCCTTTGAAGGTATGCTGATGCTGAAAGAGAAGTAGGGAGTAGCATTATGATGTTTTTATGACTACAGGTTTTTGTTTGGTCTTTTTTTTTTTTAACTATTTTTTGTCTTTTTTTGTGGGGAGGGGGTACTGGGGATTGAACCCAGGATGTTGTACTTGCTAGCTAGGCAAGCACTTTGCCACTGAGCTACATCTCAGCCCATGACTAAAATTTTAAGCATTGTTACTAATTAGAGATATGGCTTATCTCATTACTCACCATGAAGTTCACAGAATATATTGTGAGTTTGAAGAATTTTGTAGTTGACCAAAAGCCTGCTTTTTGACGGATGTGATTATGTGGGTTAGGCATTTTCTTTTGACCTAATTCTAATTCTGTATGTGGGACGCACACACACACACACACATACACACACACACACACACACACACACACACACACACACACACACACACACACAATCTATTTCCCTGGTTCTTCATAGCTCTCAGAATGTAATGTAGCACTGCAGTGGAGGCATAGGCCTCACTCCTATAATCTCAGCTATTCAGGAGCCTGAGATCTGAGGATTTAGTTCAAAGCCAATCTGCACAGACCAACCAAAGATACTCAGACTCCAGCAAAACACCTTAACTAAAGGCATAGCTCAAGTGGTAGGGCACCAACCATGATGGGGGAAAGCTGAGGCCCTGAGTTCAAGCCTCAGTTATGGGCACTCTCTCACACAAAAAAAAATGTAATGTAACATTGCAAACATCTGAAGAACTTCTGGGTCAATAGATAGCTGCTGTTTTCTGACAGTCCCTGTATGTACTCAAGTGGGTTTGGCTAAGTTTAACTTAAATTCTCAAGAGCACTGACTCCATTCAAAGTAGTGTTCACTTTTGTTCCTGATCCAAATAATGCCAGAATTAGTTCTCGTTTTGGCTAAAGTTTCCAAATTTATTTTCTTCTAAAAGACATTTTGCTTTTCTTCAAAACTATAACATCAACATTCAAAACAGTTTAAAAAGATGAGAAATTGTGCCCTAATGTTGGCAACTGAAAACTGTATCCTACTATTGCTGTCCTCTTATACCTTTCTAGCACTTGGTGACTCTTACTTTGGAAAACTTTAGCTCGCATTTCAATTGATTTGCTCCCCCCTTCCTCCAATTACCGTGTGAGTCTTATTGAGACTTAGTGTAGCATAGTATAATAATTAGTATAGTGTCAGTATTTTACCCTGAGAAATTGGGATTGTGTCCATACATATTGAAAGGGAGAAGGTGTTCCATTTATTTCCTATCAGTTGACAAATGTTTTCCTTATTTCTTAAATGCACAGTTTTGTTAAAGCTGTAATGCAAGATAAGATTTATTAGCTTCAAAATCACGTTCTTCCAAATTCTATGCAGAAAACTATTTGGCATTATTACAGAATACAGCTTAAAATCTGAATTTGGAATCCACTTGATTGCAAACCATTAGAAAGGAAAATTAAAAATGAGTTAAAAAGCCCACTTGTTCTTTTTGAAAACAATTTAAAAAAGTCAGAACTGTTAAAAATGCAAAAAAAAGAGGATTCAGAAAAAATATTTTTGTATAAGATGTTTAGACCCCATTACATTCTCTTTATGATGTAATGTCTCTCTAAATGACTGGTTTCTCAATAAATTGATTTTGATGCCTCTTGTCCAGTGTTCTGTGTGTTTAATTGAAGAGCAGGGAATCCTATATTTAGCAGAATTTTCTACAAGCTAATGGTTTACCCAGAACAGAAGAGGGGGCTCATGTGGGGAGGGGATGCTTAAATTCCATCTCTGCAGAGGTCCAAATCCTTGTACCTAATATTTTTCTCCTGGTGGGTTGGGAAACTCCAGTGGTATTTCTTTATTGAGCCCATGATTAAATGATACCTTTTCCCCTCAACTACCCTTTCTTGGATTCTTCTTGCTTAGTTACATATGCCTTTTTCCTACCCTCTTGCTAACATGTGCCCAATGACATACTTCTAACCTGCTAATATTTCTTGGAAGGTAAGCTCTCTTGTATTCTGATAATTGTCTATTTGATTTTAATGCCAGAGTACCCTGAGGCATCTCTACCTAGAAACCTATAGAAGGACATATATTGGTGTTTGCTAATAATTTTCCTAATTACCCATGCATTTTACTCCTGGTTAAAGAACGTAATGATGGATTCATTTAAGCAAAGGAGATTTTTGCTGAGAAGACTGAAAACAAAATTCCAGGCTAACTCCAGCTGAAGGTGATTTTTATTTACTATGACTTAATTCTGTATGCTCCCCTTCAAAAAGTACCTTCAGTATTTGCATTTGGGCACTCTGTGCTGTGAATAGTGCTTGTAAATCATCAAATAAATATACATTTATTCAGCAGCCATGCTCTGCTTCTTTTCAGAGGGTCTGATCCTTAGCTGTGGAGTAAATGGCCACTTGCCAAGATACTGAGTTCATCCTCAGACATTGTTTCTCCATAATCCAAAATTGTCATGGTATATGTGGAGATGAGTGACTGAGTTTGTTTTCATTCCACTGTGAGCCAGTGCCAGGTAGAGCAGGTGTCCCAGGCTGACCCCCACCAGTAGGAGCATTGCATAGTTATGCTGAATGTCTGTGTGCCTAACATCTTCACCTCCTTTCCTGCACATGTGCCTATCATGTTCTAAAATTGTGAGGTAGTGATTGGTTGTGTTCCAGTCTGTGTGCAGTTTCCTTGCTTGACTTTTTTTTCCCTTTTCCATTTTCAACATTTATTATTTGGTCCCTCAATGTTTCTGCCACGGGTTGACTATTTAATGTTCCCAGAGAGTTGAACTGACCTACACATTAATTCTGCATTTTGTACTTTTCCAGGTCTCCAGAGAGAGCCCAATCCCTGCCCTGTAATTACTGTAGAGCACTTTAAAGAATCAACGGGCATTAAAGGCCTTCCCCTGTATGCAGACCCCTCCAGAATACCTGGTGCAAAAACTCAGAACAACTTAGAATCTGACTACTTGGCCCGAGATGGCCCTTCAAGCAACAGCTCTTTCCACAGCAGTGAAGAGGAAGGGACTGACCTGGAGGGAGACATGCTGGACTGCAGTGGGTCTCGACCTCTCCTCCTGGAGGAGTCTGAAGAGGAAGATGAAAGCTGTAGGCCTCCACTGGGGAAGCTAGGAGGAGCCATTCCCTTTACTCCATCCGAAGTCTCTGCTGAGCAAACAGATGTGTCACAAGGCGGAAGAAAAAGTCAGTTCCAGCACCTCACACAGTCAGCCACTGATGGTCACAGTGAGCCAGATGTCTTTGCCATAGCTCCCTTCAGGAGCTCAAGGATTGCAATGGATGACACGGACATTTTCTCCAAAGCCCCATTTATCTCCAAAGGTAATGTGACTTCTTCCCAGCCAGAGGAGGTGGATGTGTTCTTAAGAGCTCCTTTTACCAAGAAGAAAAGCATGGAGGAGTTACCAGTTGTCCAGGCCTCCTCCCAGGAGCTGCCTGTGCCGGCAGGTCTCCTCAGTCAGTCAGGTGATGTTCCTCTTCTCTCAGCATACACCACGGTCCAAACTCAGTATTCCATAGCTGGTTTTGTGCAACAATCTAGCATCCCCTCCCATCCTGTGCAAACAGCAGACCATCTTGACAGCATTTCTCCCAGAGGATCCTCCATGGAATCTGGGAGCCATCCAAATGACAGAAACAAAGGACCTCAACCCCAGAAAGAAGCTGTCTCCAGCTCTGTGGCTGGCAAACCATTCCGACCCCAATCTTTATCCAAATATTCTCGTCACTATAGCCCAGACGACGAGCCAAGTCCAGACGCCCAGCCCATTGCTGCCTACAAAATTGTTTCACAAACCAACACGCAGTCCATAGCTGGCTCTGTTTCCATCACATCACTTTCCTCCAGGACTACAGAGCTGCCTGCTGCTGATCCTTTTGCTTTAGCACCCTTTCCTTCTAAAGCAAGCAAGCAGAAACCTTAGGAGCAGTATGGAGCCTGAGGCCTGACGCCATCTCACCTCACCCCATCAATACCCATCACATCACTCCTAGCTGAGCCTTCTCAAGAAGTAATACTATCAGTTACTCTGTTTCAGTCTCCTGCAACCAAGCAATCTCTTCAAGTCAGAAAACTCAGTTTCATTGACTCACTTACATGAAGTCCCTTTAATTTATGCTTGTTTCTTTTGTTCATACTGATTTCTGGACCACCTTCCACCTCTCCCAGAATTCTTCATTGGCGATTTTGATTTTGTTTTGTTTCTTCCTTCCAGAAAATTTTAATCCAGGAATATTTTACCATATGATTGCTAGTTTTAATCCTTGAAACTCCTGTTTTGAGTCATAGCTAGGTAAAGAGTTAGTTAATCTTTCCAGGATCCAATTATATACTCTGGGAATGGGAAGATGTCTAAAAAGAAGAGCAATATAAAAATCCTGCACATGAAGAAATACAATCCTGCAGCTACTACTCATTCCTATAGAACCAGCATCTATTGAAGGAGGCTGTAGATCTGTTTCTGGGTCTGTGCAAGCCAGTTAGTTGGTCATTGTGCAAGAGTGACTGTGGTGTGTAGTGTGTCAGATGCTCTTTTATGTAGACATTCACACAGTCATTTGAATAGGGCCTTCTCCACATCTATACTATTTAAAATTAGTACGGATATTCAGTTATGTGTGGTGCATGGGCATGCGTGTATGTGTGTGTGTGTGTGTGTGTGTGTGTGTGTGTGTGTGTGTGTATACATGTGTGCAGGATACATTTTTCCTTTAGGTAAATCTTACCCCTCATACCTACCTCCTTTATCAAATCACTCATTTACTGGCATTTGCCTGCTGATTTAACTAACTTGAACCCTACTTTTATTAATGTTGGGTTTGTTCTTTTTTTTTCCCCCTCAAGGCAAGATTGAATTCATTCAAATATATATGGAAAATCCTGCTGAAAGAAATTTTATAATGGATTTATTTTCCTCAAAATTTGTTCTTTGCTATTAACAAATTCTATTTATAAAATGTCCTTATCTGTTTTCCTCTTAAAACAAGAGAAAACAAGCTGGGTGCCATTGGTTCATGCCTGTAATCCTAACTGTTCAGGAGGCTGAGTTGAGGATTGCAGTTTGAAGACAGCCTGGGCAGAAAAATTGTGAGACTTGTATCTCCACTAAAAGTACCAAAAAAGTCAGAAGTAGAGAGCTGTAGCTCAAGTGGTAGAGGATTACCCCTGAGCACAAAAGTTCAGTGACAATGCCCAGGCCATGAGTTCATGAGTTCAAGCCACAGGACCCCGTGTGGAGGGTGGGGGTTGAGGTTAATGGGGGAGAGATGGTAGAGAAGCACTTTGTTACTGTTCCCTGGGTACATGAACTCAGTGCCATTCTTATGAATTCATTAATCATGACACTAGGCTTCCTGCTACATTTGCTTATTTGTTTTCTCAAAGCCTTTTCATATTTAAGAAAACATGAATCTGAGACACATAAATTTGTAAGGATGAAAAAGAGCTGAGTCAGTTAGCCATTAAAGAAAAGGAAAAAAAAACTTAAGCTCTTTATGTTAAAGCAGATAGTTTGTGTTATTTCTAGAGAGGTCTGATTTATTTCTAATTTTTTCATATCCTTTATTTTTAGTGCCTTAGAATAAATGCTACATCTCCATGGGAAAATTTCTGTGGAGAAAATTCTATGGAATGAATGGTTGCTGCATCAGTTTCAAACTGACAGCTGCCTGCCTCTTGTACATGTCAGGAATATCCCTTTCTAGCTGGAGAAGCTGAGCGAGTGTGTACCAAACCAGACTAGTGATTTCAGAATAATTAGAAAACCAGATGCCAGTAGTTTGTACCTGTAATCCTAGCTATTCGGGGAGGCTGAAATCTGAGGATCACAGTTCAAAGCCAGCCTGTGTGGAAAAGCTGAGACTCCTACTCCAAGCAACAAAAAGCTAAATATAAAGTTACAGGTCAGGTGGTAGAGCACCACTCTTAAAATAGGTAAGGGACAACTTGTACTCAGGACCTGAGTTTGAGTCCCCCCATGCCCCTTCCCCCAGCCACATACACTTAGAATGATTGAAAATTCACTGAGAATTTACCCTTAAGCACTAAGCTCTAGTGCAAGAGAAGAGTAACTCAGTGGTAGAGAGGATGCATAAGGTCCTGGGTTCAAGTCTCAGCACTGAAAATAAATGTGCGAATCTACACAGTGAAATAAGAACAGTTATTTAATCACTTATTTTTGCTTAGCGTTCACTTCAAATGTCTAGGCTAAAAGATGAACTTAAAATTGATAGTCTGTCAGAGATATCAACAGTGTTTTTTTCAACTGAGGTCTGGACCATACCAGAAACTTGACTTTTACTATCCACCAAGTGGATATTAAAATTTCATTCAGACGATTTTTCTTCACTGGGCATGATAGTGCATACCTGTCATTCCAGCTATAGTAGGAAATTCAAGATGAATGATGATCCAGCCTGAAGTTGAAGGGAGAGACCCTATCACAAACAAAGAAAAAAGGCTGGTGCATATGGCTTAAGTGAAGAGTGCCTCCCTAGTAAGCACAAAGCCCTGAGTTCAAACTCCAGAACTGGCTTTCTCTCAATTACTGTTTTAATCTTTCTGTGTAGCAGTATAAGCAATTACCTTTCCATTGAGTAAATAGTTCATGGCTAATGCACATGGAAACTTATAATTCAGACTCTTCCCAAACTTAACAAGCAAAATTATCAAAGGTAAGATTCCCCCTAAGAGAAGGTGTATTTAGGGACAGTTCTAGTCTCAAATCACTAATTCTTGTCAGGCCACCAGTACGCACCTATAGTCTCAGTTACTTGGAAGGATAAGGCAGAAGGATAGCTTGAGCCCAGGAGTTCAGGGTCAATGTAGGCTACACAGAGAAACTCATCTCTTTAAGAGAAACTCTTAGAAGGTCATCTCATGGTGGTACATACCTGTAATCTAGCACTTTTGAGGCTGAAGCAAAAGGACTGCAAATTTGAGGGCTGGGAGTTTGGCCAAGTGATAGAGTGCTTGCCTAGCATACATGAAGACTTGGGTTCGGTTCTTCTGTACCACATACATGGAAAAGCTGGAAGTGGTGCTGTGGCTCAAGTGGTATAACACTGGCCTTGAGGAAAGCCCAAGGACAGTGCTCAGGTCCTGAGCTCAAGCCACAGGACTGGCAAAAAAAAAAAAAAAAAAAAAGGACTGAATTTGAGGCCAGCCTGGGCAACATGGCCAGTTATAGGCCATCTACCTGGGATACCTAGTAAGTCCTTGTCTTACTAGGAAAATGAGAGGTGATTCTAAGCCATTTTTGTTCAGTTACTTTAGCAATGGACCTACCAAATGTTCTCCCTTTGATTATTTAATATCCTAATCAAATGTCCACTTTACTTCTTACGGTACAGGTTAGAATGAATTTGTAATTTCATTTTGTGGGTCATGTATAAAGCATGGGGTTATTATACTCTTTACTCAAGGCTAGTACTCTGCCACTTGAGTCACACAGCACCATTTATGGCTTTTTCTGTGTATGTGGTTCCAGGGAATCGAACCCAGGGCTTCATGCATGCTAGGCAAGCATGCTACGCCCCCTCCACCCCTTAAATCTTTATTGGAGACCTACCATGGGTAGGTCTTTAAATAGGAAAATGAATGTAATCAATGCAATTTCCTCTTTCAGTGCTATATGAAGACATTTTGATTTGTGGATTACATTATTAGCTAATGGTTGGCAGATTTTGAAGACCAGTGCCATAGTAAAGTTTTTGTCTTGTTAGTATTTGTCTTCAGGTCATGTAGAGTATGTGTGTCATTACAGATTAAGTGTCCTTGTGAGAAAGCATCCTGAGTCTGGAAATCTGGAAACCATTATTTTAAGGGAATTAGAAGTACTGAGATGCTATGGAATTGGTAGCAAAAACTATACTATAAAATTAAAGAGGAAGGAAAGGTAAAATACATGGCCAATAAGACACTGTCTTGTTTTAGTTTGTGTTATGTGTTAATTTGTTTTACACATTTGATAGGAAATAAAGGATTTTTTTTTCCTTCCACTGCAAAGCAATGAGCTAGAATATATTTAGACAAAGCCTTATGTCACAACATGTATTGATGAACTCAAAGAATGTGCTGGGCTGGAAGTGGAACTCAGTAATAGAATGAAGACCTATCATGTGTGAACCTCTGGGACTGATCCCAAACACAAAAAAGAAAAGAATAGTGCCTGTTAGCTGACATATAATCTTTTGGCTCTAAATGTTTAGTTAGAAAAGGAGTCAAGTGTGGGGGCACAAATATATTCCCAGCATGAGTTTGAGTCCATCCTGGGCAATTTATGAGACCCTATCCTCAAAAGTTTGAGTCATGATGTAGCGTATACATGGCATGTGCAAACTGGTTTCAAGGCCCACTACTGAAGAGAGATAAAAGAAGGACAGAAAATGAGATGAACAAAATTAGATTCTGGACAGGACCTAATGGCATCTCTGAGCTCACTTATTGTTGACTTATTGTTGGTCTGTATATGTTTACTAGCCCATGTTGTGTGTGCATTTCATCTGGCAACAAAAATCTCTAAACGTATGGAAAAATACTGATCTCTTAGGGACTATAGTAAGTTTTAGAATATATGCACATCAGTGTTTTCAACTACTTTGTGGACATTTCACTGATTTTATAGAAAATAATAGGTTTGAGTATAATCACCAAAATAATGAGACAGATACTGTATTTTTCTTTCATAAAGAAATAATGAAATATGTAATATGTGTGCATTTGTCAAATAGGAAACATCATTATAGGCAATTAGAGAGGGATGAGATCCAGTGCTCTCCTAAACAGGAGATATACAACTTCAAATGCAATAATTTGGGTCCCTTTAAAGGAGAAAAGAAGAAAAACAAATAGACATTAGTTTCTACTATCTTTAACATAAAGATTGAAGAATACATCTGGAGTCACCAATCAGCTTGGATTTCCAGTGATTTCTATGGAGCATGGGACCCTGGAAAGGTGGAGAAGGGACTGCAGAAGGCAAAATTGCCTAGTTGATGTCCACAGTCCTGCATTGTAGCTCTAGTCCTGGCCTGCAGGAGGAAATTCTGAAGATTTTCAAGTGGAATTATGTGATTTGAATTCTTACTTTGTCCATTACCTTTGTCAATTAATACTAGTGTTTTATGTTTTAACCACTAGAACACTTAAAAAAACTTGTTAATGAGAAGTTCATTGAAGGAGGACTTTCAAAATGTCAAAAAATAAAATAGTAGTATCTGGTTAGAAATTGTTTTTGTTCTGTCCCTGAAAGTCGTCCTAGCTCCCTCTCAATCTTGTTCCTCGTTTCCTCACTCAGCAGTCTTCTGCAGTAAATGGATGGTGAGAAGTGTGGTTGAACCATCATGCTGATCTCTTGTTGCCTCCTCTGTTACTATAAAGTTTCTTCTGGAGTTTAACTGAGCCTTGACAATCTCCCTAGTAACAATAAAATGCTTCACCTTCCCTATTTGTTTTGGAATGGAAGAAGAAACATTAAAGAAGGTTGGTAGGACCTGGCTTTATTCTGGAGGCACAACCTAAAGGCAGCTGTCAACCTTGATCTAGGCCTAAGTGCTCTAGAATGCAGGGCCAGGATAATGTGTGTAGGAAATCTAGAATAACACTAAAAATAGCCCTTAACTACACATGACTTAGTGAAATATTCCCATAATTTGTAATTCCATAAATTGTGTCTGAGCTTGATCTCAGCAGTTTCTGAAGTATGTGTGATGGTTTTAAGCTGATAATATTCTTGAAATCATCAGTGTTGCCTATGCCACATTGTAGTAGAACCATATGCACATGTTAAAAGGATCATTTAGATTCCTTTTGTCAAGGAATTATAGAAATACTTTATACCAACATCATTAAAGTAACATGCATTAAGGCTGGAGGTGGAGCTCCATGGTAGAGATGTGCTTAGCATGTATGAAACCTTTGATTGAATCCCCAGCACCTTGACTTTGAGGATAAAGGGAGCTGATACTGCATTTTCACTCAGAAATGAAAGTCAGTTATAGTCTCTGAGTCTACCAAAGATTCCTGTTCAAGGAGTGTGAATGGAGTGTGTGTGGCCATGTGTGTTTTTGTCTATGTATGCACACATATGCACTCTTACGTGTTTTCTTGTTATTAACCTTCCTAATAAAGGCATCCACTGAATATTTAGAACTGACCATAGGTGTATGGCATGAGTAAATGTAGTTCCTTTTGTCAAAAACTCCTGAGTTAGAACTGGAGTTGCTCTCAAGCTTGGGAAGATTAGATCTTCACTGCTTGAGCATCCTTCCCAAGGAAGTGATTCCAAGGTAAGGCTAAGTGGGGCTGGTCATAAGGACTCGTGTGTGGCATCAAGAGAGCAGCAGTGACTGGATGCCACAAAGCCCACAAGATGCTCCTAAGAATGAGGGAATGTTGCGTATCTTTCCTTTTTTAGGGGCTAGAAACGGCAGTGCAGTCCAAGGACTTTACTCATTCCATGAAGAAAAGGTGAACTCTCCACTCATTGTACGTGGAGTTGACTGAAGAAGGAAGTCTGCACCACTCCCTGGATTGTGGAGGTCATCTGGCCTCAGGAAAAGAATGCGCAAACAATCTCAAGAGCTGTTAACAAGGGAAAGGAAAGGAAAGACCATAAAGTCTGAACAGTTTTTGCAATACCTCTTGTTTGCAAACTATTGGATTTATGTTATTGAACTCTTGGTGTGCTGTATGTATCTGATAGTTTTTATGAATAATTGAGTTGTAAACTCCTATATACTTTTATTAAAATGGACGAAATTAAATGGCATATATTGTGTTTTATCTTTGTCCTAAGATCCATGGGAAACAAATACCTTTGTACAAAGCCTTGTGATGTATTTTTAGTGTTCATTAAGAGACCAAAATGGGGCTTGGATAGTGGCTTAGTGGTAGAATGCTTGCCTAGCATGCTTGAAGCCCAGGATTTGATTCCTCAGTATCACATAAACAGAAAAAGCTGAAAGTGGTGCTGTGGCTCAGTTGGTAGAGTGCTAGCCTTGATCAACAGAAGCTCATGGATAGTGTTTAGACCCTGAGTTCAAGCCCCAGGACTGGAAAGAAAAAAAAAAAGAAGACTAACATAGGATTCTTAGAGGAAGAAAAAAAATTAAGAATTTTAGAACTATGACAGGGAGAACTTCCCACAAAATAATATTTGACTGAACTTCAATAAGCCTGACCTTAAAATAAGATTCATGGTTAGCTAGCAATGTACTGAATACACAGAGCCATAGTTCAAAGATGCAGGGAAGCAAGCAGTGTCTGATAACTGTAATCCTGGCTACTCAGGAGGCTGAGATCTGAGGTTTGAGATTTGAATCCATCTTGGGGCAGAAAACCTGAGACTCATCTGTAATTTATCAACAAAAACCTAGAAAGCTGGAAGTGGAACTGTGGCTCAAGTGGTAGAGCACCAGTGTTGAGCAAAATGCAAAGAGGCTGTCTAGGCTATCAAGGCAAGATTTAGAAATCCAAGAGTTCTGGTGTAATGTAATTTGCACAGTTAAAACCAAATTGCGTGCTTTTCTAAGAATTTAAGATCTAAATATAGACCCCACTTTTTCTACAATATAGTGTTCATACATTTTCTATTTTGAGATGCTGTTAGCCGGAAGTGCAAGTTTCCTTTTCTACGGCTGTAACTGCTGTGTGGGAGGCCCTTGCAGATTCCACGAAACCTGTCAAGGAGTGGAACAGAACTCACTTTTACACACGCGGGAGTCACGTTTTCCCTCAGAGACTGGTTGGTAAAACACCAGCCAGGAAGAAAATCCCTTTATATTGCTCCAAATCAAGAGCCAAATCAAAGAAACTAGGAAAAGCCAGGAGCTTACAGCTGCTCCATCAAATTTAAGAGACAAAGCCCTTTTCACCTTTCCTTTTCCGTATTTTGAGTGCATCTTAGGAAGGGATAGTAAGATTTGGGCTCAGGTTTGCATCTTAGCTTTTGTGGAAGGAGGCCTAGCAGACTTGCTGTTAGAGATTAGTCCACAGGCAACAAAAGGAGGCCACACACTTCCCTCTCTATCCAGTGACCGGAGATGGTGAAATTGGAAATTCTAACAGATCTAAGTTTCTTCCTGTCTGAGGGCAGAAAATTTTGATTCCCAAGCACATACTTTGTTTTCACTCTTTAGAGAAATTGAGACGATATAAGGGGGATGTTAGAGAAGGCATTGCTGCTGTGATGAAAGAAGCAAATACTATATGGTGCGATATGGATTTTGTTTCAAGACTGGGCCTTGCTATGTAACTCCAGGCTGTCCCTGAACATCTAAACTCAAGGGATCTTCCAACCTCAGCTTTTCCAGTAGCTGGAACTACAGGTCTGTGTCACTGTACTAGGCATGCAAGATATAGAGGAAGGAATGAGGGAAGAAATATACACAGTCACCTAAAAGCTAAAAGATAAGGAAGCATCCTCTCCGGTCCTATAGAAAGAACTAGACTTCTCTCTTTCTAAGAAATTACACTATTACTCAAAGACCAACAATAAACACCAGGAAACAAGTACTTGCAAGAGAGGAAGTGAACCAAAGGGAGAAGAGAATGCAGTCAATAATTCATATTTAACAGCCATAGTGATATTGTGTTCCACCAATTAACTGAAATTGGGTGTTCCTTGAGTAGTTTTTAATATTTCATTTATTTTACATTGTATATGGTGAGACTATCAAGTTCTCTAAACTTTGAAGTTTATAGAAAATGCAGCTGTGTTGGAGTTTGGACAGGAAAGACTTAGGAAGCTTGCCAGTGGGGAACATGGAGGAAGAAGTAAATCTTCAAAGAGGCAATTATTTGAGTGTCTTTTATGGGTTTACCACTGAAAGAGAACACATATAAAGGGAACAGGGGAAGGTAAAGAAATAAGAGACTGAAAAACAAATGGACAAGATCACTCTAACACCCAGTTTTTGGTTTCTGAATACCATTCTCCAAAGGTTCCAGGTCTCTAAGGACCAAAGGCTGATTCTAGAACTAAGGACGGAACACCAGGGGAACATTTTTAGTGCAGTGCCAAAGAGTTAAAAAAAAAAAAACAAACCCTAAAACCCACGGTTAATTGTGAATACTAGACAAAAATGCTACATCCCTAGCCCTCAGAAATTTCTTTAAGAAGCTGGAATGTAGCTCAGGGGCAATGTGCTTGCCTAGCAAGTGCAACATCCTGGGTTCGATCTCCCCCCAAAAATGTCATAGGGACACAAAAGTCAACCTAAAAGGAACGCCAAAGTCAGTATCAGAGTGATCCTAAAGATCAAATGTCATAGTATTTTAAGAAACCAAATATAATATTGGTTTAGGCACCATTGGTTTAATTTGGAAGTCAGCTAGGGCTGAAAGGTTTGAGAGACTCAATATTCAATTAAGCAAAATGTTCTACTAAAGGTGTGGCTCAAGTGGTAGAATGCCAACAGAGCAAGCAAACCAAGCAAGCAAGCAGGAGGACTCGCGTTCAATCCCATACTGCCATCCAAAAAAGAAGAGCCAGGTGCTGGTGCCTCATGCTTTGATACTTAATTTTTATTTTTAGTGGCTAATTGGAGATGAGACTCTCCAGTTATAAGTATATATATATATATATATACACATATGTATGCTCACTGGGGGGCATCGGCGTTGATTCCACGTCTTAACTATAGCATAGATTTCTCCACCCCTCCCCGCCCTGCCCCGCCTTGTTCCTCCTCTGCAGCGCCGCCCGCCGCCTATAGGGCGCGCCTAGTCCCGCCCTCTCCGCGCATGCGCACGCCTGTGGCGACGCGGGGGCAACCAGTCTGTGTCTGCGACTGCGCACCCAGATTAACATGATGGCGGCGGTGGCCGCTTGCCGGGGCTGGAGAGCCGCGGCTTCTGCCGCGGGGCTACACTGGCGGTAGGTGACGGCCCGTTTCGGGGACCCCGAATAGGGTTGCCGCTGGTCGCCGTCTTGCCGCCCTTTCCCAAGAGGAGTTGGGTCGTGCATTTGATGGAGCTCCAGGTCCGCCCCTCCCCCCGCGGCTTCCCCCCCGGAGGTGGGCAGCCTTAGGCGGCCGTGGCTCGGCCGTGGCGTGTGTGTGTGTCAGTCCTGGGGCTTAACTCAGGGCCTGAGCACTGTCCTTGGACACTTTTGGTCAAGTGCCAGCGCTCTACCCCTTGAGCCTCAGCACCACTTCCGGCCTTTTTTGTGCATGTGGTTCGGAGGAATGGAACCCCGGTCTTCGTGCGTGCTAGGCCAGCACTCTACCACGAGGCCACGCCCCCTGCCCCGGGCTGGCTTTAAAGGCGGCATCCTTGTCAGCACGTGCAGTGGTGCCTTTAAACAAAAATCAGTGTCGTATTGGGGCCTAGGAACGAGACCAGACAAGTCCAAGGTCACACAGCTCCGAGTGGTGGAACCACGGGGAAAATCCACACCCCCGATTTGGCCACCACCGAGTGGTGGTGCAGCCCCCTCTGGCCCACCTCTGCTCCATGCCTCCTTCGCTTTCCCATATGGGTCTGTCGACATTACAGTATCAGACCCTCGTTTTTTTTCTTCAGGAAAACGCCTAACAGGGAGTTTGAGTATTAGAAAACTTAATGTTAATGGTGTTCCTTGAAGTGCATTTCCTATTGGGCACATCGGCCATAGCAATGCTTAAGTAAGCCCTTCCTGTGGAGATTTATAGACAGGCCCCCCAGTGTATATTATGCTTTATGCTTCAGTAGCTGTGGGTATAATCTTCAATGTAGAAATGAGAAACCGAGGCCCCAGTGCTAGTATCTCGGTACTGAGGAATGAAGACAGTCTAAGTTTGCTGTCCTGTTAGAAGACAAGTCCTGGATGCTGTGGTAGTCAGATAATTTCAAGTGATTTCACAGATTCCTTAATTCTGCATTTAGAGTTTCCCCACAATGTTGTTCTGAATCCTCAGTGCCAGTTCACTTACTACTATCCAGGAACAGAAATTCAGTAAGTTACAAGCGTACAACATCTCACTAAAGTAGTCTTTAGTCACAAATGGTACTGAAAGATCACCCAAAGTGGGAGAACGTGTTAGGTCATTTGTATCCCATTTACTTGGTGCCTACTTTTTCCTTTATGACTAGCAGAATTTGTTTTTGTAAGAAATGTGACACAGCTTGGTTGTTACTTTTTAGTTGAAAAGCAGAGGAAAATAAATTTTGAAGTAATGGTATGTGATCACAAAAATGACTCCTGTGCTTAAAATTCTCCTATGAAATATTAGTTGTAATGGATAGCAGTATTTTAAGCAGGGTATTACAGTATCTTATATTGTAGTTCTTAGTCTCACATTTTATTTATGTCACTTTTATCTCGAATCCTACAGTAGTATTTTGTGTTTTCCTCCCTTGCTTTTAATGAACAACAGCCAATTAGCTGGGCAGTAGTGGTTCATCCAGTAATCATAGCTGCTCAGGAGGTTGGGGATCATGGTTCAAATCAGCTTAGGCAGGAAAGTTCATGACACTCTTAACTCCAATTAACCACCAGAAAACTGGAAGTAGAGCTATAGCTCAAAGTGATAGAGGGCTAGACTTGAGCATAAGAACTCAAGGACAATACCCAAGCTCTGAGTTCAAACCCCATGACTGACAAAAACAAAGCAAAACAAAAGCTGATTAATTCAGGAAATCCCACTGCAGTAGTGTTGCTAAAAAGTAAATATAAATTGATTACTTTGCAGTTTGGAGGAGGTTAGTAAACTTTCTGTCAGAAATTTTGAAATACTGAAATTCAAGGTAACTATCCCTTGTTTGTATCATTTGGACCAGAGGTATCCTGGTTTTGGTTTTTGGAACATTTATATATTCCTAAGGATCTTTGGGACAGGACCCAAATCTTAAACATAAATTTCATTTATGTTTTATATATATTTATAACAAAGCTAATATTGTCATATGTTTAGTGTAGATAAAATTTTCCACTTATGACATTGTATCAGTGATTAGAAAGTTACAGCCTTTAAAGTATCTAAGATTTTTCTGGGTAATAGTGTTTATCCTTCACTTTTTTTTTTTTTTTGACTCTCTGGAGCCAGGAATCTAATCCAAGGTTTTGTACATGCTAAGTAAGCGCTCTATTACTCAGCTACACCCCCAACCTATAAAATGAATAACACTTTTCATTGTATATACTTTTTTCCCTGTCTTTTTTTTTTTTTCCCAGTCCTGAGCCCAAGCTCAGGACCTGAACACTGTCTTTCTGCTTTCTCAAGACTAGAGCTCTGCCACTTGAGCCACAGCACCATGTCTGGCTTTTTTCTGTGTATGTGGTACAGAAGAATCAAACTCAGGGCTTAGTGCATACCAGGCAAGCACTCTACCACTAGGCCAAATTCCAAGCCCTGTCAATTTTCAACTATATTATTCTATTACTTTTTGTTGTTGTTGTTCTTAAAGAAGTAAAAGTCTGGTGTTCTGTTCTGGAGTTACTTCTATTATGTGTGGTTAAGATTCTGAATTGGGGGACAGGGAGCTTGGCCTAGTGGTAGAATGCTTGCTGGGCATGCACTAAGCCCTGGGTTCCATTCCTGGGTACCACATGCACAGAGAAAGCTAAAGTGGCACTGTGGCTCAAGTGGCAGAGCGCTAGCCTTGAGCAAAAAGTGTTTAAGGACAGTTGCCCAAGCCTTGAGTTTAGACCCCAGAACTGCCCCCCCCAAAAATCTGAAGCTACAGATTTTAGCCACTTAATATAAAAGCATTTCTGTTTCTTCACCTGGATGTTATGTTATATCTCTTGTTAGTTGAGAGTATGACTCTCCTTTTGATATTTATCTGTTTTTTGAAATTTTGGTATTGTTAAAGTACTAATTTTATTGAAAACAAAGTCTCTATCCCTCCCCCTCTCCCTCTCTTCTCCCCCCATCCCTCTCTTTCCTTCTCTCTCCTTCTCTCCCTCTTTCTGCCAGCACTAGGGCATGAACTAGAGCCTGGGTGCTGTTTTTAGCTTTTTCCACTTCTGGCACTCTAGTATCTGAGCCATACCACCACTTCCAGTTTTTCCTGTAATTAATTGGAGAAAAGAGTCTCCCATGGGGCTGGGAGTTTGGCCTAGTGGTTAAAGTGCTTGCCTAGCATGCATGAGGACCCGGGTTCGATTCCTCAGTACCACATACATAGAAAAAAAAAAAGCCAGAGGTGGTGCTAAGGCTCAAGTGGAAGAGCTCTAGCCTTGAGAAAGTCCAAGGACAGTGCTCAGGCCCTGAGTTCAAGCCCAGGACTGGCAAAAAAAAAAAAAAGAGTCTCCCAGACTTTCTTCCTGGGCTGGCTTTAAACCATGATCTTCAGATCTCAGCCTCCTGAATAGCTAGGATTACAGACATGAGCCACCAGTGCCTTGCTATATTCGTTTTTACTGTATTGCTAATTGTCTTTAAAATTTGCATGGCTTTTTTAATGAATGAAAAGTAGAAACTGAATTTAAATGATTAGATCTCCTAAGATGTCATTATCTGTTTTCAAATGTAGAATATGTCATATGATGAATCCATATGCTATCAAGAAACAATCTCTGCATCAGTTTGTACGAAGATCCCCTTTCCCACCACATCCAGCCTTGTATCGTACAGGTAAAGTTTCACCTCTTAGAGCAAAATATAGTGTTTTTGTTTTATTTTTCAATTATAACAGCACATTTTATCGTAACTATTTGCACAGGCTATATCCAATAAACCTGTGAAATCTTAGAACTTCTCTCTCTCTCTCTCTCTCTCTCTCTCTCTCTCTCATTTTTGGTTGGTTGTGGGGCTTGAACTCTGGGCCTAGTAGCTGTCTGAACTCTTCAGCTCAAGGCTAGAGCTCTACCACTTGAGCCACAGCACCACTTCCAATTTTCTGGTGGTTTCTTGGAGATAAGAGTCTCATGGACTTTTGTGCCCGAGCTGGCTTTGAACTGCAGTCCTCAGATCTCAGCCCCCTGAATAGCTAGGACTGCAGGCGTGAATCACTGGTACCTGGCTGATAGGAATAATTCTATAATTAATGAATTTATGGTATTTGTCTAGATCCTCAGATTTATTTATTTTATTTTTTATTGTCAGGGTAATGTATAGAAGGGTTACAGCTACATTTGCAGGTAGTAGATGTATTACTTCTCACACATTGATACCCCTTCTCATGTTTTTGTCCCCACTTCCCTCCCGGCATCCCCTCCCAATCATCTTGTTTTCCCCCCTTCCTTTTCCTATCTCAAATAAACTAGTAAACATGTATATAATATACCAGCAGCCCGGGCACTGTCCTTAAGCTTTCTCAAGGGTAATGCTGTACCACTTGAGCCACAGATTTTAAATATCCTTTTCTTTGTCAGAATTACTGTAGATTTGTTGACAGATTTGTGGATATTCTTCAATTTTCTTTAATACTAGATATAGGTATGAAAATAGCAGATTAAAATAATGTAATAATAACTACTGTAACATGGTTGTGGAAGAGGTTGTCTTTAAATGCCTCCCTATATGTGGTATGGGCCATAAACATACGGATTCACTTTGTCTCCCTTTTTATTGCTGCTAAGATCACCTTCCCTTGGTCATAGTGTGGTTGTAGTTGCAGTGGCTAAGGGTAGCATAGTTCTTCTGATGTATACTGCAGGAGAATGCTTGTCTGCATGCTTGCCTGTCTCCTTGCACAAAAGTTTAGATGTGTATATTGAGGAACTCAGCAAGTCAGACCACTTCAATTGGACTTAAATTTTGCAAGGTTGAAATTTGTGGTAGTATACACAGGCTTTATATTGGATACCTGCTGATTTTAGTATTGATACCGACTTTCAGCACCACCAGTCACTTGTGGATGTTCCACAAGACTAGTCCTAAGTCTATTTTCCTTTGGTGCTTGGCACTAACTGATCAGCACTGACAAGTGTGCACACTGGTTAAGATTCAAGACCAGGAAATTGTCCAGACTTGACTTCTGGCCATTTAACTTACTCTAAATAATTTGAGCTTTAATTTCCTCACTAGTAATATAGGATAGGAGCTGGGCCCTGGTGGCTCGGGAATGTGTAATTCCAGTTACTCAGAAGGCTAAAATCTGAGCATCAAGTTTCAAAGCCAGCCTGGGCAAGAAAGTCTGTGAGACTCTAATCTCCAGTTAACCACCCAAAAGCCAGAAGTGGAGCTGTGGCTGAAGTGGTAGGGCACTTTTATTTGAGCAAATAGCTCAAAAAAAGCTGGGGACAGTGCCTAGGCCTTGAGTTCAGGCCCTAAAACTGACACACACACACACACACACACACACACACACGCCCCCCCCCATGCATAAAGCCTTGGATTTGATTCCTAGCACTAGTAATAAAATAAAAACAAAAATAGGCACAGTGTCTCTGAGGCTTATTTAATAACTAATAAAGATTTGTTTAACCACAGTGTTAATTTGTCGTAAAACTATTAATACTCCACTACTATTCTTTTGTCCTGCAAGTTTTCATAATAGCAGAGTGGTAAATTAAAGATACTGTTTTCTGTTGCATTAATGAATTCATTCCAAATATAATAATCATAGTCTTAGGGAAAAACATGAAATAAGTCTATACAGATACTTTTTAAATTTCAGAATATAATTTACCTATATATTCACTTATATATTTTATGTGATTATGAAGTGTAATATTGGACAAGTTCCTTAACATCTCTGAAGCTCATTTACTTTATTTGCAATAAGGCAATAATAGTTCTCCCCTGACTCCTGCCCAGGTTTCAGTATGTAGACCAGGCTGTACTTGAGCTCATAATTTTTCTGCCTCAGTTTCCTTAATACTGCTATTACAGGTATGTGTTGCCGTACCTGGGTCAATAATAACCATTTTTAATCGGTTGTGGAGCTTGAACTCAGGGCCCAGGCATTCTACCACTTTGAGCTACATTGGCACTTTTGGTTTTGTGGTGATTATTTGAAGAAAGAACGTAAAAAATAGGAATTATGAAATTACAGGAAAAAATATATATGTGAAAAGCAATAAATATTTTGTTCACTTTGCTATCAAGATGTTCACTATCAGATATTTATTATACAGCAGCAATTTATATTTTAATCATTGCTCATTAATAGATGCAGTAAAATATTTTTGAATCAGACATTTGAGGTTTGTATGTGCATTAAAATTGTCTTGTACTGTAAGTTACTGTTTAATTTGAATATTTTATTAGAACTGTCTCCCTGTGCCTTTATAATATAAAGTTGTTTCTACAACTTTTAATCATCTTAACAAAGAATACTTTAAGAACCAAAAAAAAAAAAAAAATCTTTTTGTCGTTGTTTGTTTTGGGGCTTGAACTCTGGGCCTGGGTGCTGTCTCTGAGCTCTTTCGAGTCTAGTGATTTATCCCTTGAGCCACAGTGCCACTTTTGGTTTTCTGGTAGTTAATTGGAGATAAGAATCTCATGGACTTTTGTGCTTGGGCTGGCTTTGAATTGTAATCCTCAGATCTCAACCTCTTAAGTAGCTAGGATTACAGGTGTGAGCCATTGGCACCGGACAATAACTTTTTTTTTTTTTTAAATAGGGTTGTTAAAGGCATACATTCATTCTTTTTTTTTTTGAGTTGAACAACTTTATTTTTCAAAATAATGGTGGAAAGAAATAGTTGGTTTTAAGTGTAATTGATTACATAGGGAAATATTCCAAATGAAGCAAGCATACATTTTAAACACTTGACTTTCTATTTGGCATATCATAAACAAATGTTTTTTACTGTTATTATAAATTGTTGAGCTTATTGTCTTTAAAAATAGCACTTTGGAAAGAAGAGAATATCACATTGTATTAGTATCGTAGTGAAGGTAATCTATAATTACTACTATAATATCCATTATTCTTAGCTGAAAAACAGACTTCTGAATTGTGATAAGCTTATTTAAAAGTAATATCCTATTTAAGAGTAAAGCATTGCTGAAATCTGATGAATAATATAACTTTCTAAGTAAGCATTATATTAATATAAAATTTTGTGCAGCTATCTTAAATTTAGATTTATCTCCTTGTTTTAACAACTGCTTATTATGTCAGTATAGCTTGATGGGGTTCTTTTTTTTTTTAGTGCTCTGAAAAAATGAGTACTTTGTAGTCTATAAACTTAACTCCTTTTTTTCTTCATTTTCTTTTTCAGTGCGAAACATGTTTATTCAAACACAAGATACCCCAAATCCCAACAGCTTAAAGTTTATACCAGGAAAACCAGTTCTTGAGACAAGGACCATGGATTTTCCCTCACCAGCTGCAGCATTTTGCTCCCCTCTGGCTAGGTATATTACTGTTTCTTTTGACTTTTACTGTGAAACATAGGCAATTGATACTGATGTTCAGACAGCCTTATTTACCTTTGCACTTTTATGGTTACTGTATTGATTTCAGTATATAACATACTTTTATTTTCTCTGTTTAAAGATAAAAGAACTATAAGGCTAAATCTTGGTGCCGATGGCTCATGCCTATAATCCTAGCTACTCAGAAGGCTGAGATCCTATGGAAGTTCAAAGCCAGCTGGGGCACAAAAGTCCATGAGACTCTTATCTTCAATTAACTACCAGAAAACAGGAAGTGGAACCGTGGCTGAAGTGGTAGAGTGCTAGCCTAGAGGTGAAGAGCTCAGGGACAACACCCAAGCCCAGAGTTCAGGCCCAAAAAGAAAAGAACAATAAGATTTGATGTTAGAAAACTTTCTCCTGGGCTGGGGATAAAATTCAGTGGTTAAGCTCTTGCTTTTCATGTGTTTATTGTAAATTTTATGTTGTCTTTAAAAATCTGTTAAGAACAAGGAAATTTTGCTCATTTTACTTTATAGGATTGCCAAGTAAAATAATAAAGTACAAATGATAAAATTGTTAAAATCAAACTCTGTTGAGCCAGTAGCCACAGGAATTATCAAAAGTAATATTAGAGTCAAGCAACATCAACCATATGTTTTTCTTTTTGGTGCTAGAAATTGAACTTTGTACCTGTTGTATGCTAAACATACACACTCTCCTACTGAATTACAGCCTCAACCCCAGTTGAAATATTTTGAAACTGCATCCCAATACTGATTGCTAAAAATATTGAGAAAATAAAATTGAGATAGCTTTTTTTTTTCCCTTTTGGAAAACTCTTGGTCTTGAACTCAGTTGCCTGGGTACTGTCCCTGAGCTTCTTTTGCTCAAGACTAGCACTCTACAACTTGAGTCATAGCACCACTTCTGGTGTTTTTCTGTTTTTGTGGTACTGAGGAATCGAGCCCAAGGCTTTGTGTATACTAGGCAAGCACTCTACACCCACTAATCCACATTCCTAGCTGGAGGTAACTGTTTTTGTTGTTTTTGCCAGTCCTGGGGCTTGCACTCAGGGCCTGGGCAATGTCCTTAGACATGTTTTGCTCAAGGTTACTGCTTTGCCACTTGAGCCCCACACCACTTCTAGCTTTTTCTGTCTTTGTGGTATGGAGGAATTGAACCCAGGGCTTCATGCATGCTAGGCAAGCACTCTAGCATGAGGCAATGCTCCTGGCCCTGAGATAACTATTTTTTAATCCATATTTCTATATAGCAATTTTGTATGTCTCATTTAGAGAAACTAGAGACAAAGCTCAAAAATAGGTATTAAAAATTCAAGTTATTAAATATATTTCCTTGACTTAAACATAAACTTCTTAGAATATATCTTAGTGCATTTATTTTGATACTAACTGTATTGATACCAACTATAGTAAAAAATGTTTTATGTGGGGGCTGGAAATTTGGCCTAGTGGTAGAGTGCTTGCCTAGAATGCACAAAGACCCAGGTTCGATTCCTCGGTACCACATACATAGAAAAAAGCCGGAAGTGGTGCTGAGGCTCAAGAGGTAGAGCTCTAGCCTTGAGAAAGACCAAGGATAGTGCTCAGGCCCTGAGCTCAAGCCCAGGACTGGCAAAAAAAAAAAAAAAAGTTTTATGTGGTAATGAAATATGTATATGTGGAACACATGTTTGATGGGATCATTTTTACCCTTTCTTAGAAGAGAAAATGCATTTATTTTCTTCTTTTTATTTTTATTTTTTTGTCAGTCATATGGCTTGTACTCAGTGCCTTGGCTGCTATCTTTGAGCTCTTTTGCTCAGGGCTAGTGCTCTACCACTTTGAGTCACAGCACCACCCCCAGCTTTCTGGTGGTTATTTGGAGATAAAAGACTCCTGGACTTTCCTGCCCAGGCTGGCTTTGAACCATGATCCTCAAGTCTCAGCCTTCTGAGTTGCTAGGATTTTAGGCATAAGCCACTGATGCCTGGTCAAATAAATTTTTATATTTTCTGTTTTTGTTATAATGTTAATCTTATTTTTATTAGTTATTATTTTAAATAAAATAAATATTTCAGTGACTGCGTTATTGATTTCACAATTGTATGCTGGAGTTTAGAAACACTGTCTTACAAAATAGTCACACATGTACACATGGTATATGCAGGGAAGTTTATTGTAACATAGTTGGTAATGGTAACCAGTTGGAAACAACCTGAGTATTTATCAATAGGAGAATTCAGGTAGACTTTGTTCATAGTGCAAAAAAAGATAAAAGATCCATATGTGCTGTCAAAAATGACCCTTAAGACACACATATTGGTGAGGCAAAAAAGTGAGTTGCAGCCGAGCGCAGTGGGTCACACTTGTAATCCTAGCTACTTAGGAGGCTAAGATCTGAGGATCAAGGTTCAAATCCAGTCCTGGCACAAAAGGACCTGAGACTCTTATCTCCAATTAACCTCTAGAAAATGGGGAGTGGGACTTGGCTCTAGGGTAGTATGGTAGCTTTGGATTGAAGAGCTCAGGGACAGCATCCAGGCTGAGTTCAAGCCACATGACCCACAATAAACAAACAAACAAACAAATAAATAAATAAAAAATAGTGAGTTGCAGAAGAGTATACAGTGAAAAAAAAACTATCTATATATCTGTCTATCTAATGTCCCATAAAACCAGCACAAATAAAAGATGCCTTGAAGAAAATATCACTGGAGAAGTATACACCAAACTGATTAACAGAATTGGTGCTATGGCTTAAGGGGTGGAGCACTAGCCTTGAGAAAGCCCAAAGGACAGTGCCCAGGCCCTGAGTTCAATCCCCAGTACTGGCAAAAAAAAAAAAAAAAAAAAAAGCAAAGCACTGGGCATATAACTCAGAACCCTTGTCTAACATGTACTGAGCTCTGGGTTCAATCCTAGCATCACAAAAAAAAAGAAAATAAAAAAATTCTGTTTCTTGGATTCACAAAATTTATTATGTTTCATCAAACAAACCTACTCGTGTTAACTTTGTATTAGCAAATGATCTGTAAGCTGAATGTAAGCTCCTGAAAAGAGGGCTATCTGTCTCCCTATTATTGTCTTGCTAGTGCTTCAGACACAGCTTGGTATTCAGAAATGTCCAAATATTTGCTGGATGAATGAATAATTGATTAAGTGAATAAATACATAGTTTTTTTGTCTTATTTCAGAAAGGCTTTTGACAGTCATCCTTGTGTTTGCATCTAAGCAATTCATCCCTCTTTATTATCAAGTCCTACTGCATTGTTTTTTGTGTGTACCATAGTCGTTTGAGTCATTCACTAGTGATGGACATTTTCAGAGTTTGGGGGAGCTATTAAAAGGAAAACTGGAGCATATATTTTCATTTCTCTTGAGTAAATACCTAGAAGTGGAATTGATGAATTGATGGATAAGAACATGAAACTACGGTCATGAGTGGATAATTCTTTTAGCTGGTGATGGGTCCATGAGGAGGGTTTTTTGTTTTTTTTTACTTTTATTGCTACTTTTCTGTACATTTGACTTTTTTCATAATAAAAGATTTTTATTGTATTATTATTTTCCTCATTCACAGGCAATTGTTTAGAATTGAAGGAGTAAAAAGTGTCTTCTTTGGACCAGATTTCATCACTGTCACAAAGGTATATAGAGAATTACAGAAAATAAGGCTTGAAGTCTTTGTATTCCAGTGCTCCTTCTAAGAATCTTCGTTCTTTGTTTTTCACCACTGTGCCTAGTATGGAATTTCCATTCCTAGTATCTTTAACACATACTAATTTTTAAAATTTCAGATTGTTTATCAAAGTCTTACTTTTCTCAAGCTAATCATTTAAGAAAAATTTTAAGCTGAAATTAGAGTACAGATCTAACTACAGTCTGAATGCTTCATTTTTTCAGAAAAAAAAAATCCTTGAGCCATAGGAAGTCACATACTGTGTTCAAGATTATATGACTAGCCAACAGTGAGACAACACTCAACCTTGGCAGGACTGGACTTTAGCTTCCAAGTGTTATTTCAAGTGCCTTTGCTTATTGTTTAACACTATCATTGTTCTGAATTCTCAGAGAGCCCTTTCTCTGCCATCACAAAACAATACTTCTTAGAGTGAATTTGTTTTCATCACACTTAACCACTTAATATTCTTTATTTTATTACCTGTCTTTTCTTTCCTTCACTAGAATGAAAACTCCATGAAGATAAAGGTTGTCTCCTAAAGTAATGACTGTTACATAGTAGTCAGTTTTTGAAGAAGGAGACAATGATATAGAATCTCCTAAATTAAATTGTAGGCTTCTGGTGCTTCTCCCCAAATGAAGGACTATGATGAGCAGATGTGGGTTGACTGGCACTATCAGGTGGTTAGAGTTCTACCTAATCTCTGTCTCTGTCTCTGTCTCTGTCTCTGTCTCTCTCTGTCTCTCTGTCTCTCTCTCTTTTTCTCTCTCTCTCTCTCTCTGTCTCCTCCTTCCTTCCCCCCTCTCTTTATTCAGACAAATTCTATTTGTTGAGATAGAATTCTATTCCAGTTTCCAAAGAATTCATTAAACTATTACCTGTGCTGGGCATGATGTTGCAGGCTTGTAGTACCAGCGCATGGAAAGGTGAAAGCAGTAGCATCACAAGTTTGAGGCTAGCCTAGGCTATGTAGCAAACCCTTTCTCAAAAGAAAACAAGTCTGAGATCTGAGGATCTTAATTCTAGTCCAGCCTGGGCAGAAAATATGATGTTCTCTATCTCAATGGAGGGTAGCTGGACACCGTGGCATATGCCTGTGATCCTGGTGACAATAAGAAGTCTAAGCTGGGTGAGGTGATTCACGCTGGTAATCCTAGCTACTCTGGGGGCTGAGATCTGAGGCTCAAGGTTCAAAGCCAGCCTGAGCACTGTTATCTCCAATTAACCTCTAGAAAAGGGGAAGTGGGGCTTGGCTCAAGGATAGGGTGGTAGCCTTGGGCCAAATAGCTCAGTGACAGTACCCAGGCCCAGGGGTAGGGTGGTAGCCTTGAGCTGAAGACCTCAGAGACAGCTCCCAGACCAAGTTCAAGCCCCATGACCTGCAAAAAAAAAAAAAAAAGCTAAAGATCAGCACATTATGGCTCAGGCCTGTGCTTGGGCAGAAACTAAGATTCTATCCTAAAAATAACCAGTGAAAAATCAAGCTGGGGCATGGTAAGTGCTAACATGTTAGCCTAGCAAGCATGAGGCCCTGAGTTTGATATACGTTTCTTTTGTTAAACACTAGACATATTACTGGTTTCAAGCTGTGTGCATAGCAGTGCTCACTTCTTAAATTTTTTGTTTATGGCTTGGTTCTAAATTCATGAAAAAATAATCCCTTTATCCATATTGAGTCAATTTGGAATATTATTCTAAGTATAGATTCTAGCTCATAGCATCCTAAATCTTGACTATATTTGTATTTTTTTTTTCCAATCGTGGGGCTTGACCTCAGGGCCTGAGCACTGTCCTTGGGCTTTCTCAAGGCTAGCACTCTACCCTTGAACCACAACACCACTTACAGCTTTTTTCTTGTATGTGGTACCAAGGAACTGAACCCAGGTCTTCCTGCCTGCTAGGCAAGCACTCAACCACTAGGCCAAACTCCCGGCCCTATATTTGTATTTTCTCATAAAGAAGTTTCCTTAAAAAGTAAAATAAAGAAATAATACACGTGCTGGGGCTCACACTTGTAATCCTGGCTACACAGAAGGCTTCTGAGGCAGAAAAGTCCATGAGGCATCAAAGTAACCAGTGAGAACCTGAGCTTGGAGGTGAAGATAGTGTGGCAGAGCTAGCTGAGCAAGTAGGAGGCCCTGGATTCAATCCTTGGCTAGTAAGCTGCAAAAAGGACAAAATGTTGTTTTGTCATTTTTAAGATATTGGTACTGTTTAGGTATTTACTAATGACCTTTTTTTTTTTTTTTTTTGTGGTCAGTCCTGGGGCTTGAACTCATGGTCTGGGTGCTGTCCCTGAGCATTTCAGCTCAAGGGAAGTGCTCTACCACTTGAGCTATAGCACCACTTCCATGATCTTTTTCTTTATGGAAAAAAAAACAGTTGTCTAAAGATACAGATCACACAGTTTTATAGAATCTGTTCTCTAGCAGGGTGACCATTATGCCACAGCATCTTTGAATTTTTTCAACATTTTTGTGAAATATATTATAAATTGAACTTTTGAATATCTGTGGCCTATGTATTTGCTTAAGTAGTTCTAACCTATTTTTGGTAAGAGAATGAGAATCTCTTTATCTCTGTCTTATAGACAGGGAAACTGTTCAATATTTTAATTCTCTGCATCATAAGATATCTTTTAATATCTTAATAATTCTTGCCATATAGAGCATGGTATATACAACACACTTAATAAGTTTGATGAGTGAATAAATAGCAGAATGTTTCATTGTGTCTTCTGAACTCTAAATGTGACTCTTAAAGAGAAAGTGAGATATCCTTTGTAGAAATGGATACCATTGTAAAGTCTCTATAGCAAATGTGCTTGGAAAGTTCATAGTAGTAGTCCGAATTTGTCTTTGCCCTGGACTTGAAATACAACACTTTCCTTTGCATGTTTGTAGGAAAATGAAGAAATAGATTGGAATTTATTGAAACCAGATATTTATGCAACAATTATGGACTTCTTTGCATCTGGCTTACCCCTGGTTACTGAGGAAACACCTGCAGGAGAAGCAGGTAACATGTTGTGCTGTGCAATTAATATATATCTTTTTTGAGACTTTTCTACTTTGTTCACATTTGTCTTGATTGCAGAAGTGATAGGAATACATGTTTTTTGTTGTTGTTGTTTTGTTCTGTTTTTTTTTTTTTTTTTTGACAGTCCTGAGCTTGAACTCAGGGCCTGAGCACTGTCCTTGGACTTTCTCAAGGCTGGAGCTCTGCTACTTCAGCCTCAGAACCACTTCTGGCTTTTTTTCTATGTATGTGGTACTGAGGAATTGAACCCAGGTCTTCATGCATGCTAGGTAAGCACTCTACCATTAGGCCAAACTCCTGGCCCCAGGAATACATGTTTTTATCATTTGGATGTGTTTGGCTATGGTGCTAACTCCAGAAGGGACAAATGTGTGTGTGTTTTCCCATGTGTCCTAGGGCGGACTTCAATTTCAGGCCTGGACATTGTCCCTGAGGTATTTTTTATACTAAACACTATTACTGTACCACTTGAGCAACAGCTGCATTTCCACCTTTTTGGTGTTCATGGACTTTCCTGTCTGGGCTGGCTTTGAACCTTATCCTCAAATCTCAGTCTCTTGAGTGGCTAGGATTACAGGTGGGAGACACCAGCACTATGCTAAGTTTCAGTTTTCTTTGTCGTTACTTAGTGTCTCTTTTCTTCTGCTGTTATGCTTCCTGCTTCCCTTCCCTTCTCTTCTCTCTCTCTTTGGGTCCTGGTAACCAGGGATCATGCAAGCTCAGTTTGTACTTTACTACTGAGTCACACCCCTAACTCCTTTTGTTCTTTTTGTTTTTGAGACAGGGTTTCACTGTACGGCTCAGGTTGTCCTCAGACTTGCTGTGTAACTAAGATTTGTCTGTCAAGATTAGCTTGGAATCATGAGCAAAGTTTACAGACGTGCTAGCATTCTCAAGTTCTGACATGATAATTAAAGTATTAAAGGGGGTAGGGGTAGGAAAAGTGGGAGAAAAACATGGGAAGGGTAACAATGTCCAACAAGTAATGTACTCTCCACCTTACCTACATAACTGAAACTCCTCTGTACATCACCCTGACAGTAAAATTAAATAAAAGATGAAAGTATTTAAATATGCTCAACTTCATTACTGAATGTTCAGTGGATTAGTATTTCTTCAGTTTTCTTTAGGAAATCAACTATGTCACATTTCCAACTTCCATGTTTGATTTTTTATGTTTTTTTTTTCTTTTTTTTTGCCAGTACTGGGGCTTTAACTCAGGGTCTGGGCACTGTCCTTGGGCTTTCTCAGGGCTAACACTCTATTACTTGAGCAATAGCACTACTTCTGGCTTTTTTCTGTGTATGCAGTACCAAGGAATTGAACCCAGAGCTTTGTGCATGCTAGGCAAGTACTATACCACTAGGCCAATCTCTTGGCCCCATGATTTTTTTTTTTTGCCAGTCCTGGCCTTGAGCTCAGGGCCTGAGCACTGTCCTTGGACTTTCTCAAGGTTAGAGCTCTACCACTTGAGCCTCAGCACCACTTCCAGCTTTTTTTCTATGTTTGTGGTACCAAGGAATCGAACCCGGGTCTTTGTGCATGCTAGGCAAGCACTCTACCACTAGGCCAAACTCCCGGCCCCGATTTTATGTTTTTAACTAGTCATAAAGTTAATCATCCTGTTTTAGTACTTGCATGAATACAACATCTCTACTATTGTTTTATTAATTTATGATTATTTCTAGGTTCTGAAGAAGATGATGAAGTTGTGGCAATGATTAAGGAATTGTTAGATACTAGAATACGGTATGTATTCTCTCACTCTCAAATCAGATGCTGCATAGGCAGTTTTCATTATAGCAATGTGTTCTCACTTGATCATGAATAGTAGAGCGCCGAAATAAGCCCAAATTAATATAAGCTACAATAACTATAAAAACTGAACTTAAAGTATATATCTTTTCTGTATTCATCCAAAAATATAATACACCTACTAGAGGTATGGCCTGAGTGATAGAATACCTGCCTAGCAAGCCAAAGCTTGGGTTCAAACCCCTGAAATCATTCACAAAGATGGGGCTGGGATCTAGTCCTATGGTAGAGTACGTGCCTAAGGCCCAGAATTCATTGCCACCACCACAGAGGGGGGAAAAAAGGCTAATAGGTCTGTGGTAAAGCTCAGTGATAGAACACTGATGTTCAGTTCCTAGCTCTGAACAAGACAAAACAAAACAATTAAAATACCTTATTAATTTAAGCATAGTCAGGAATCATTTCCATCACGGTATTGATTTGGCATTGCTATATTGGCAGTATTAGGGAAGCTAGCACTTCCTCAGCTAACATCCTATCACTTGAACTGTGCTTCCATCCCTACTTTTTGCTGGTTGTTTGGTATCTAGAAAACTTCTATTTGGGCCAGCTTCTAATTTTTTTTTTTTTTTTTGCCAGTCCTGGGCTTGAGCTCAGGGCCTGAGCACTGTCCTTGGACTTTCTCAAGGCTAGAGCTCTACCACTTGAGCCTCAGCACCACTTCTGGCTTTTATCTATGTATGTGGTACCGAGGAATCGAACCCGGGTCTTCATGCATGCTAGGCAAGCACTTAAACCACTAGGCCAAACTCCCGGTCCCCAGCTTCTAATTTTGATCCTATAGTTCTCAACCTTCCGAATAGCTAGGCATGAGTCACTGGTGCCTGGCAGTACTAAATTTTTTAGACAGTGAAAAAGGCTTTAATTTTTTCTTAGAAAATAAAATGTTTTAGTTTGGAGAAAATTGTGAAGAGTACCTTCATTTCAGGGAATTGCCTATATAAAGAGTTAAATTTCAGCAAGTAAAGAATATTAGGTTTACATTTTTGCTCACAGTAGACCAGTAGTCCATACTTTCTCAGAAAAATTGTTTAAAGGCTTCAGATAAACTGTCAAAGCCACGTAGGGTTGACTTACAAAGATGTGATGAGAAGGGAAGTCCAATACAATTTTCCTTCAGCATTTGCTGATTGTTGGCATAATGCTAGCATATAAAGAGTTGGATAGAGGATAGCAGCTAAGAATCAAATAAACTATTAAGCTTTCTGAAAATTTGTTTAGATGGGAAAAAAATTAGATTCTGGGTTACTAGTGCAGTCTTGGTTAATAAGACTAAGATCCCAGAGAGCAGGGAAATTAAGAAGGTAAACTTATATAGTTACTAAAAATGTATTATATTCTTGTAAATTCACCAAGAGTATGTTTTTTTGTTTTCATCACAAAACATGGTAATAGGAGAGAGGGAGATAAGAGAGAATGATATAGAGGTTGAATCTAATGAAGACACATTGTAGGCTCTTGATTCATGTAGCCGTTCCAGAGTGTATTTATTGTAAAATATCATGTTGTGTATGATAAATATGCATTTAATTTTATGAATAAAAAGAATTAAAAGAAAGGAACGTAAACCTACCCCTCAGATTTTTACTTAAGGGAAGATATTTACTTATTCTTAGCTACTTGGGGAAGAGATTAAGTCAAACAAGCAACAACTGGAAAGCTAAGCGCAGTTTTGATAGTTCTATTATGCTAGAGACAAAAATTGGAGTTTTAGCTGTGTTAAGGACGTTGGACCTCAAGAAACATGTAGAGTCTTGGTTGTACCCTTGAAATGGAATAGACTAGAAATAATTTATAAAGCAACTTAATTCAAGAGTAGATTGTGTTGGGTGCCAGTGGCTTATGCCTATAATCTTAGCTGCTTAGAAGGCTAAAAACAAGAGGTTCAAAGTTCAAAACCAGCTCAAACAGTACTCTTCCCAACTCAGAGCTGCATGGTGTGTACTTATCTTTTTACCTTTGTAGGAAATTGAGACTGTGAGGATTGGTGGGCCTGGGTAGCTTAAACAAAGTTCACCAGACTTTATCTCAGTGGAAGAAGCTAGGTAAAGGTCATTTGTGGCTGTCATTGCAGCTATTATGAGAATCCTAAAATAGGTGGATCATGGACTAGGCAGGTACCTGGAATGAAGTGAGACCCTTTCTCAAATTTAATCAATCCAAAACCAGCAACAACAAAAAGAACAGAGAAGTGGCTTAGTGGTAAAATACCTGCCTAGTAAATGGGAACCTGAATTCATACTCCAGTACTGCAAAAAATAAATAAAATAAAATAAAATAGGACAGGTTAATCTGTTGCTAGAAGATAGGAAAAATCCTATCTGATATAATACTGATCACTTTCATTTTGCATAAAATGTTCATTATTTAGTCAAAGAGTATGTCATATCTTGAAATTAGAATAAAAGAAAATAAAATCAATCCATAGATAACCTGTGTACTATAACTATCACACAGATCTTTAAGGTAACTGACTAAAATATTCAAGAAAATAGATGAAAAGATGAAGGATTTCATCGGAGAACTGGAATCTATAAGAAAAGAAGTAATACTTTTTGAGCTAGAAATATAGTAACTGAATTTAAGGACTCATTTAATTGTTTTCACATCAAATTAGACAGAGCTGAGGAGTGGATTTGTATACCAGAGTATAGCTTAATATATGTTGAAGCTCACACCTGTAACCCTAGCTGAGGATCTCGCTTCAAAGCTAGCTCGGGCGATACGGGCAATACTGAGCCTGGGAGACTCTTATCTCCAATTAATCACTAGAAAAATAGGACGTGGGGCTGTGGCTCAAGGGTAGGGTGAGCTGAAGAGCTCAGAGAGTCCCATGACCCCTCTCCCCCCAAGAAAAAGAAAATATATAGGTTGAAATACACAGAGAAGAATAGGAAATTCAGGGAAAAAACACGAGAGACATAATATATGACAGAAAAGATCTAATAGTGTCCTTTAGGGTTTGAAATATGCCTAGAATTTTAGCTACTCAGGAGGCTGAGATCTGAAGATTAAGGTTCAAAGCCAGCCCAGGCACAAAAGGACTTGAGACTCTTATCTCCAATTAACCTCCAAAGGGGAAATGGGGTTTGGTTCAAGGGTAGGGTGGTAGCCTTGGGCTGTAGAGCTCTGGGACTATACCCAGGCCCAGGGGTAGGGTGGTAGCCTTGAGCTGAAGAGATCAGGGACAGCGCCCAGGCTGAGTTCAAGCCCTATGACCCACAAAAAAAAAAAAGAAAGAAAGAAAGACAGAAAGAAAGAAAGAAAGATGCCTAGAATTAAAATCATGTAGAGGGGATAAATTAAATACTAAAAAATACTTGATTGATCCAAAATAATAAAGACAAAATAGATGACAAGATGGTAATATAACCCCAGATATCTTGATAGTTGCATTTAACTGTATATTGGTTGTCAACAAAAAATAAGATTGTAAGACTAAATGTAAAAAAACGTGAGTTGCTATTTATGAGAATGCACTTTAAATCACCTTACATGGGTGGGAGTAAAAAGATGGGGAAATGTATAATGGTGAGACACAGCATAAGCCCTATGAGGAGGTGTAGGATCAAGGTGTAAAAAAGTAGAACCCACCTGCTGCTGGTGGCTCATCAGTAATCCTATTTACTCAGCTAAAGCTGAGGATCTTGGTTCAAAGCCTGTCTAGGCAGGAAAGTCCATGAGACTCTTATCTCTAATAAACTACTCAGAAAAAAGCCGGAAGTGGTGCTGTGGTTCTAGTGGTAGAGTGGTAGCCTTGAGTACAAAGAGGCTCAGGGACAGCAATGAGGCCCTGAGTTCAAGCTCCAGGACTGGCCAAATAAAAGTCCTTACCTAAAAACTAAGTGAAGAGTTGAGGGTGTGACCCAGTTGGTACAGTACTTCCCTGATAAGCTAGAGGCCACAATAGCATTGACAAAGGAAAAAGAAAAACCCCAAACTCTGTACTGCATTAAAGTTTCTTCAGTGAAAACTTCTGTCATTTTAAATGTGTGACAAATACTCTGTGGCCCTAGACCGACGGTGCAGGAAGATGGAGGAGATGTAATTTATAAAGGCTTTGAAGATGGCATCGTACAGCTGAAACTTCAAGGTTCTTGTACCAGCTGCCCTAGTTCAATCATTACTTTGAAAAATGGGATTCAGAACATGCTACAGTTTTATATTCCAGAAGTAGAAGGTGTAGAACAGGTATGCCAATATTATAAAAGCTTGTGTAAATATGAAAAAAAAATCTGACCTGACTTTTTCACCAAGAGCTTTGTGTTGCAGGGTTTTTTTTTTTTTTTATCACACTTGGTGCCTCCTTACTTTTTAACTAACTTTAGTTTTTAGAGGCCACACTATATATGTGCCAGGCATTTTTACACATACTACTGCATTTAATTTCCTAGTAACATGATATATTAACTAAGTCATCCTTGCTTTTTACATACCGTAACTGAGATTCAGAGACACTGCGGTTTCAATTGCAGCAGAAAAGTTATGAAAGGGTATTCAAAACATCCCGTTTTAGAGATAGATTTTAGAAATCTTTAAAAGTGAATGAGCTCATTTCTCCACATTATTCTCTCTGTGGTCTATCTCTGTCTCTCTTTTTCAAGCTCTTACATTGGGCCTCATAGATGCTATATATGCCATATCCCCAGCCTTTCTTGTTTTAACTAACTAGAGCTGAGGACCTCAACCCTATAACAGCACTTTCTTAGTCTGTCGTGGCAGTGATTCTCAGCCAACAAGCTTGGCCTTCTGGAGAGAAGTTGTCAAGGAAGGGAAGATTATGTAGAGATTAGAAACCCAAGAAAACACTTCAATAATCTGTGTCCTTAGAAGAGGCCATCTCTTCCCACCTCCTCTGAGAACCAATTCTCTCTGACTTAATAGTATTAAAATCTGTCCTTTTGGCCCCATTTACACTAACCTGTCTCTGAAATTATCAGTCTTCCATTTAAGATGAATCTCTAATCCAAAATTTCATTTTGTGTGTCTATGTCAGTGGTGCTCAGGTCTAACCCTTTGAAAAACAAGAAATCATATCTAGATCTTTGTATTTCTCTGCAAAATTTGTCTTGTCTTACAAATATCCTTTACATATTTGTATGAAATGAGTATCTGAAGCTGGTGCTTTTGGCTCCCACCTGTATATGTAACTACTAAGGAAGCTTGAGATCTGAAGGTCACAGTTTGAAGTAACCTATGGCAGAAAAGTCTGTGTGACACTTGTCTTCTTCAATTAACCAGCAAAAACTAGAAGTGGAGATGTGGCTCAACTTGCAGAGTATCAGCTTTGAGCAAAAAAACCCAAGTGAGCACAAGGAATTCAAACCCCAGTATAAGTACAAAAAAAAGAAAAGAATATCAGAATCTTATTCCAAATTTAGGAATAATTTTGCTTAAAACAGGAGTTGATTTATAATTTCTTTAGTCAGATATTGATTAGATTGGCTATAAAATATTCCTTGAAAGTAAAATGTTCACTTATATTCAATCTAGAAGAAAAACTATAAGAGAATTCTTTTTTTTTCATTGATTATCTCAGCAGAAACAAATTCATGTAGAATTTGGTTAATATTCATTGGCTTGTTGTTGTTGTTGTTGCTGATCCAGAACTCCTGGGCTCAAAATGATTCCCTGTCTCAGCCTCCAAGTGGCTGGGACTTCTGTGCTCTCTTGTGTGACTTATCTAGACAGCTGTTTTTTTTTTTTTAACATATTTTTTGTTTCATTCATTATAGGGATCTTTTAAAGAACTATTCTCAGGCCAGGAGTTTGGCCTAGTAGTTGAGTGCTTGCCTAGCATGCATGAAGACCTTGGTTCGATTCCTTGGTACCATATACATAGAAAAAAGCCTGAAGTGGTGCTGTGGCTTAAGTAGTAGAGCTCTAACCTTGAGAAAGCCCAAGGACAGTGCTCAGGCCCTGAGTTCAAAGCCCAGGAATGGCAAATAAAAATAAAAAACAAATGTTCTCATTGATAGGTCCATAGATTAACAAAAATGAAACATTTTTATTCACTTGTTCAGAGGGAATGATACATCTTGATTTTAACTTGTTAACTGATTATAAACATAAATTGCCACTTAAATGTAATAAATATGGTAAGGAGAAAACGCATTCAAATGATTTATATAATTTTTTAAATTGAGTTATATCACTTACATGGGGGTGGAGGGATTTCATTGTTATATCTCCATACATGTTAACTCTGTATTTCAATCCGTTTCCCTTCCTCCATCACAGTTGCTGGATCCTTATATAACTTTTCTTATTTCCCGAGGTATTGCTCTTTCTTCTCTGGATAATACTCTCACTTATGGAAAAATTAACCTTTTCATTTTTTTCTTTAGGTATTCATTAGTATTTTTTTTCCTCGAATCTTCACACATTTAAGAGTCAGTTATTTTTTACTTAATACCAAAGTAAGTAGTTGATAGTGTAGTATTCTGGGTTTTTCTTTTCTTTTTTTTTTGTGGGTCATGGTGTTTGAACTCTGCCTGGGCACTGCCCCTGGGCTCTTCAGCTCAAGGCTACCCTTGAGCCAAGCCCCACTTCCTGTTTTCTAGAGGTTAATTGGAGATAAAAGTCTCAGATTCTTTTGTGCCAGGGCTGGCTTTGAACCTTGATCCTCAAATCTCAGCCTCCTGAGTAGCTAGGATTACAGGTGTGAGACACTGGGCCCAACTTCCTTTTTTTTTTTTTTTTTTTTTTTTGCCAGTCCTGGGGCTTGAACTCAGGGCCTGAGCACTGTCTTTGGGTTTTTTTCCTCAAGGCTAGCACTCTGCCACTTGAGCCATAGCATCATTTCTGACTTTTTCTATGTATGTGGTACTGAGGAATTGAACCCAGGGTCTTCGTGTATGCTAGGCAAGCACTCTACCACTAGGCCAAACTCCCGGCCCCCCAACTTCCTTTTTTTTAAGAGACTTTTTTTGTAGTAGGTAATTTTACAGCAATAGTTTAGCTTAGCTGTACAGAAGATACTCAAGTAGTATATACTAGAATATAATGAATTGCTTTAGGAACAAAAATATACAAAGTTACACACTTCTGTTTTATGACTATACACTTCTGTTTTATGACTTTACCCAGCTGAGACTTGGGACTCTGCTACTGGAAGCCTCTTTTGAGGCACAGAAAAGAGACCAGTCCTCTATACATTTGATTTGCTTTTAGTTTCTTAGGATACCAGGTTATGATCGCAAATTACAAGATAACTTGGGAACTCTTGATAGAGGATTTTTATTGGACTGCTCTGCATTGTTGTAACTTCTTCAGGTAAGTAACTAATATTAAGGCTTTCCAATATTTGTCTTAATTCTTAAATTCTCTTTATTACTTTAGGTAATGGATGATGAGTCCAATGAAAAAGAAGCAAACTCGTCTTAATCTGGATTTTTTGGCGACACAGCAGTTGAATTTATTGATAGTAAATAACAGGCTTTTATTAATAATATGTTAAGGTTAATAAAAACAAAAAGACATGCTAAGGAACTTGAGGATTAATAAAATATGTCCTATCCTCAGAGAATGTTATATAAATATTACATTTTGCTTTATCACATGAGTTATTTATAACCTCCTGAGTCATCTGTACATGTGGATTTTTTCCAGGGACATTTTTATTTTTGTTCATCATTTCTCATGATGCCTTCTTTGCATAGTATGGGGAGCAGTTTAAAAATACATTTCCTCCCACCGAATTTATTTGCTGTTTTTATACAGAAATAAATAGGGAGAATTCTTTTTTTGTGAGCTGTCTGCCACAAGTTTATTTATTCTAAAACAACACCACCAAAAAAAAGAGGTAGAGCCAGATGCTAGTGGCTCACACCTTTAATCTTAGCTACTCTGGAGGCTGAGATCTGAGGATGACCGTTTGAAGCCTGGGCAGGAAAATCCATGAGATTCTTATCTCCAATTAACCACCATGATGCTGTGGATCAAGTGATAGAGTATCCAGATATTGGGTTCAAGGCATAGGACTGGTACCTCCACCCTCACCCCCAGCAAAAAAAAAAAAAAAAAAGGTAGGCCAGACAGCTCATATCTACAGTCCTAGCTACTCGGGAATCCGGGATCTAAAGATCATGGTTCAAAGCCTGCCAAACCAGAAAAATCATATTCCATCCCCAAAAATAACAAGCAAAAAGCCAGTTGGGGGTATAGCTTAGATGGTTGAGACCCAGCCAGACAAGCAAGCAATCTGAGCAAGTATGAGGTCCTAAGTTCAAACCCTGGTATTGTTGAATAAAAAAAAAAAAGTGAAAAAAATAAGTGATTCTGGTTTTGAAATGGTCTCTGACTAAGTAGCCTTCATTATAAATGCACATAACTTCTCATTGAAAAACAGGTTCTTCTTTTGCAGTCCAAATTGATCCCTAACTCATGAATTTCCTGCTTCATCCTCCTGAGTGCTGGGATTGAAGGTATGTACCATTGGATCTGGCCCATAAAACAATCAGAAAGCCAAAACTGGAAGTTTGGCTCAAGTGACAGCCATAATCAAAAAAACCAAGCAAGAGCAAGAGGTCTGGAGTTCAACCCCAGAACCAGCACACACACACACATACAGAGACACACACGTTCAACATAAACAAATAAGTAAATAAGCTAGCACCAGAGGCTCATGCCTATAATCCTAGCTACTCAGGCTGAGATCTGAAAGAAGCAGTTTGAAGTTAGCTTGGACAGGAAAGTCCATGTGAGTCTTAATCTCCAGTTAACCACCAGAAAACAGAAGTAATGCTATAGCTCAGAGTGGTAGAGCAGTAGTCTTAATTGAAAAAAAGCTTAAGGACAGAGCTCAGCCCCTGAATTCAAGCCCAATACTGACAAAAAAAAAAAAGTAAAATAAAAAAATGGAAATCTATTCTGTGTAAAAACAAAATTCTTTTTCCAGCAGAGAATGCAGAGTTCTTGGGTGATACTCTTCTTTTATATTCTGTAACCTAAGTACCATGATTTAAAGTTAACAAAATTTCAGTACTAATGTAAAGACAGTATATTTTAAGTTATTTGTAAGAGTTGGGAAGGAACAGAACAGATACTTGACTATTTATGTATTTCTACACATACATATATATATACAAACATTTAAAACAGGGAATATAGATGACAGTGTATAGTCTTCATTTCTATAAGTGGCCACATACTTTTGGCTGTTATTTACAATGTCTCCTTCCACTCCACATCCTATATTTGCTTTGCCTTCAGTAAGTAACTCAGCTGTCATTATTATTATCTTTTTTGGGGGGGGCTTGGGCTCAGGTGCTGAGCCCTGTCCTTGGACTTTCTCAAGGCTAGAGCTCTACCACTTGAGCCTCAGCACCACTCTGACTTTTTTCTATGTATGTGGTATCAAGGAATCGAACCCGGGCCTTTATGCATGCTAGGCAAGCACTCTACCACTAGGACAAACTCCCAGCCCCTGTCATTATTTTTTTATTTAATTTTTAGGTGTTTTTTTTTTTTTTTTGCCAGTCCTGGGAAGTCAGGGCCTGGGCATTGTCCTTGGGCTTTCTCGAGGCTAGGGCCCCTACAACTTGAGCTACAGCATCATTTGCAGCTTTTTTTCTATGTATGTGGTACCGAGGAATCAAACCTGGGTCTTCATGCATGTTAGTCAAGCACTCTACAACTAGTCTAAACTCTTGGCCCTCTGCTGTCATTCTTATGTGATGGGGTACTCTGGCTTCAGGGTTCATTCTTGGAGGGTCTGAACTATCTCTGATCCTTCCTGGATTGGACTGTTTCCCATTGGTTCTAATTATAGAGGTATAAAGAAACATCTAGTAATCCAGACACACTGTTTCCTATCTTCATTATGAAGTAGAAACCCAATTTATCCATTTTAATCAGGATCATTCATACCATCCAACACTATAAGTCCCTTCTTTGCCTTTTTTGATCTTGATTGAGAGACATAAGAAACTCAAAATAGAAAGCAGTCTGGCCTAGTTCACTGAAGTCATTGTTGTGTTTACTTTTCCTCCCCTTTGGAACTCAGGACTGTAGGCCAGAAGAGCATGAGATCACAGGAAGCAACAATTTTGCTACTGGGTCACTAGGAAAATAGTATTACCACTCCTTTTTTTTTTGTGGGTCATGGAGTTTGAACTTGGCCTGTGGCCTATGCATTGTCCCTGAGCTCTTCAGCTCAAGGCTACCACCTTACCCTGAAGCCAGGCCCCACTTCCCATTTTCTAGAGGTTAATTGGAGAGAAGTCTCTGGTCCTTTTGTGCCAGGGCTGGCTTTGAACCTTGATCCTCAGATCCCAGCCTCCTAAGTATCTAGGATTATAGGCATGAGCCACTGGGCAGGCGGCCTAGTATTGGCACTCCTTAAAAGAACCACCATCCCTCCCCAGGCCTGTGAGAGAAAGCATCATATATTGGGCACTGATTCAGAGCACATATAGCCTTCAGAAGAACCTTGCCCTGGCCTTGAAAGACACTGTGCCTCTCCTATACTGCAGCCAAGTTTTCAAAATATATGAAACCAGCAGCTTCAGGAGAGAGGGAGCCATAGCTCTGTGAATGCAGTGAGCACAGGCCCACCACTGCACTTCATTTGCTGGGAGGTGAGTTACATAATCAGAAGCAGGGCTGTGTGTGGAATACTGCGATGGTGAATTGAACACTCTTTAAGTGTTCACTAGGTATTGGATGATTATTCCTGGGGAATGGTGCCATAGTAAGAATTCAGTGTTGCTGGCACATTGGACACTCAGCAGTGGCTGAGCCCATATGCTGCATATCCTGTATCTTCATCACCATGGTAACTTTGTATGTGAACTCATCAGGCAATGATAGGAATGTGTGGCAAAGAGGCTGTCTGGTATACATAGAACATGTCGTCCTATCTGCTGGATTATAAAAATCCTATGCTGAAGTCGCTCTCGAGTGAGAGTCACATGAGACACAAATATCTCCACATGTTTTTGCCCTGCTGGAGTAACCTACCTCAAATCCTAAGAGGCTTTCTAGTGCAGTGGTAGCCAAATGTAAAGATTTATCCTTTTCCTCAGAAAGGATAGCTTGCTGCATCCTGTGTCCTGTATCATTGAACCCCTAGAAATGCCACAGAGGTAGAAGACTTCTGAATTTTTTTCAGGTTTTCTTCCCATCCTCTTACATTCAAATTTCCCACTAAGAATTCTAGTGAGTTCTTGCATCACACTTTCAAGGTCCATTAAGATAATGGACCAGTGTGCTATCTTGTGAGAGAAAGGGCAATCAGAATCCCTGTAAACTTAGTTATGACATAAGGTTGGAGATTAGATTTACTCCTAAGAGAAGATAATGACTTTGCCAACTGAAAGTATGCTTTCTTGGGAGGCTAAATCCAAATTAATGTTCAATGTCAACCCAGGAAAGAAAAGCCTATGAGATTCCATCTCCAAAATAACCAGCAAAGAAAGATAGGTTGGACATGTGGCTCAAGTGGTGGAGTGTGCCCACTTTGAGACCATGAATAACCAATAATAATAAAAATAATAATAAACACATTTCTCATGGTCCAACTTCTTACTTTGCATGTAGGTGGCAGCAGTTCCTACTTTGAGTTTACAGAGATTGCTCACAGAGCTCTTCAAGAATGCTGAGGCTCCTCTCTCACATAATGATTTCCCACAATCATGGCAAGAGGTATATCTTCTGAATTCTTTAAGACAAGTGAATAGATCTTTAATTCATGGGGTTGGTGATTTAGATCAATGGAAATACCAAATACAAGGCTCTGAGTTTGGTTGTCAGAGAGAAATAGGGACAGAGGAGGATAGAGAGAGAAATTCACTCTAACCTAATTTCCTTATGTCTTTGAATCTTTTGAAACTGTCCCTCTACAGTAATTCAAAGCAAGTCCAGGATTTCAGCTCTCTGACTGTGGGCCTGTGGCTTCAGGTCAGCAACCATTTTAAACAAATGTTTATCTCCCCAACTTGCATCATTAGAGTCCATATCCATAAACTTAGTCACCCATATCTTATACCCTTAATATTTTCACACATCAGGGTCTTCTTACATCCCCTTTTCTAATTTTCAGAATTCTTTCTGGTTAGTGTTCTTAGTTTAACAGACATCTGTAAAAATGGATACTCACTAACTTTGAAGGACATGAGAGCTAGCCACCTATGGCCCATGTCTGTAATTTTAGCTACTAAGGAAGCTGATGTCAAAGGATTGATGCCAGCCCAGGTAGGAAAGTCTGTGAGACTTTTCTCTCCAGTTAACAAGCAAAAAGCCAGAAGTAGAACTGACTCAAGCGATAAGAATGCTGCTTGGAGTAAAAAAAAAAACCCTCAGTATAAGCCCTAGTCTGGGCACAAAACAAAGATAATTATGAATATGGATAAAGTTTGCTTTCCTCACTAACTTCCAACTTCTTCCACATCTCAACTGCCTTTGTATCACCATACTAAATTTGACACTTGCACATTTCTTTCTTGTTAACATATCAACCAGTGTGGTCTTCCAGGTCTTCCTCCTGATTTCCCGATTATCTTTATCTCATCCCAATCAAAACTCCAGTTTACCAGTAAGGTTTTCTCAATTATTAATCAAATAGAAAATTGCCATATAATCAAGTCTCTACTATTAAACTATATACAATATTAATAGCAGGTAAAGTGATGAGCAGAGTGTGGAAGTCATTTTTTCTTTCATTCCTGGGGCAGGGCCTTAGTGCTGTCCCTGAGCTTTTTCATTCAAGGTTAGTGCTCTACTACTTTGAGGCATAGCATCCATCACTTCTAATTTTTCTGGTGGTTAATTGGAGATAAGAGTCAGTCATAGACTTTCCTGCCCAGGCTGCTTTTGAACCATGATCCTCAAATCTCAGCCTCCTGAGTAGCTAGGATGGGATTACAGGCATGAGTCACTGGCACCCTGTTGGAAGTCATTTTTGACATAGGAATTTTGTAGGTACTTATCTACGTGTGTGTGTGTGTGTGTGTGTGTGTGTGTGTGTGTGTGTGTGTGTGGTGTGCATGTGTGCATGCATGTATGTGCTGGTACTGGGGCTTGAACTCATAGCTTGGGTGCTGTCCTTTAGCTTTTTCACTTGAGGCTGGCTTTTTTTTACCACTCAAGCCACACTTTTTGGTGGTTAATTGGAAATGAGTCTCCACCATCTTCAGACTATGCTAGGATTACAGATGTGAACCACCAGTACCCAGCAGTCTTCCTCTCTTTCTCTCTATCTCGGTCTGTCTGTCTCTGTCTCTCTGTATCTGTCTGTCAAGCTTCAACCATTTATCATCTGTCCCTACTCTCACCCTCTCTTTATTCCCTCAGAGCTCAGGTTTTTTTTTTAATTTAATTTATTACAAAAGAGATTTAATCAACAAAGACCAAAGTCCATGTCATCATTAGACCCCTCAATCTTCTTTGCTCTTACTTTTGTCTCCTTAGCTGGGCCAGCAGAAGAGGAAAAGACAGAACCTCCTACTAGTGCCATAAGACTGCTGGAGCAGGCCTGCCAACACCTACATTGTATGTGAGGCTTTGGATGTTGACCTTGGCCAGGACAAATAAGTCAGGCCGAAGAAATACATTTCTGGGCTGACACTTTATAACAGTGCTAGACACCTGATGAAGTGAAGGCTTCACTTTGTTGCAGCCTTAGCTTTCTTAGAAACCCCAAATCATTGGTGACAACTGAAGAAAAACCCTGGCTCCTTTTTCACTGCTTCATTCTAATGGAGCACTGTGCATAGAGTTGAAGTTAGGGATGCACCTATAATCCTAGCACTCTACAGGATGAGGCAGGAGATTGTGAGTTTGGGACCAACATGGACTACATAGTAAGACTTTATCTCTATAACAAAATGAACCACAATAAACCTAAAATGTAAAGATGTCAAAGACTGAGATGGTATTATTTTTCAGATGGCACTGATAAAATTGGTGTGAGTGAGGTCATGAAGAGTTGTGTGCATTCATAGGAGTGTGGGGCTTTACCTTTGCAGGTGAAGGGTATGCCAAGAGCAGGGAGACAATGATGAGATTTGTATTTCATTCACCTCCTGTAAAGATGTTTAGAATGAACTGTCATAGTGGTGGGACCAAAGGACTTTAATGGAAGGGAGAGCCCTGATGGGTACCTTTTGTTCTTATCTTCATGATTCCTACTTGTAGATCTCAGGAGCTCAACTTAATTATTTTCCTTTGATACTTGCTGCTATCATTTCTGTCCCTTGGGTAAATTTTCTATAAAATTCCTTAAAAATTGGCACATATTTTCATTATACACAGGCCTTTCATATTTTAATAATTCTACTGCTAATTGTTGGAACTCAGATAAGGGTTAACCAAAATGACAAACATGGGAATATTTTTTTTAATCTTAAAAAGAGAGTATGTGTAGTTCATATCTTGTAGTACATGTAGTGCATCCTAGTTTTATGGGAGGCAAAGTTAGGAGGATCATTGTTTGAGTCTGACTAGGGCAGAATGTAAGACCCTATCCCCAAAGAAACTAAAGCAAGAAGGGCAAAGGGTGTGGCTAAAGCAGTAGAGCACTTGCCTAGCAAATGTGAGGACCTGAGTTCAAACCCTAGTACTGCAAAACAAATCTATGATGATTTTGAAATGACAACTAGAAGCCCTGATGGCCTTCAGCAGGTGATACTGTACATCCAGGAGGACAGAACCATCAGAGTTCATGGGCCTAAATATGTGAATATAGAAGTGGACTTACGGGGTAGAGGGGAGGGTAATGGGGACCAAGACATGTGAAAGGGTATCAATATATGTGAATTAATGCACCTCCTATCTGGCAAATATCATGTAACCCTTTTATTAATTACAATAAAAAAAAGAAGTGGACTTACATAAAGAGATGGTGAACAAGGCTCTCTTACAATTATTCTTACCTGTCTAGGTGCCTGTGGCTTATACCTGTGATCCTAGCTACTCAGGGGGCTAAGATCTGAGAAATTGAGGTTCAAAGCCAGTCCAGGCAAGAAAGTCTAGTGAGACTCTTATCTACAATTAGCACCAAAAAAGGCAGAAGTGGAGCTGTGGCTCAAGTAGTAGAGTGCTAGCCTTGAGCACAAAAAGTCAGGGACAGCACCCAGGTCTTCATTTCAAGCCTCAGGACTGGCAGAAAACACACACACACACACACACACACACACACACACACACACACACACACACACTTTTCTCCCTCTTTCTCTCTTGGTCTGCTCACTTTCATCCCTCTCTTCTTTCCCTCGTTCACTCCTTCCTTTCCTTCTGTTTATGATATTTGTTCAGAACTTTTTGATTAAGAGAAGTTTTCTATTTCCTCAGTTGTCCAAATTAGTCTCAGATGTTGCCTTTCCTTCACAGATGATTTATTTTCTCTTCCAGGCTTTAATCTTAAAGGCCCAGCTAAGACAGAATTGTGTACAAATGAGGCCCAGGCAAAGTGCTACCCTATCAGTATCTTTATTGGCACATAGTTACAAAGGGTTCTTTGTTGTAGTGGATTAATGAGGTTGTTCAAAGCTGGGATGGGAAAATATTGGTCTTTAAAATTTCTTTCAATATGAGTGCAGGTGGTTCATGACTATAATCCTAGCTTCTCAAGAAATCAAAACCAGAAGACCATGGTTTGAAGCTATATGTAGTCTTTAAGACAATCACTGAACTGGAGTGCTAGAGCACCAGCTGTGAGCAAGGAAGTATATCAAAAGTATTACATTCTGAGTTCAAGCCATGGTAGTAGCACCCCAAAAAAAGTTTCTTTCTTTCAAGTAGTGCTTAAGTATCTTTCAAAACAGTGGTAGAGAGGTTTTAGACAAGTAGATAAGCCATTGTGAAAGGATGGCAGACAGAAGAAGAAAGCAAAGGGCTCCAACAGGTTACTGTAGTTGGAGCAGAGGGCTTTGGTAGTATTGCTGGCATTTTCTTGTAGGTCTTCCTAGGTTTGTTGCCAGTGAACAAAGGTATTGCATAAGCATTCAAACCATACCTTAAAACCCTTCTGCATTATCACCCAAGTCTGACCAGAACTTGTCTCTTAGGACCTGTTTTAAGGCATGGTATATAACAAAGGGCTTTTTAATTGGTTGTGTGACATTTCCCAATCTCTTTGAAATGAATGGTGAAAGAACTCCCTCCCCCCACAAGCAAAACAAAACAAAATACTGAGAGTCATTTGCTCTTATAAACAACCTTGGAAGGTCAATTCTGCCAAAATATAACTGGCTTTTTCCACTCTCTCAAAAATTGTTATGATCCTTTTTGTGTGTGTGGCTGGTGTCTATGAAGTGTTATCTATAGATTCATTCTTTCCTCAAGACACATACAGCTTTGTGGGAACTTATTTTTATAAAAAATGATAAACCATAAAGACATATTATATTAAGAGGGCCAGCTTCTATGGAAGAAATGACTTTTCTGAAAAGGTAGCATAAACAGAGATGGGGACTCTAGGCAGAGAAACCAAAATGTATTTTGATTTAGCTTCTTGGCTTAGAGAACGTCTGATTAGCCTGTGGGAGTGTGTCCAGCAGTTGGATAGGAAGGAACCCTAAGGTGTAGGATGAGGTTAGAACACGTGTCTCAATGAGGGTGTAACCCCAGGATTTCTGTGTGCCCTTGATAGAGGTCCCACAACTACATTTAATTGAAGATGCAAGTTACATCTTCCTGGAGGCAGATGCGCAGATAATAAGTTCACAGAACCATCTTTCCTCTTTAACCAAGTCTCGCTTGGCAGAAATGATGAATTAATTCACAGAACTGTGATTCGTGAGTCAAACATATGGATAGGCAATTTCAGCCTTCCAGAAGGGCCATCAGAGGCTGACTGGCCAGCTGAAGTCCGGTGCAGTATTGAGACAGTTTATCCTCATTCCTTTGCTCCTTCACCGCAGCTGGGGGGGGGGGGAGGGGAGAGGCAATGGATGGAGTGAGGAAGGCTATTAGAGGCCGAATACACTGTGTGGAGCTTCATTAAGTAGACTGTTGAGTGGCCGGTCACCAGAAGGCTGAGCTGAGCGCGAATGGCGCTTGGCTGTCAAGAATTCTGGTCCCTGTCTCCCTGACCTTGCCTAATCCTGTGCTGTTTTTCCTCAGCCTTAAGTTCCTTTTGCGTCCTGCCTTGAATGTTCAGGTTCGCTGGTGAAAGCCTCTTTCTTTGGGCAAGCTATTTGCCGTGCTAACATTTCCATCCTCCCGTAGTTTCCCCACGCCCCCCTTCCTTCATGTCCTGGTGTGCTTGTCTCGAAGCGGGCGGCTCCAGGAACCCCAGACGGATGCAGCCAGCAGCCGCTGCCACGTCTCCACCGCCGTAGACTAGCGCCTGCGTGGGCCCAGGGGGCGGGGCGGCGCGGCGCGGAGAGGCGGGACCTAGCGTGACTGGTGTGGACACGGCCCAATGGGGCTCGCCGGCGGCGGCGCGCTGCGCGCCGGGGGGCGGGGCCGGCGGCGGTTGGGGGCTGAGCCCGGGAGGCGGAGAAGGTTTGTCGTTGCTCAGGCCGCCGCATCCCTCGGGGAGCCGTGCCGCCGCCAACCGGGACTCCGGGGCTGTTTCCTAGTCCCCTGCTCTTGTCGCACGCCGGACCTCACTAGCTGCTCATCCCATCGCCCCGCGGGCCAAGCCTCCGGCAGCATGTGCGGTAAGGGAGCCCGCGGGCGGGGGGCGTGTTGCCGGGCGGTCCTGAGGTGCGGAGCCCGCGTCGCCGAGGCCCAGGGCGCTGCCGAGGTTGTGGGTGTCCGTGATGGGCAGGGGGCGTTCCTGCGGCGGCTGTGGCCCGGGGAGCGGGGGGCGGGGGTCCTCAGAGGACACCTGGGCGGTGGGTGGGCCTCTGAGAAGGACGGGGCGGGTGGGGGGGTGCACAGGGAAGGAACCGAAGGGGCGAGTAAATGCCGCCCTCACCCCGGGGCCGAGATACCGAGGTGTGGACGGGCCTCCAGGTGAGCGGGGCAACCTGTGGATCCTCCGGTGGCATCTGGAAACTTGGCTTTCCTCCTTGAAAAGGAAAATCTTCCTGACAGGCCCACTGGAACTCTAGCTAGGGTAATACCACAATGGTGTTGCATAGCATCTTACTTCCTGCCACTCCCTGCCTCCACCGAAAGCTTTGCTGATCGATATCTCGATCGGGCTGGGACCCCGGTGAAGAGGTTCAGAACGGACCCTGGAGACAGACCACGCATTCCGGGCCGCTTGCATATGGAGTTATGAGTAATATTTACCGTCTGTCTCTTAGGATGTGGACCCATATCAGAAAGTCATTTCGAAAAAAAAAAAATAACCAGTGGCTTTTCTAGAATAGAACCCTTTTATTATCATCAAAAAGTGTTTCTGAAAGGGATTGTGTGAATGATACCTGACGTGACTGCTTATATTTTATAATTGAGATTTAGCCCAGAAAGGGTTGTCTTTTTTTTTTTTTTTAAATTGACAATTGATGTTACCCTCTGGAATTCAACCCCCTCCCCCTTTTTTTGGCCGGTCGTGGGGCTTGAACTCTGGGCCTGGGCGCCGTCCCTGAGCTCTTCAGCTCAAGGCTACTGTCCTACCCCTTGAGCCACAGTCCAACTTCCGGTTTCCTGGTGGTTAAGTAGAGATAAGAGTCAGTTTGGCCTAGTGGTTAAAGTGCTTGCCTGGCATGCATGAAGACCCGGGTTCGATTCCTCGGTACCACATACATAGAAAAAAGCCAGAAGTGGTGCTGAGGCTCAAGTGGTAGAGCTCTAGCCTTGAGAAAGTCCAAGGGCAGTGCTCAGGCCCGAGCTCAAGCCCAGGACTGGCAAAAAAAAAAAAAAAAAAGAGTCTCACGGTCAGTGCTGGGAGTTTGGCCTAGTGGTTAAAGTGCTTGCCTAGCATTCACGAAGACCCGGGTTCAATCCCTCAGTACCACATACATAGAAAAAAGCTAGAAGTGGTGCTGAGGCTCAAGTGGTAGAGCCCTACCCTGGAGAAAATCCAGGGACAGTGCTCAGGCCCTGAGCCCCAAGCCCAGGACTGGCTACTCCTCTTGAGTAGCTAGGATTACGGGCAGTGAGCCACTGGTACCTGTCTTAAAGCACTTTTTTTTTGTTTTTTCCTTTTGTGGGTCATGGGGCTTGAACTCAGCTTGGGCGCTTTCCCTAAGCTCTTCAGTTCAAGGCTACCACCCTACCCCTGAGTCACAGACCCACTTTCCATTTTCTAGAGGTTAATTGGAGATTAGAGTCTAAGGTCCTTTTGTGCTGGGACTGGCTTTGAACCTTGATCCTTAGATCTCAGCCTCCTGAGTAACTAGGATTACTGGAGTGAGACACTGCGCCCGGCTCAGAGGTAAGAGGTAAGGTGTTAATGGAGTTGAAGCCGTTTAGTAAAGTTAACTCTGCAGCTTTCAACATAAAGGAACTAAGATTGTACTCATTAAGGTTTTTTTCCCCCCTGTATTTCACTTTATATTCATTCATTTCAGCTTCTGGAAGTGAGGAACATGTTTAACTTTAGCATAGATTAATAAAAACACAAAGCACCTATAAATAGCTTACTGCAATTATTAGAGTAGAGTTGACTTCAGAATCAGTTATACTTTTACTGTGTCTACGTAGAATAATTTTGTAAAACACCTGATTTAAATTAGTGTTGTAAAATAGAGAATTTTCAAACTGGTTAATCGCTAGTGTGCTTCATTGGTAATTATTCTTGAATGGCTAATTTTGTGTGTGTGTGTAAGTGTATAAAAAATACCCTGACATTCTAGTTGCAGGTTCTTTCCTCATCTGGCTCCAGGAGGAAGGGATGTTGAGGTACTGTAGAAGAAGAAAATCAGATCCAGTTTAGAAATGGCTCAGATAAGGAAGAATTTTAGGGTGGTGTCTCAAGTGCTGGGAATTTTTATATAGCTAGTTACAGGATAGCCATTAGACAAGAGTTTTACTGATGAGGAAACATTATGAAGACTAAATAGGCCAGAACAATCAGAGGCTTTTCCAAGGCCTATCTTTTACTCAGCCCAGAATTGTGCATAATTCCAGAATAGTACAATACCTCTCTAATGAAAAATTAAAAAGGTAAGATGTGTGCAATTAGTTTCTTCCCACATTTATTTATTTTATTATGATTATTTTTGTGCTGGTCCTGGGGCTTGAACTCAAGGCCCTTCAACTCGCTGTCCTTGAGGTTTTTTGCTCACATCTAGCCTATACTGCTTTAGCAATAGCTGCACTTCCAGTGTTTTGGTGGTTCACTGGAACTGGCTTTGAACTGTATTTCTCAGATCTTAGCTTCCTGAGAAGATAGGATTAAAAGGGTTAGGCACCATTGCCCAGTTCTCTTTTTATTTATTTATTTTTAAATTTATTTATTTATTTATTTATTTGTAGTTCTCAGGCTTAAATTCAGGGCCTGGGTATTGTCCTTGGATACTTTTTGCTTAAGGATAGCACTCGGCATGTTGAGCCACAGCACCACTTCAGGCTTTTTCTCTGTGAGTGGTACCAAGGAATCCAACCCAGGGCATCGGGCATGCTAGGCAAGCACTCTACCACTAGGCCATACTCCCAACCCTTCTACTAGCTTTTTATAGATAGTTTTCTGATTATTAAGTAAATGAAGAATTGTACCCTTCTGATTTTTGGAGGTTTGGAAATGAGATTTTGCTCAAAAGCTGTAAGGGGAATTGCAATTTAAAAGTATCTTACAGAGGGATAAGATTGGTGCCTCACGCCTACAATCCCAGTTACTGAAGAGCCAGAGATCCAGAGGATTGCAGGCCAAACTAGGCAAAAATTTATCAAGACCCTGTCTCAGCAAACAAGACAGGTCTAGTGGCTTACAATTGTGATACAGTTTTATGGAAGGCATAAGTAGGAAGATGGCTGAGGCCAACACAGTCAAAAACTCAAGACCATATCTGAAAAATAACTAGCAAAAAGGCTCACACATGAGGGTGTATGGGAGTGGGAGTGTGGGGGTGGTATAGTATGGCATGGTTCAAATGGTAGCATGCCTGCCTGGCAAACTTGAGGTCTTAAGTTCAAACTCTACTAGTCCCCGCTCTCAAAATAAGATAAAACAGTGTATTTGGAAATCAAATCCTTTTTTTTTTTTTTGGTAATTATTCCATCTAATGGCCTTGGAGGAGTTTGAAACTGGTTGCTAGGATGAGTCATAAAACCAGTACTATTAACAGATCCTTAGATATTGTATCCAATATAAGATTGTGAGAGACAATAATTAATTGCCAAATAAGCATTTCCTCTTTTTTTTCCCCTAAAATTAGAGAAGTAAATGGGTGCTAGTAGTGTTGAAGTAGAAGGTGGGAGGTCCTGTAACATAAGAGTTTTCTGGGATTCACAGACAGCAACATTAAAAGATTCCAGAAAACTCTAAATACAAACCTGATCACTTTGGTATCTTAAACTTTTCATTATGACATCTTTTTCCACTTCATACCTTTTTAGGATGCTTGCTGAATCTTTTTAGAACCTGCATATTGTATTCTGTTTCTATCATATGGAACATTTTGACTATATAGAAAGTCTTGGAATATATTATGAAGATGGCCTTTGTGCTTGGCATTCTGCCCTGTGGAGTGATGACTAAAACACGGTATCACTTTCAAGGAATTGCTCTCTGGTTAGAGGAAGCAAAGTGAATATACATCCTTATTCATTGCCATTTCATAGACTACTGTAGAAGTTCAGAGACAGGAGAGCTCTGGACTTAGGGTATTTATGTGAGCCTAAGAATGTTCTAATGAAGGGGCAGGATTCTTACTTGAGAGGTGTTGGTTAGTAGGGATTAGTGTGAAATGATGAGTTATTCATTGAGGAAGAAGGAAGTTGAAGGAAGAAATAAAAGTACAAGGAAAGAGACCAAAGAACAGTTGTATAGTTGTTAGTGGCAAAGACAGAGCTGATTTCAAAATGAGACTTCTGCTCTGTATAATTAGAATGGTTTTGCTATTGCATAGTCTGTTTCTTCTACATTCTCACCTCTCACTCCTGGGTGGGGGATTGAACCCTACCTTGTGAATGGTAGCCAAGAGCTCTATAGTAAGCTACACTTCTAGTCCAAATTATTCATGTTTAATGCTGCAGAGAGTTCATTGTATTTTGATATGAAGAAATCATTGTTCATCCCATATATGAAAGCAGAAAGGCTTGAGTTTGTTTTGAGGAAGAAGGCAGTGAGTATCAGTGACAGAAGTTAAGAGGTCTGAGCATGCTTCCTGTTAACTGAGAGATTATTTACTGCAGAGTGCCCATTGTGCGGTTTTATACTCTAAATATTGTCTGAAAGTCAAACAAAAATTGTTCTAGAACATTAAACAATGGAAATTTAATCTGTAAAAGAGTGATTGTTTACAGTGTTGGAAAAACATCAAGAGTTACATGTAAGAGAGATTAGGTTCAGGGGCTGTTCAACTTTTGTCACTGGGCAGGCAAAAGTAGTAGTATGTGGAATCTCTCTCTCTTTCTTTCTTTATTTCAGAAAGGATTAGAGTATTACATTGTTGAGATGAAGATTAAAGACTTCAGTTCTATAGTGCATATCTACTAAAAATGATAAGGAAGAAAAAATGGGAAATTTGAGAATAGTGTGTGTTCTAGGCTCTAAAATAATATATGAGCCAGTTGCTGGTGTCTTATGTCTGTAAGTCTAGCTGAGTTAGGAGTATCATGGGCAGGAAAGTTTATGAGACTCTCATCTCCAATTAGCTACCAAAAAAGCTGAAAATGGAGCTGTGGCTCAAGTGGTAGGGTGCTTGTCTCAAGCAAAAAAGCTCGGGCTGGGAGTGTAGCCAGTGGTAGAGTGCTTGCCTAACTTGTACAAAGCCCTGGATTCAATTCCTAGGTACCACATACACAGAAAAAGCTGGAAGTGGTGCTGTGGCTCAAGTGACAGAGCACTAGCTTTGAGCAAAATGTGTCCAAGGACAGTGCCCAGGCCCTGAGTTCAAGCTCCACGACTGGCATAATAATAATAATAATAATAATAATAATAATAATAATAAGCTCAGAGACAGTGCCCAGGCCCTGGGTTCAATCCCCAGTACAATCACACCCAAAAAGTGATAAGTAGGCTGGCATCAGTAGCTCACGCCTGTAATCCTAGCTACTCAGAAGTCTGAGGATCAAGGTTCAAAGCCAGTCCACCCCGGGCACAAAACTGTGAGAGACTCTTATCTCTAGTTAACTACTAGAAAACTGGAAGTGGCCCTGTGGCTCAAAGGGTAGTGTAGTAGCCTTGAGGTGAAGAGCTCAGGGACAACACCCAGGCCCAGAGCCCCATGACCCCAAAAAAGAAGTGATAAGTGAATGGGATTGCTCAGCAATTGGAAGGGCTCATATGAAAGTGTCCAGCAGTAGATGAATGAGTTCTGTGTGTCTCAGTACCCAATTCAGGTATGGAACCCATGATTAAGCATAGTGGACTCAGAGGGGGCTGACTTGACAGGACAATGAAAAGTCATCTGAGGTGAGTGGTCATAAAGAAATGGGAGAGAGAGACGAACTCTGAAGGCTAAGAGGAAATGCATGTTTTTCTCTTGGGAAACATGATATAGGAAGACTGTGAGGGAGTGTGTGATTAGAAATGTCAGAGCTTAAATGATGCTTTGAGCTTTAGACTGTTCAGTGTCAAGGAGCCCATTCAGTTCATGTTTTTGGAGAATGAAGTACAAACATCTGCTTCACCAAAGGAAAATTTTATCCCAAGTGTAAGTCATAAACAAGAAAAATTTACACTATGAAAGCCCATGCCTGTCTGGAGGTAGACAGTGTCTCTATTCATCCAGCTTCTGGGTGTGATACTGAAGCATTTATCTATCACATAGCAGATTTCCAGACTTTCATAGTTGCTTTGAGAAGATCTTTTCATTAGAAAGTTTGATGTGATAGGTCAGAGATCTGAAAATAAAGGTTGAACTAGTGATTTCTTTTCTGACAAGCACTATTTTTTTTTTTTTTTTTTGCCAGTCGTGGGCTTGAGCTCAGGGCCTGAGCACTGTCCTTGGACTTTCTCAAGGCAAGAGCTCTACCACTTGAGCCTTAGCACCATTTCTGGCTTTTTTCTATGTATATGGTACCGAGGAATTGAACCTGGGTCTTCGTGCATGCTAGGCAAGCACTCTACCACTAGGCCAAACTCGCGGCCCCAGTGACAAGCACTATTTTGAGTATGATTACATCCCTGTGAAAGTGCCTTCCATTATGTTTTTCCAGCCACTTTCAGGTTGAAGATAATCCTCTTATATCAGCTAATGAACTGTCTTGGTTGTATAGTTCTAAAGGTAGGTCCATAAAACTGACAGACTGACTTCTTAGCTTTGATTTTCCTAACTAGGTATGGTTTAGGCTAATTCCCTGTCTTCTCCCAGCTGTATTACTTATCTTAGAAAATTTCTTTCTAAGCTGGGCATCGATGGCTCATGCCTATGATCTTAGCTACTCAGGAGCTGAGATCTGAGGATCATGGTTCAAAGCTAGCCCTGGCACAAAAGTCTATGAAACTCTATCTCCAATTAACTTCCAGAAAACTGGAAGTGGTAGTATGCTAGCTTTGAGCTAAAATGCTCAGGGACAGCACTCAGGCCCCAGAGTTCAAGCTTTTGATTATTATTATTATTATTATTATTATTATTTTGCTAATCCTGGAGCTTGAACTCAGGGCCTGGGCCTTGGACACATTTTGCATACACACACACACACACACACAGATACACACACACACAAAGCTAGTGTGTTGGCTTATGCCTGTAATCCTAGCTACTCAGGAGGCTGAGATCTGAGGATCAAGGTTCGAAGTCAGCCTGGGCACTTTGTCTAAGGTTAGCCTTGTGCTGAAGAGCTCAAGGACAATGTCCAGGCTGAGTTCAAGCCCCATGACCCACACACACAAAAAAATTCTTGATATCCTTCATCCTTTTCTTCCTTTCAGCTTCTGCTTAGTCGTACAAGGAGAAATGTTGCTCATACCTCTGTGTCCTCTTTACTCTTCTCTTACTCTTCTTATTACCCCAGTAACAAAACAAAACAAATGACAGTAATAATTATTGAAATAATAATACTTTTACCAAATAAAAGGCATTTTTGAGTTGTAATTTCATAGGTGCTATTTCATTGAATCTAAGATGGCTGAAAAGAGAATGCACCATTGTTTTATGGACCACAAAAAAGAAAGCATTCATATCTATAGATTAGCACTGTCAGTCTCTAAACCTATAAAAGATTCTGAAGATGTTTCAAAATTTAATACACTTAGTAATCTAATTTTCTTGAAACCAGTGACAAATCTTGCCATCATCAATAGGAGATGACCAGACAAAATACATACACTCTGGAAACATTCTTGTCTCTACTATACAGTTTTTTGCTTTTGTTTTTTTGTTGGTTATGGGGCTTGAACTAAGGGTTTAGGCACTGTCCCTGACCTTTTTCACTCAAGTCTAGCCCTCTACCCTTTGAACCACAGTGCCACTTCTGGTTTTCTTTTTTTTTTTGCCAGTCCTGGGCTTGAGCTCAGGGCCTGAGCACCACTGTCCTTGAACTTTCTCAAGGCTAGAGCTCTACCACTTGAGCCTCAGCACCACTTCCAGTTTTTTTTTCTATGTATGTGCTACCGAGGAATCGAACCCAAGTATTCCTGCATGCTAGGCAAGCACTCTACCACTAGGCCAAACTCCCGGCCCCCCACTTCTGGTTTTCTGATTGTTAACTGGAGATGAGATAAGAGTATCATGGACATTTCTTCCCAGGCTGGCTTGGAGCCATGATCTTGAGATCTCAGCTTCCTAAGTAGCTAGGATTTCAGGTGTGAGCCACCAGTGCCTGGCTTAGTTCTTAAAAGACTATCAAGCCTTTTTTTTTTTTTTTGGCCAGTCCTGGGCTTGAGCTCAGGGCCTGAGCACTGTCCTTGGGCTTTCTCAAGGCTAGAGCTCTACCACTTGAGCCACAACACCAGTTCTGGATTTTAATATGTATATGGTACCGAGGAATCAAACCCAAGTCTTTGTGCATGCTAGGCAAGCATTCTGCCACTAGGCCAAACTACCAGCCTCTATCAAGCCTTTTGATCCATCTTCCAGCCCCCATGTTTCAGGGAATTCATGGATTAGAGGAACTGGTTAGATAACATTTTGGAGACAATTGGACATAACCTGAAGGTATGACATTCATCAAGAAAATTCGTCCTGCTTGCTTTGGGGAAAATGGAGCAGTTGAGGGGGTGCACATTCTGGTTTCACAGAGACTGAAGAGTCTTAGCAGCAAGATGTGAGGGGTGATCCTTTTTAGATCTTTGCATAAAACCAAACTGCTGTAAAAGGATTTTTTGGTAGTAGGAAAAATTTGAATGTGAACATTGGGTTAGGATAAAAGCCTATTACAGTCTTAGGTGAGATAGATAATATGGTTTTGTAGAAGAATGTTCTCAATATTTTTACTTTTTATTAATGCTTAATGATATATTCTGAAGATGGGGGCAGGGGGAAAATTATATTCTGAAACTAAAATCCTCTTTTGCTGGTATTTTAGCTTTAGTTTTGTAGTTACAGAGCACTCAAAATAACAGAAGTGGTGTTCTGAGGCCCAGAAGAGAGGTTTAGTCTGTCAGGCATGAGAAAGTGCCGGAGCCATCAGAAATGGCTTCAAAGCAAATGGAGGAGGCCTCAAATATCACAGATAATGAGCTAAGGGAGAATTGATTGTCCAATACCTCAACTGTTAGTGGTGGAAATATACCCCGGTGTTGTTGTTGTTATTTATTTTTTCCAGTCCTGAGGCTTGAACTCAGGGCCTGGGCCTTGGATATTTTTTGCTCTGCCACTTGACTTCTGGCTTTTTCTGAGTTTGTGGTACCAAGGAATTGAACACAGGGCTTTGTGCATGCTAGGTGAACACTCTACCACTAGGCTACATTCCTGGCCCCAGGTCTATGTTTTTATTCTCCATGTATTAGGTGTCATGAATCATTCGATTTTCTTTCTTTTTTCTGGTGTTGGGGCTTGAACTCAGAGTCTGGGTACTGTCCCTGAGACTCTTTGTGCCTATTCCTCTACTACTTGAACCCCAGTGCCATTTCTGGCTTTTGCTGAGTAGTTTATTGGAGATAAGAGTCTCACAGACTTTCTGCTTGGACTGGCTTCAAACCATGATCCTTAGATCTCAGCCTCCTGAATAGCTAGGATTACAGGTGTGAGCCACTGGCGTCTAGCTACAGTTTCCTTTCCTATTTAGAAAATAGTGCAACTGAATATGTTTCTAACTTGTGGGTGCTTCCTGGGGAATTGTTTTATCATCTCAAAGTTCATTTTACAGAAAGGAAAACTGATTTGGGGACATGTTTAGTTCACAGGATTTTGTGCACATACTGGTATTGGGGCTTGAACTCAGGGCCTCATATTCTGTCTTGGCTTTTGTACTCAGGGCTATCACTCTACTACTTGAGCCACACTTCTACTCTTAGATTTTTTATGGTTAATAGGAGATAAACATTTCATATTTATCTTCCTGGGCTGACTTTGAAACGTAATTCTCAGATTTCAGCCTCCTGAACAGCTAGGATTGCAGGTATGACTCACAAGCATCTTTTTTTTTTTTTTCCTACCTCCCTCCCTCCCTCCCTTCTTCCATTTCTCCCTTCCCCCCTTCCCTCCCTCTCCTCTCTCTCTTTCTCTCTCTTTTTTCATTTTATAGTCAGGCACTAACTTTGACTGGTCTCTCAACGGTGATCCTCCAATCTTTTGGTCAACCTCTCTCAACCTGAGTGGCTGGGATGACAGACCCAACCAGCTGCAGTATTGTTTTGGAAGAATTATGTTCTGTGTTCTGTGTATTGTTTTCTTTGGAAATTGAACTTAGGGTTTTGTTTTATCACCAGGGGAAACTCCCAATTGTATATAGGGGTGTGTGTGTGTGTGTGTGTGTGTGTGTCCACACTTAGGATCTTGAGTGCTGCCCCTGAGTTTTCATTTTTATTTTTTGCTCAAGACTAATGAGTTACCACTTTTAGCACAGCTCTACTTCCATTTTTTTGGTGATTAAGATGAGAGTTTCATGTGCTTTTTTTTCCCCCATGGGTCTGAACTCTGCACCTGGATACTATTCGTGAGCTCTTCAGCTTAAGGCTATCACCCTACCCCTTGAGCCATAGCCCCTCTTCCCCTTTTCTAGTGATTAATTGGAGATAAGAGTCTTACTTTCTTTATTGCCCAGGCTGGCTTTGAACCACAATCCTCAGATCTCAGCCTCCTGAGTAGCTAGGATTATAGGCATGAGCCACGGGCACCCAGCTCTCTCATGTACTTTTCTTAGGCTGGCTTTGAGACAGGATCCTCATATCTTAGCCTCCTGTGGAGCTAGGATTACAGGTGTGAATCACTGGTGCCTGGCTAAGTTTGGTAATTTTGTAATATTTTACTTGACAAGATGGCAGTCAAGAAAAATAGATTATCAATCGTACAAACTTCTTGGTCTATCATGGGGCTTGAATATTGGGCATGCACACACACAACAAACATTTATTTCGATATTTATATGTTCATTTGTTAGGAAATGGAAAGACTTAGAAAAAATCATATTAAGTGAAGTAAGCCAGACTCAAAGGAACTAAGGCTCAATGGTTTCCCTCATTTGTCATAATCAGTAGAAACCTTGTGCTCTACTAGCAGAGATCTGCAATAGAGCAAAACCTTGATACATAAGGCCATATAGTATGAAGCTAATTGAAAGGACCTCCAGGATATTGAAACAAAAGCCATATAATGAATAATTGTTGTCCTTAATGTACTATGTTATCTCTCATCTCCTTTGCTGTCCCTTGGGTATCTCATATTGTTACAGTATCTCACTTTGTTATCTGATATATTGAATTTATTTGTATTTGGTTATTTGAAATTTGATAGGGAAGGGGAGAAAACCAAGACGGGGGGTGGGTGGTGGGGGGGAGGATAATGGGTACCAAGATATGTGAAAGGGTATCAGTGTATGTGAATTAATGCACCTTCTATCTGGCAAATATCATGTGACCCTTTTATTAATTACAATAAAAAATTAAAAAAATTAAAAAAATTAAAAAAAAACTGAAAAAGGTTCCACTTCCTTTAAACAATTTGAAATGAAGATTTCTTTTTTAACGAAAAAAAGGGAAGCTGTGGTGATTCATGCTTGTATTCTAGCTGTTCCGAAGGCAGAGATTGGGAAGATTATAGTTCAAGGCCAGCCCGGGGAAAAAGTTATTAAGAGTCAGGGATGGTGGTTCATTCCTATGGCCCTAGCTTTGCAGGAGTTATAAATGAGAAGACAACTGAAAAAATGACGCTTATTTGAACATAACTAAGGAAGGGACTGTCAACTAAGTGATTGAGGGCCTACCTACCAAGTATGAGGTCCTGAGTTCAAAACTTAGTACCACATCAGGCACACAAAAAGGGATTTGGCTTTATACTTTATGTATCCTAAACATAATTATGTCAATTACGATTCATTGATAGAATTTTTCTGTTAAATATTTGTTTGCAGGTATATTTGCTTACTTAAACTACCATGTTCCTCGCACAAGACGAGAAATCTTAGAGACCCTAATCAAAGGCCTTCAGCGACTGGAATACAGAGGATATGATTCTGCAGGTATTTCCCTTTAAATGTCTTATGAGTGTGCTTGATTCTTGAATTGAGTATTTTTCTTGACTCGAGCAATGACTGTTTTGTAGGTTCACATGTGAATATTTTTTCTTTTTTCATGTTTAAAGTGTTTATGTATTTCAGCAGCGTTGTCATCTATGTGTAGCATTGCTTCTTGAGTTGATCTTTACTGTAAAAAAAAACCAACATAAATCACATGGGCATTTTTTTTTGTGGGTCATTGGGCTTGAACTCAGCTTGGGCACTGTCCCTGAGCTCTTTAGCTCAAGGCTACCACTCTACCCTTGAGCCAAACCCCACATGCCGTTTTCTAGAGGTTATTTGGAGATCAGAGTCTCAGGTCCTTTTGTGCCTGGGTTGGCTTTGAACCTTGATTCTCAGATGTCAGCCTCCTGAGTAGCTAGGATTACAGGTGGGAGCCACTGTGCCTAGTGACATGGGCATTTTTATGGGAGCAAATTCTAGAGTCTTACTCTACAAATTCTGCCTTTCATTCCTGTTCATGATGGAAGAGGGTGAGTCTGAAAGTCACAAGAACCTCAGATTCCATGATTCCCTAGGGTGATTTATGAAACCCAGCATATAGTTGAACTCATGACTATAATATATTATAGCAAAATAATGCAAAGCAATATTAGCCAAAGCAACAGGTATATGTAGTGAAATGAGAAGGAAACTAGACATGAGCTTTCAAGAGTCATCTTCCAGTGGGGGGTACTTCTCTAACAGTGAGTTGTATAGCAGATGAAGCCTCACCTGTGAGGGGAGCTCCTTGGTAACTCAGTGCCCAAGGTCTTTTTGGAGCTGGCAGTATAAGCACTGTATGTCTTACATATACCAAAACTCCTCACAAGGAAAAAGCAGTTATTTAGGACAGATTGAATATTTGAACAAATGAAGGTATAGAGAGCCATTCTTACTCCCTGAAGATGGATGATAGGAATTCTGAGACCCAAGCCCCCAGATGCCAGCCAAGGGACAACTTTGAAAGTAGGGAGTTCTAAGCTAGCAGTGACAGATCTCTTTTCTGTACACCTAACATTGTACATTTAACACTTAGTATGCTTCACATTGGGTATTTAACTTCCTTCACTGCTCACTGATGGAAATTAAATCCTACAAGTCCTTTATTATTAATATGCTCCTTCCTTTTCTGGGAATGTATTTTTCCCATGTGTATGCTGTTTATTTTCTGTATGCCTCGGGAGTTCCTTTTTTTTAAAATAAGGAATATTCTTTAAGATTATTTACTCAAAGGGGGGAAAACCAAGACGGGTGGGGGGTGTGTGGGGGGGAGGGAAATGGGTACCAAGACATGTGAAAGGGTATCAATGTACGTGAATTAATGCACCTTCTATCTGGCAAATATCATGTAACCCTTTTACTAATTACAATAAAAAATGCAAAAAAAAAAGATTATTTACTCAGCCCACCTATGTTACTTCGTATTTTTATGGGTGAGCTCTGACATCTACCTCCCATGCTCTCATATGTTTCAATTTATAATACATGCAATTTATGTGTGTCTCTGTATCTATCTTTCCCTTCGTCCTTCCTTTGGTGTTTTTTGTTTTGGGTTTTTTTTTTGGTGAGTATGTGTGCATGTGTGCATGCACGCTGGTCCTGGTGTTTGAACTCAGGGCTTTGACACTGTCCCTAAACTTTTTTCTCGGCCACTTATGCCACAGCTCCACTTCTGGCTTTCTTGTTAATTGGAGACAAGAATCTCCAGGATTTTTTTTTTTTTGCCAGGGATGGCTGAAAACTATAAATCTCAGATCTTACATGCCTGAGTAGCTCAGATTGTAGATGTGACCTGAGCCTGGCCCTTTCGTGTTTTTTTAAAGGTTGTTGAGAAAGAGTCTCACTATGTGTCCCAGGCTGGCCTGGAATTTACTCACTGTCTAGGTCAGGCAGGCCTCAAACTTGAGAAATTCTTCTTACTTTTCCCCCCCTTTGTTTGTACAGGGGCTTGAACTCAGGGCCTGCGTACACACTGTCCCTTAGCTTTTTTACTGTAAGCTGACACTCAATCACTTGAGCAGTTCTACTTCCAGCTGGTTAATGTAAGATGAGTGTCACAGACTTTTATGCCCAAGATGGCTTTGTCCTCTCTCTAACTCATCCTCTTCATTGTTTTACAGTTGGCTGATTGTTTTTGCAATATTATTTTTCTGCTTAAAATGACTCATTGCTTTCCTGTCTCTTCAAGGATAACATTTTTAAGTTCCTTAGCTACTTAAAAAGTTGTCTTCAAAAGTGCTTTCCTGATGTTTCTCTTTATCCTCCTTGTCAGTGTATGTTCTTCCTTCCTTGCTTCATTTCTCCATCTTCCTTCAACTATGACCTGAAGTACTTCATTTTCACTTGTAACTTGTATAGTAATTGCTTAGAATATGTAATATTCTAATATGCAATTAGTCTTTTCTTAAAGAATTTGAAAATTGTAAACAGTAACTGAGTCCTTCCTCCCCTTTCCCCACCTCCCTCCCTTTCTCTCTCTCCTTTTCCGCCTTCCTCCCCTTGGCTTCTTTGCTCCTTTTTTCTCTCTCTTCTCTTTTCCTATCTTCCACTCCTTCCCTCCTCAGCCTGTGGCTTCTAGGCATGTCTACTGATTCATATCCTCCAGCCTTAGTTTTGTTTTGTCTGGAGCAGCTATCATGACTGGTGCATAATGAGAGTTTTCAATAAATGCTGAATTAATTAGATAACAGTACATTTTTTTTTTTTTGCCAGTCTTGGGCTTGAGCTCAGGGCCTGAGCACTGTCCTTGGACTTTCTCAAGGCTAGAGCTCTACCACTTGAGCTGCACCACTTCTGGCTTTTTTTTTCCTATGTATGTGGTGCCGAGGAATCGAACCTGGGTCTTCATGCATGCTAGGCAAGCACTTTAACCACTAGGCCAAACTCCCGGCCCCAACAGTACAATTTGAAATTAAAATTGCCTTATATCAATTTTAGCAGTAGTATCTAAATCTTGCTTTCATTCATCTTGATTTAGGTGTGGGATTTGACGGAGGCAATGACAAAGATTGGGAAGCCAATGCCTGTAAAATTCAACTCATTAAGAAGAAAGGAAAAGTTAAGGCACTGGATGAAGAAGTTCACAGTAATATATTTAGTTTGCTTTTTGTCCTTCTCATTGTGTGATCTTTGCCAATACCTCACATTTTAGTATTCTTTTTGAGGACGATTTTTAAAGTACAAGGGAGGAAATAAAAAGTGATTTTGTTATTGCTTGACAGGCTTAAAATTGTACTTGAGCTTTAAAAATGGTCACAGTACCTTGCTACATGTCTGTAATCTTATATACTCAGCAGATAGAGATGGAGAGCACAGAGTGGGAGAACAGTTACTGATACCTCATCTCAAACAGCAAACTGTTCTTGGGGGCAGGTGGTGTGGTCCAAACTGTGTGGGAGGCTGTACTTGGGAGGATCACGGTCTAACTAGCATTGGTCAAATAAAAAAATGAATCCTCTCTGAAAAATAACTAAAGTAGAATAGGGCCAGGATGTGGTTCAAGAAGTAAAGCATGTGCCTAGGAAGAGTAAGACTGTAAATTCTCCAGTACTGAAAAATAGTCACAGTAATTAGGGAAGGAAAATAGTTAAATACATTGGTATTTTTTGATAGTACCTGTTGCTTATATGTCTTCACTTGGAGACAATTTTCATTTATTTAGTAATGGCTCCAAATGCAAGAGAATTTGTTGCTGCTAGAAGTTCAGATATGCTATTGAGAAGCTGTTAGTGCTACCCTATAAGTGGGAAGGTTAAGAGTTCTCTGCTGAACAAGGAAAGAAGAAAAATATGTCAGGGCTGCCAAAAGCTACCAGTTTTGCTGTCACATCTCAAACTAAAGTGTTCTGGCCACAGGGCATGCATGATCAGTTCTTGATGAAGATGGAAAAGGTATAGCATTATGTATAAGTACATTGAAACACGTTTCTGTGGATAAGGTGGCGAATTACTTACTATACTTAACATGGCTTCTAGCATCTTTACAGCTTTATTAAGTGTGGAATTTCTCATTTTTTTCAGAACAACAGGATATGGATTTGGATATAGAATTTGATGTCCACCTGGGGATAGCTCATACCCGTTGGGCAACCCATGGAGAACCCAGTCCTGTTAATAGCCACCCCCAGCGCTCTGACAAAAATAATGGTTTGAACAGATTCTTTGTGCTTTGGGATGATTGCAAAGGGCCAGTAATGAGAGAATGAAGGCTTTATGGTTTTGTTATTTTAATTTTCTTTGCATTTGGAAAATTTCAAACTCTTTGACAAATAGCGTATAGAGAGCCTCACTCATATACTATTCAGACTTCTCATTTATGCCACATGTAAATTAAGTTTATTTAAACTCTTCCTGCTTAGCTGTTGGAAACAAATAGACACCATAATATACATTGATAACTCTTGAGTATCTTAAATCTATAGCTTCTTCTTCTTTTCCTTTTTCCTTTTTTTTTTTTTGCCAGTCCTGGGCCATGAACTCAGGGCCTGGGCACTCTCCTTGGGCTTTCTCAAGGCTATAGTTCTACCACTTGAGCCATAGCACCATTTCTGGCTTTTTTCTATGTATGTAGTACCAAGGAATCAAACATACGTGCTAGGCAAGCACTCTACCACTAGGCTAAACTCCTGACTTCCTTTTTCCTTCTTATTTCATTTGTTTTTCCTATAGTTTCCTGCAGTGTAGATTTTACTAATTCATATATCTGTGGTATAACATTTTTAGTGTTGATACTGTATTTCTCTCTCTCTCTCTCTCTCTCTCTCTCTCTCTCTCTCTCTCTCTCTCTCTCTCTCTCTCTCTCTCTCTCTCTCTTTCTCTTTCTCTTTCTCTTTCTCTGTCTCTCTCCCCCCCCCTCTCTCTGTCAGTCATGGGTCTTGAACTCTCTGGGCCTGGGCACTGTCCTGAGCTCTTCAGCTCAAGGCTATCTACCACTTTGAGCCACAGTGCCACTTAAAAGTCTCTCTTAAAAGTCGAATAAAAATTGAGCAAATAAAATTAATTGTAGAATTGAATAGTTGCATCATTCTTTTTGGCAGAGTCTTATACTTATTTATAGTAAAGAAGGTAATTGTTCTAGTTTGAAACTCATACTCAAGAGTGAATCAACAGAGACATGAGAATGACAGTTATTTACCTCAGCTGTCTTACTGTGGAAATGGGAAATGGTCCAGTAAACTTGACCCTTTCCTGTAGTAACATAGGAGCTGTAGTTTACCCATAGATAAAACTAGTGTCTCTGGACATTAGTTCATTTTATTTACTCATTGTAAGTACTATATGTTGCTGGCCACTGGTGCTCATGCCTGTATTCCTAGCTACTAAGGAGTCTGAGATCTGAGGATTCAAAGCCAGCCTGGGCACAAAAGTCTGTGAGATTCTTATCTGCAGTTAACCACCAGAAAACCAGAAGTGGCGCTGTGGCTCAAGCAGTAGAGTACTAGCTTTGAGTAGAAGAACTCAGGGACAGCTCCCAGGCCCAGAATTCAAGCTCTACAACCGACCAAGAAAAAAAGAAAAGAAAAAAAATCCTGTATATTTCTGTTAAGCCATGTAGCCAATACTGCTCTTTTGTAATTTACATGATGGTAATCTAATAATAATAAGTAGATGTGACTTGAAATCTATTCAAAATAATAGCCATTACATAATCAGATTTCTAATTTTTTGTCACTAACACTTTTACTTTTTTTTAATAGAGTTTATTGTTATTCATAATGGAATCATAACCAATTACAAAGACTTGAAAAAATTTTTGGTAAGTAAAGAATACACTAATTTTTGAGATACTTTTTTTGTGTGTGTGCACGCATGTCAGTCCTGGGGCTTGAATTCTGGGCTTGGGCGCTGCAGCTGAGTTTTTGTGCTGAAGGCTAGTGTTCTGCCACTTAAGCCCTACTCTGGCTGTTTTTTTGTTTTTTTTTTTTTTAAGTGGATAATCGGAGATAAGGGTGTCACAGACTTTCCTGCCCAGGCTGGCTTTTGAACCAAGATCCTCAAACTCAGACTCGTGATTAGCTAAGATTCAGGCATGAGCCACTGGCACCTGGCTTGTCCTTTTAATGAGAGTCAGGAAATGGGATGTGTTGAGATGTGCAACACTATCTACTTAAGACTGAGTAATCCTAAGGCAATTGTAAGAGTGTTGTGGTCTGTTGGACTTTTCTGACTACAGTAGAAAAGTTCTGATTTCTTATGTAAAAAGGAAGTAATTAGCTTGATGCCAGTGGCCCATATCTATAACTAGCTATGCTAAGGCTGAGTTCCAAAGGATGGGAGTTCAAGGCTAGCACAGACTGGTAAGTCCAAGAGACTAGTTCCAAAATAATTAGCAATAAGCAGAATTGGTGACATGGCTCAGGTGTTACAGTGCCAGCTGAATAAGCACAAAATCCTCAGTTCAAACCTCAGTTTTGCCCTCTCTCAAGAATGGGAAGTAATTATTTGACTTCATTATTAATGACCAAAACTTTAAATAAAATAGTATTTTGAAGACTGAGTGGTACAGAGAACCTGGGTTTCATCCCCCATGTGGAAAAAAGAGTCTTTAGGGGCATCTTTTGTTCTGTGATAGACCACATTCAGCATTTAATAAAAGAGTTTTCTAGGGTCAGGCATAGTGGTGTATGCACATTTGTAATCTCAGTTACGTAGGAGGCAAGGCTAGGGAGATGGAGATCAAGGTTTGAGGCTGGCCTGGGCAAGAATATAAGAGATCCTGTCGAAAAAGTAAAAGAGCAGAAGGAAGTGTGTCTCATGTGGTAGAGTGCTTATTTAGGAAATGTGGGACCCTGAGTTCAATCCCCAGTATCATACACACACAACTGAAATATTTCTGGAATGTGTACCAGAGCAGATTAAATTAAAGATCTATGTCCTAAACAGCTATGTGCTATATTGTAACAGTTAAAGTGATGTCAGGACCTTTCCAGGTGTCTTCTCAGGGCTGTCCAATTAAACTTTCTGCAGTGACACAATACTGTGTTTCTATGCTAATGGAATAACCACTAGCCACAAGTGACTGTTGATTACTATGACAGAGAAACTGGATTTTTGACTGTACTGGATTTTAGTTATAGTTCAATAGCCCCATATAGTGAATGAACATTTTACTAGATTGTGTAATATCATCATCAGTGAAAGAATTGTTATATTCAATATGAAATAAAGTGTTTTATGTTTTTTTTCCTTTTGGTCCTGGAGCCTAAACTAAGGGTCTGGGCTTTTTTGCTCAAAGTTAGCGCTGTAGTACTTGGCCACAGCTTTACTTCCAGAATTTGTTGGAAATGAGAGTGTCATGGACTTTACTGCCTCAGCTGGCTTCAGACCATGATCCTGAGAACTTAGCCTTATCAGTAGTTAGTATACAGATGTGAGCCATTGGCATCCAGCTTTGAATGTTTTATGTATCATATTTTAATTATTTGAGATATATTTAGTTCATATATAGCTTATATTTATATAACTAAGTTAAACTATTCAGCTGTATAGAGCTCATTATTTAGAGTTCACTCTAGTCAGGTGATCACCTAAATTTTGTGTAAATGCATTATGGTTTGCAAAAAATATTGGAAATTAGGGAGTTTTTTTGGGGGGGAGAAAAGTCTGTAGAGAGGATCTGGTTATTATAGATATTTCCTTAAGTTTGTCTTTTTCCTCTACTTACAGGAAAGCAAGGGCTATGACTTTGAATCTGAAACAGATACAGAAACAATTGCCAAGCTGGTGAAGTACATGTATGACAACTGGGAAAGTCAAGACATCAGTTTTACTACGTTGGTGGAGAGAGTGATCCAACAATTGGTATTCAGATACTGTTTATGTCCATATTGAAGCTTGAACTCTCAGGGTCCTACACTTTCACTTGGCTTTTTTACTCATGGCTGATGCTCCACATTTGAGCCATACCTCCAATTCTAGCTTTTAGCTGGTTCGTTGGAAATAAGAGTGAGTCTTATGGAGTTGTCTGTCTGTGATAGCTTTAAACTGCAAGTCTGAGATTTCAGCCTCCTGAATACCTAGAAATACAAATGTGAGCTATCAGCAGTTGGCCAAACCAGATTTCTAAAGATAATTATAGCAGCATTAACTGTGAGGAACTTTCTTAATGTGAAATCTGATTTAAAAAAAACAAACTAATTTTTTTTTTATGTTTTACTTTATTTCCCTCTTCTTTTTTCTTTCTTTTTTTTGCCAGTCCTGGGGCTTGAACTCAGGGTCTGATTGCTGACCTTAGGCTTTCTCAAGGCTAGAGTTCTACCACTTGAGCCACAGTACCATTTCCGGCTCTTTTTGTATATGTGGTTTGTACTAAGGAGTCGAACCTGGGTCTTTTGTGCATGCTAGGCAAGCAGTCTACCACTAGGCCAAACTCCTGGCCCTGTTTTACTTTATTTCCTATGCATACAATTCAACTTGCATAATTATGAGTCTCTTGTTTGACTTATTGGCCAGCCTAGGAAGGAAACGCTATGAGACTCTTATTTACAAAACTAATCCCCCAAAAAGCTGTGGCTTGAGCTGTGGCTCAAGTGTTTAAGTTCTGGCCTTGAGCAAAAGAAGCTTAGAGGCAGCGTACAGGCCCTAGTTCAAGCTCCAGGACTGGTTAAAAAAAAAAAAAAGGAAAGAAAGAAAAGAAAAAAAAGGAAGGTAATATGATGGATAATGTTTAGATCAAAGTGTGGATTGTGGATTTTTAATTCTGTATTCTTACTGAATTTATAGTATGAGAGATGATATATCTATTGAGAAGTTTTGGTAGCATATACTAAGATGAATTTTCAACTGGTCTATGTTTGGAGCTATTAACTGTAAGCATACTGTGAAAGTGAGCTTGGTTACAAAAGTTGGTCTTTTATGTGCTAATCTCAGGAATGTCTAGATAAATTTTTCTTTTTTGCCAGTCCTGGGGTTTGAACTCGGGGTATCTAGGTGCTATCCCTGAGCTTTTTTGCTCGAGGCTAGCCTCTACTACTTGAGCTCTAGCTCAACTTCAGGCTATTTGGCATTTAACTGGAGATAAGAGTCTAACAGAATTTCTCCTTTCCCTGTCTGGCTTTGAACCATGCTTCTCAAGTCTTACCTTCTAAGTAGCTAGAATTACACCTGAGCCTGGCTGCCTAGGTAAAATTAAATGTGTTTATAAAACTAGTGAAGAAAATCATTTGTATGAACAATAAGTTTCTATGCTAAAGCCAGTATATTTTTATCATTTCATTTCTGATAATTGATTATAATAAATATTGCTAATTTTTTAATTTGCTTTTTGCCTCCATAGGAAGGTGCTTTTGCACTGGTATTTAAAAGTGTTCATTTTCCTGGGCAAGCAGTTGGTACAAGGTACATATAAATCTAATATGAATTAATACTCATAGGTATTTTGACATAAATCCTTAATTGTTCGGGCCCTGCCCTTTCTTAGGTATATTTTTATACCTAGGCGCTCTCTGCAACCCAAGACAATATGACAGCATACTGGAACTGAAGAAATGAGGACAGAGAGAGAGAGAGTTAAGCAAGCAGAGACCTGGGTGTATAAAGGCTTACTAGCTATTGAACCCTGAGCTCCTGTAAGCAAGCCTATTTATTTAGTTCAGTACAGGGAAGATTACTGTAGGTACTTTCAGAAAACAAGATATCAATTTATCTTATAGTTCTAGTCATTAACATGAAATATAGTTTGTGTATGTAGTAATAATTGATTCGCTATTGTTAGGGAGCAGAGAGAAGCAGTAAACATTTTCAAAATCCTTAACCATAACATAAACATTCATTGTCTCAAGCTTCATAGGGTCCAGTCAGCTATGACTTAGGTATCATAGGGTCCCGTTAACAATAACTTACATATTTATTTTGCCTTGTCTGTTTTGACCTTTCCAGGGTCCAGTTCTCTTATCTGAATACTGATGAGGCAGCATTCCAACCTCTTAACACTTTCTTGGTCTCAACAGCTTGGCTTTGGAGTTCCTTACAGAATATATTTATTTTTACACATTACTTTTTTTTTTTTTTGCCAGTCCTGGGCTTGGGCTCAGGGCTTGAGCACTGTCCTTGAACTTTCTCAAGGCTAGTACTCTAACACTTGAGCCTTAGCACCACTTCCGGCTTTTTGCTATGTATGTGGCGTACGGAGGAATCAAACCCGGGTCTTCGTGCATGCTAGGCAAGCAGTCTACCACTAGGCCAAACTCCCGGCCCCTTTACACATTACTTTTGTCTATTATAATGCCACAAGATTCCTTAATAAAGCCATTATATTTCAGCATTTTATTTATTTAGCCAGTCTTGGAGCTTGAATTCAGGGCCTAAGAACTGTTATTGGGCTCTCTCAAGGCTAGCACTCTACCACTTAAGCTATGGCACCACTTATGCCTTTTTCTGTATATATGGTACCAAGAAATCGAACCCAGGACTTTGTGCATGCTAGGCAAGCACTCTACCAGTAGGCCATGCTCCCTACCCCTATTTCAGCATTTATGATTGGTCTTTAGTGGATAAACTGTGTTACTTTTGAATATAGATTTTGAAAGTTCTCCAGTTTCAAGTCCAAAGCATTAGCTTTCTTTTAGTTTTTTGAAACATATTCCAGGCAGGTTCCTAGCTAATAGTACAGTGATTACTTTTGCTAGAACATTTATACTGATTATGAAGTGAGGCGCTTGAAGATTTGGTAAGAGAGATGCGTGTAGGCAAGGTGATTTAGGAGAAAGTGTTATATGTCCATTTATGTTGACAGTCTGTACAACTGGAAAACATTTTGTTTAATATTAAAAGGGAGAACAAGGTTCTAGAATGGGAAATAAGATTTTTTCTAGTATGGACAAAATTGTGAAAATTTTAGGCTTTCTGAAGGCACATAACCTCTTAGTTACTACTTGATGTCCTAATGTGAAAGAATGCATCTGGATATGTTTCAGTATAGCTTTATTTAATGCAATTTACATTTTATCAATTGAGAAATGATAATGAAAGCTGTTTATAAGAATAGACAAGTGTGGCCTTGTTTTAATCTGAAGTTGATTTTAGAGGAAAAATTAAAACATAATTTGGGTATTAAATTTCACATTTAAGTATTTAAAAGTTAAGTTGTTAGTGAATTCTTTCTAAAAATGTTTAATTCTGATTCATCTTGCACGTGTAGGCGAGGTAGCCCCTTATTGATTGGTGTGCGGAGTGAACACAAGCTTTCTACTGATCACATTCCAATACTCTATAGGACAGGTAAACTTTATCTCATGCTTTTGGGAAAATGTAGAAAATGAGTGTTTTAGCTGTAAGAATTATTTTCCTTAAGTGAGAATACATTTTTGTTGTATGCATGTATACGTATTCAGCACATACACAGACACACACGTATAAACATGGAAAAGGTTTGTTTTGTGAGTTCTCTGACAAGTAGTTTTTTTTTTTTTTTTCTGTTGTATATCCTTAGCTAGGACTCAGATTGGATCAAAATTCACACGGTGGGGATCACAGGGAGAAAGAGGTGGGAATTGCATGGATGGAGAGGAATCTTACCCTCTTTTGTTCATTCTTTACTAATTCTTTGTTTTTGGAGTGAATGAATGTGCTGGGCCTCTAAAACTGCTTATTTTATGGGAAAATATATTTTGACATTTATTTTTCTAATTTGCAGTTATATTTTGTCTGTTTGCTTTCCCCATTTAGAAAACTGCTTTTTATAATTCATTTTTATTAAAATCTAATGTTTGAGAAAATAGTTCAAATTGTACATTTTTTTTTTTTCAGTTTCAAGAGCAGTCATGTAGGTTATATGCTTAGACTAAGGAAGGAACATTGTTCACTCAGGTCACTGTTAGTTACTTGAATAACTGAGCCATGCTTTTAATTGAAATGTGCTCAAATGGTCTTCATGCATGATATTTTACTTTTAGATTTCTATACTTGATGTTTTGATTGGCATTATTTGCAGCTCTTCATTGTTCATGTTTGAAGTTAGTTTATTTATATATTTACTTGTGTAACAGGGAATTAAACCCAGAGCCTTACACATGCTAGGTAAATGCTCTATCTCCGACCTGTATCTCTAGACATTTTAGTTTTTTAAGTAGGTCTTTAAGCTATATAAACTCTGAGCCATTTTATTAATATAATTACACAGGAAAGTAAAACAGCTTGAACCATGTAGAAGAAAGCCAAGTGAAAGGTCCCAAATTCAAACCCTTGTACCAGCATATGCACACATTTTATTTTCCACTGCACAGTTGTAATTTTAATATTTTTAATGTAATTCCTGTGATAAATGTAAGCATAAAACATGTGTATTAAGTTCAGAAAGTTCAGTTTGTTATGACATTAAATTAAAATTACCATATTTTTGATTTTTTAAAAGTTAATGATAAAGAATGATTAGCTTTTACTTGGGTGAGAAATATTGCAGTGAAATATTGAAAAATGCACTGCATTTATTTTTCCTTTTGTGCTGGTACTGGGACTTGAACTCAGGGGAGTTGGGATGCTGTCCCTTAGTTTTTTTGGCCCAAGACATGTGATTTACCCCTTGAGCCACACTTTCATTTCTGGCTTGTTTTGTGGTTATTTGGAGATAAAGAGTTTCATGGACTTTACTGCCCAAGCTGGCTTTAGATTGTGATTTCAGACTTCAGCCTCGTACAGTAGTTAAGATTACAGGTATGAGCCACCCAGCTTTGCTCTGCATTTTTAATAGTTGCTATTTCACCCTATACTTTTTGTTTTTTACTGTTGTTTTGCATGGAAAGAAAGATGATATACCTAGCATTTAAAATTCTTTTGTGTTGCTGTGGGTTTTAAAAATTACTTTAGTTGATTTATATATATTTCTATATTGGTCATAATTTTTACATGCTATTTGACTCAAGTTAATTTTATGCTCTAGGCAAAGACAAGAAAGGAAGTTGCAATCTCCCTCGTGTGGACAGTACAACTTGTCTTTTCCCTGTTGAAGAAAAAGCAGTAGAATATTATTTTGCTTCTGATGCAAGGTGAGCTTCAGTAATTGAGTTAAAGAGAATTTTTAGTAAAACTCATGCTGCAAGAAATCAAGAAGTCATTTTGTATAAATCTAGTCACACTGTAGAGAACTCTTTCAACCTCCCTTCCTCTCTCCCTCCCTCCCTCCCTTCATCTCTGCTATGCTATGCTCTGCTATGCTCTGCTATGCTCTGCTATGCTATGCTATGCTATGCTATGCTATGCTATGCTACGCTATGCTACGCTAGAAGTGCTCTGGTACTAGGCCACATTTCAACTTGAGTATCTTCTTGTGTGTGTGTTGGTTATGGGGCTTGAACTTAGGGCCTGGGCACTATCCCTGAGCCTTTTTGTTCTCTCTACCATTTGAGCTGTTCCTCTACTTCTGGGTTTTTGGTGGTTGGTTGGAGATAAGAATCTCATGGACTTTCCTGCCTAGTCTTGCTCTAACTACACTCTTCAAATTTTAGCCTCCTTAATAGCTAGGATTATAGTCTGTTACTAGTGCTCATCTAAATTTTCTTAAAGTAGAAGTAGTCAAGTTTAGTAACCTGTGGGAGGATTGTAGCTCAAGGCTAGTATGGACAAAAGTCATTAAGACTCTAAAAAATCTTAAAGAACAAGCTGAGTGAGGTGATACTTGTCTATAATAAGGAGACTGGTTCTAATGAGTATGCATTGGCGTGCTTCTTTTTCTTTAGGAGCATTACATTCCTTTTGCAGGGAGGAGAGATGTTAGATTGAGAAATACCTTAGTTGGTATGCCACCAATTATATTATAGTTGTTAAACCACTGGGGTTTTAGTTTAATATGGATTCTTGTCTTCTACATTTAGAATGAATTTATAGTGTAATTCTTTAAATGTAGACTAAGACATTTGAAAGTAAATAAGGTAGAATGTGTAGATGCACTTATAGATGAAATATAGAAATGAAAATAAATTGGGTCACTTAAATTATTTATCAAGAGATATTGATTAACTGTACCTGAAAATAAAAGGAAAAAAAATGAGAAACATACCATTTCAGATATGAAGAGAATGTTTTCTCTCAGGGAAAATGAGCTTTTCTGTTTTCCAAGTATTACAGATGTGTAAGATGTGCAGGCAGCATTAATATGTGTCACTGTTGTTATTAACTAGGATGACAATTATAATTTAGACAACTAGAAACTGCTGAAGCATATCAGGCTTTTTCATTCATGCTTACCTTTATAGTGAATATTCTTAGCAACGTCATATGCTAGCCTCAGGCATAATGGTAAGAAATAAAAATATCTTTTGACTTTAAAGAGCTCTTATATAATATAGAAGACAAATTTTAAACACTAATTATAGAATTCTCACTATGACAAGTACTGCAAAATGCTTAAAAGAGGTTGATTTACCCACTGCAGATAGGTTTTTGTTTTTATTTTTTTTAAAAAGGGAATGAAGCTTGAACTAAGACTTAGGGGAGATTAAAAGGTAAGTAGATTAAGCAGTGGACAGAAGAACATTTATTTTCTGCACATGATTTGTCCTATTAGCACCCAGGAGAGATGTAAATAGCTAGAACAGAAAGGGAGATGATATTTGTTGGGGCATGGGTATTTTCTTCAGAGCCAAAGATGCCCCAGGTAGTTGGTGGGTCTAGAGAGACATGTTGGTTAGTAATGCCTTTTGGCAGGGATCTTGGCAGACAGTAAGAATGGGTGGAGAGAACTAAGGAAGAACATGGGTAGTTAGGAGGATGCTGAGTTTGTCTGCCTCAGAATTGATAACAGAATGTTGATAGCAGCTAGCAGCTAGTACTGGTATGTGGCAGTGGATAAAGAAAAAAGCTTTAAGACATATTTTGGGGTTAAAATTATAGTATTTGATGATGAGTAGAATGAGGCAGAAATTGCTATCCCGCCTGACCTAATTTAATTTTGTTAGGTTTTTGGACCAAGATTCTTTTATCTTAGGTTCTCAGGGACCACCTCCCCATCAGTGTTCCTTATGTGATAACATTTTGATAACCAGAACGTTTAATAGGGGTATTGCAAGACAATAGTATGTATTTTGATTTGATCCTCCAGTCCTAATGACAATTCTACTTGTGATAACAATTCTTGGTTATTGATTGTAATCTCTTGTACATTATAGTGCTGTCATAGAACACACCAACCGTGTCATCTTTCTAGAAGATGATGATGTCGCAGCAGTGGTAGATGGTCGTCTTTCTATCCATAGAATTAAACGAACTGCAGGAGATCATCCTGGACGAGCTGTGCAGACCCTCCAGATGGAACTCCAGCAGATCATGAAAGGTGATAGTTCTTATGTTTTAGCTTGGTGCCCTTAGAGAAAGGATACTTTCAATTTCCTGTACTGCCATTGAACCTAATAATTAGTGAAGGGGTAACCCCAGAAAAAGGGATGTTTCTTTAGAGAAAATGTGTCTTGGTCTTAGAATAATTCTTCTTTTTAATTCCTGGTATGTCACTTTATTTATGTATTTATTTTGGTTGGTCATTGGGCTTTGAAGTTGGCCTGGGCGCTGTCCCTGAGTTCTTCAGCTCAAGGCTACCACCCTAACCGTGGGCCTGGGCATTATCCCTGGGCTCTTCAGCTCTACCCTTGAGCCAAGCCCCTCTTCCCACTTTTCCCACTTCCTAGAGGTTAAGTGGAGATAAGAGTCAGGTCCTTTTGTGCCCAGGCTGGCTTTAAACCTTGATCCTCAGATCTCAACCTCCTGAGTAGCTAGGATTACAGGGTTGCAGGCATGAGCCGCTGGCCTAATTCTTGGTCTGTCACTTTTGACATAATAAAGATTATCTTAGTAGGCTGATGTTTTATATATAGCTTATAAGTATAAATACATTTCATATTTTGTTGTTTATTCTATTCACTTTTTTCAGTTTTGTCATGTATAATATGGAAATATAAAAGCTATCATTAAGAATGTTTTGAGGGGACCAGGAGTTTGGCCTAGTGGTAGAGTGCTTGCCTAGCATGCACGAAGACCCAGGTTTGATTCCTCAGTCCCACATACATAGAAAAAAGCCAGAAGTGGTGCTGTGGCTCAAGTGGTAGAGCTCTGACTTTGAGAAAGCCCAAGGACAGTGCTCATGCCCTGAGCTGAAGCCCAGGACTGGCAAAAAAAAAAGGAAAAAAAAGAATGTTTTGAGGAATAAAATGCCTACTATATGCCATGTTCTTAGAATACTGCCTTGCAAAACGTCATGCCCCTTTCCTAAGGTTGGTTCTTATTCACTGTTATGATTACTATGATTTTTTTCTTCCTTTCTGATTATAGTAAGAATAAAAGTTAATGTTCATTGTATAACTACCACATGTGAAGTTTTTTTTTATTAATTCATACTACAATCCACCCTGGGAAGTAATTGCTTGTTTTGCAGACCAAGGAATTTCCTCACTAAAGGATAATACTATGATTTGAACATAGATCTGACTCAAAAACTCTTTGACTCATTCCTGTTTTGCTATAGCTATATTATGTTTTAGTTAGCTATGAATAAATAAAAATGACTCATCCCATAAGTTGCTCTTTTCACACAGGGTAAAGCATATCCAGTTCTGTAGATACTCAAGTAATAATATTATTTTCTGCCATATGATATTTTGCTTTATTTACTTTATCATGATTATGTTAAAGGAGATAGTGTACAATTTTTTTATTCTATATTTTCATTTTAATGGTTTTATTTGTCGTAGGCAATTTTAGCTCATTTATGCAGAAGGAAATTTTTGAGCAGCCAGAATCTGTTGTGAACACGATGAGAGGAAGAGTCAACTTTGATGACTACACAGGTAATAAGATATAACTTATTTTTATTTCAGGATCTCTTGTGGAGAACACTGTTTAGCAATCTGAAAGTCTATTGTTCTGACTATTGTTCTGGCTAGCAGCCATCAATAGAGCCTAGTCTTTTTATTTTTTTCATATTTTTTATTGTAATTAATAGAAGAGTTACATTATATTCACCAGATAAAAGGTGAATTACTTCACAAACATTGATACCCTTTCTCATGTCTTGGTCTCCATTTCCCTCCCACCACCCCTGCCCCTCATCTTGTTTTCCCCCCTTTCCTATCCTATTTCAATTAACCAAATAAGCATATATCCAATATATCAGATAACAAGGTAAAATACTGTAACAATATGAGATAACCAAGGGACAGCAAAAGAGATGAGAGATAACATAGTACATTAAGGACAACGATCAGTCATTATATGGCTTTTGTTTCTATATCCTGAAGGTCCTTTCGTTTAGCATCATACTATATGGCCTTATGTATCTAGGTTTTGCTCTATTGTAAATCTCTGCTAGGAGAGCCTAAAGTTTCTACTGATTATGACAAATAAGGGAAACCATTGAGCCTGTGTTCCTTTGAGTGTGGCTCACTTCAAAAAAAAGATGGCCTTTTTTTTTTTGGTGCTGCTGCAGGCTTCATGCCATCATGGTTAACGTTCCCAAAACCCGCTGGACTTTCTGTAAGAAGTGTGGCAAGCACCAGCCTCACAAAGTAACACAGTACAAGAAGGGCAAGGATTCTCTTTATGCCCAGGGAAAACGTCGTTATAACAGAAAACAGAGTGGCTATGGTGGTCAGACTAAGCCAATTTTCCGGAAAAAAGCTAAGACCACAAAGAAGATTGTACTGAGACTTGAATGTGTTGAGTCCAACTGCAGATCTAAGAGAATGCTAGCTATTAAGAGATGCAAACATTTTGAACTGGGTGGAGATAAAAAGAGAAAGGGGCAGGTGATCCAGCTCTAAGTTGCAACTTTTATTATGAAGACAGTACCATCGTGATGTCTAAGTTCCAGCTTTTGTTATGAAGACAATAAAATCTTGAGGTCCAATTAAAAAAAAAAAGATGGAATGCTTCATGAATTTTCGTGTCATCCTTGCTCAGGAGCCATGCTAATCTTCTCTGTATCGTTCCAATTTTAGTATATATGCTGCTGAAGTGAGCACGAGCCTAGTCTTTCAGTGTATAATTCCACTTACATGAGGTATCTAGGATACTCAGATTCTAGATAGACAGAAAATAGATTAATGATTACCAGGTGCTTGGGTAAGATGAGATGAAAAGTTAGCATTTAAAGGGTACAGTTTCAACTTGGGATGATGAAAAATTTGTGGAGATGGGTAGTGGGGAGGGATTCCCAACAATCTGAATGTATCTAGTTCTACCAGATTACATGCTTAAGATAGTTAAAAAGGCAAATTTTATGTATTAAGCACCTGCTGTTTCTGTCAGTCAGTTTTTGGCCCTGTCCTGGATATGGTAAATTCTAGGAGAATTGAGAAGCTTGGGTGTATCTGCCCAGTCTAGTTTGTTCTTTATAAATAAGCAAAAGTGTAAACTTCACCAGAGAATTTTCATGTGGTTTTGGCAACCTGTGAAGTAACCCATACCTTCTTCCATGTTTAAGGTAGAAGTCAAAAGTGCAGCTCTAGTCTTGTTTATCAAAATTCTCTGAAGACCATGTATCAAAGGAGTTTAAGGAACTCATAGTCAGAAGTAAACCATAGAAAAGTAATATCTGGTATAGTTTGTCCTTGAGGTTTTAATAATCTAAAAGGACAATTAGCGACATAAAAAAGAAAAAATATACTAAGCATACATTTTAATGTTGAAATACTTAAAGTTTAATGTTGAATTTAGGGAAATGAGTCTGAAGGGGCTTTGGGTTAAAGGAAGGCCTCAGTAGTAAGAAAGCGTGGGTTCTGAAGGATTGCAAAGATGAAGAATAGATGAGAACATCCATTTGGCTAAAAGAGGATTAGCTAAGCTAGAGGGAAATAATAAACCATTAGAAAGCTGTTTCTGGGTTTGTTTTTTTACTTATTTTTGTAATGGAATTGGGACTGAGGCTCTCATTGCTCACATCTTGCTTTTTCCACTTCAACCACACTCCCTTTCTAGCTGTTTATTGGTTAGTTGGACATGAGTCCCTCAGATTTATCTGCCCATGCTGGGCTCTGAACTATGATTCTCAGATCTCATTTTTCCTGAGCAGCTAGGATTATAGACTTGAGTCACAAGTATTCTGCTGGAAAATTTATAATTAACTTTTTCTGATACATAGATCTAGTACTTGAAGAGAGTGGAAACAAATTAAGTCTAGGAAAGAAAGTGAGAGGAACTGCTGTGGTGACCTTGTATGCATCCTTAGGCACTGGATGAGAATATTTCCTTTTATACAACTGAAGAGCGCTCAGTGGTGTAGGAGTCAGGCATGACCCTAACTTTGTACTTTACTGAGGTGAGCTACATACTAGTCATCAGTGAGTGGCTGAGCTGCAGTTTTTAGTTGGGAAATTGTTCTATCTAGTGTACAGTGAAATGAGAGGGAGGTAGTAACCAGGAGAGGAACAGTATAAGCCTGGATTCTGTCAGTATGGGAGGAGGGGTTGGTGAAAATGATCAAGAATCAATAGGAGGAAAAGTGGCCCACATCACTTACAGTATTTGTGAAATAGATGTAAGGGGAAAAAAGACATACCTGAAATTCCAGCACTTGGGAGACAGAGGCTGGGAGGATCATGAGTTGAAGGCCCACTTGAGCTAAGTAAGGTCCTGTGTTAGACCTTGTAGAATTATCTGAACCCTCATCATCCACTAGGGAGTTCTCAGGACTAATTTTAGGAAATAGATGGTTATTTAATTTCAGTGACTTGCCCTCCCTGTGTTTCTTGATTATCTCTTCAATGCCATTTCCCTTAGAAGTCTGTCTTTTATTCTAAGTCGCCTTGGAGTGGAGATAAACATAATGAAGATAATTTTTAGACAGATTTACTGAAATATAACTAGAAATACTGTCATCTTTTTTGTAAAATCCTTTTTTACTTTTTTTATTTTAAGTGGAATCTTGCTGTGTTGGTCAGGTTGACCTCAAACTACTAGGCTTAAGTGATTTCCCTTGTCACATCCTCATATAATTTTGAGTTTTGACAAGCCTTTAAAACATAGTCATTTTCTTCACCCCTACAAAGTTCAGGATTACACAATAGTTTCATTTCATCAGAATTTCTTTGTACCCTTTCCTCAACTCTTGCCTTCAGATCATCTACTGATTTATGTCTCTAGGTTTGATATTTAAGATAACTTTTAATCTAAAGAGAGGTTTGTAAAAATGACTATGAAGAATTAAATAGGGCCAGGCACAGGTGGTTCATGCCTATAATCTTAGCGCTGCTCAGGAGGTTGAGATCTGAGGATACTTCATATTCAGTCCAGGCAGCAAAGTCCATGAGACTCTTATCTCCAATGAACTACAAAAAAAAGCTGGAAATGGAACTGTGGCTCAAGTGTTAGCCTTGAGCAAAAGAACTTCAGGGACAGTGCGTAGGTCCTGAGCTCAAGCCTTAGGACCTGCATCAAAAAAAAAAAAAAAAAAAAAAAAAAGAACCAAATAAATTCTGTATGTGCTTACAGGGGTTGAATAAGATTAGTAGTAAGATTCACTGGCTTTTATTTATTTATTTTTATTGTATTTTATTGTTGGGGTGATGTATAGAGGGGTTATGGTTACATTTGTCAGGTAATGGGTATATTACTTCTCGCACATTGATATCCCTTCTCATGTTTTTGTCTCCCTTTCCTTTCCCCAACTCCCTCCCAATTATCTTGTTTCCCTCTCTTCCCTATTTCACATGAACAAATGAACGTATATACAAAAAGAAAGGGGGGGCAAATAAATTCTGTGTGTGCTTACTGGGGTTGAATAAGATTAGTAGTAAGTTTTATAGGTGCCAATTAAGTTTTAAATTATGACCTATAAATTTATACTACTTTTTATATCTATGGAGTACCATGTTTCCTAAAAGGAATATGAATTGTTTAAAGCAATTGTGTTATTTATCAAATTGGCAATAGACACTCAAAACCAGTGATTGTTTTGTTTCATATGGTTTTTTTCCTGAATAATGACATATACAAACTTTTATTTCAGTGAATTTGGGTGGCTTGAAGGATCACATTAAGGAGATCCAGAGGTGTCGGCGTTTGATTCTTATTGCTTGTGGAACAAGTTACCATGCTGGTGTAGCAGTAAGTGGCCTTTTAGTAGTTATCAGAGTATACTTATATTTTTATTTTGCCATGGCAGATACCAGAAAGGTAGTGGGGCTTTTTATAGCTGCTTGGATTATTTATCAGATTAGAAGGTTTTTAAAATGCAGATAAATTATGCAGCTGACTTTATAAAAAGACTGACAATGAAGACTGCAGCCTAGAATAATAGCCTAGGGAGCATGTCTGTTTGTATCAGAGTAGTCACTGGGTCTTTTATTTTGTTTTAGTTCTTTCTGTGCCAGTATTGGGGCTTTAACTCAGGGCCTGGGCACTATCCTTTAGCTCAAGGCTGGCACTTAACCACTTGAGCCTCATAGCAACCTCTGGCATCTTTGCTCTAATTAGAGATAAGAACATCATGGACTTTCTTATTCTTGTTACTTCATAGCACAATCCTGAGATCTCAGCTTCCTGGTTGTCAGTGAGAAACTATAGAATACAATGTCTTTCTAGACCAGCAAACCAGACCCACATGTAGACCCACATCAGTTTATAAACTGATTATATTTCTTTATTATGTACAAATGACCCTTTCCTTTAGTTTCTACTTTTAGAATTGATTCCCAAAGTTCATGACATAATTTTTTTGGTGGTGGGGGGAGTATTAGTCATGGTGCTTGACTCTGGGCCTGGGCACTGTCCCTGAGCTCTTCAGCTCAAGGGTAGTGCTCTATCACTTGAGCCACAGCACCACTTCTGGTGTTCTAATGGTTGATTGGAGATAAGAGTCATAGACTTTTGTGCCTAGGGTGGCTTTGAACTATGATCCTCAGATCTCAGCCTCCTGAGTAGCTAGGATTATAGGTGTAAGCCACCGGTGCCCAGCTTATGCTACCTTTTTTTTTTTTTTGCCAGTACTGAGGCTGGAACTCAGGACCTGGACATGGGCCTTGGGCTTTCTCCCTCGAGGCTGGCACTCTACCACTTGGGCCACAGCACCACTTCTAGCCTTTTCTGTGTATGTGGTACGGAGAAATGGAACTTAGGGCTTGGTACATGCTAGGCAGGCACTTTACCTCTACGCCACACTCCTGGCACGTGTCTTTTGTTAAGAATGTAATTTTTTTTTGCAGTAAGAATTCTTTTTATTATAACATGTATTTCTTTTTTTCCATATATTTTTATTGTAATTAGTAGAAGCGTTACATTGTATTCGCCAAATAGAAGTGCATTAATTCACATACATTGATACCCATTCTCATGTCTTGGTCCCCGTTTCCCCACCACCCCCCCCACCCCTCATCTTGTTTTCCCCCCTTCCCTATCCAATTTCAAATAACCAAATACAAATATATCCAAAATAAAGTGAGATACTGTAACAATATAAGATAACCAAGGGACAGCAAAAGAGATGAGAGATAACATAGTACTAAGGACAACAATCACTCATTGTATGGCTTTTGTTTCTATATCCTAGAGGTCCTTTCATTTAGCGTCATACTATATGGCTTTATGTATCTAGATTTTGTTCTTCTGTAAATCTCTGCTATGAGAGCCCAAGTTTTCTACTGATTATGACAAATAAGGGAAACCATTGAACCTATGTTCCTTTGAGTCTAGCTTACTTCACTTAATATGATTTTTTCTAAGTCTTTCCATTTCCTTACAAATGGGGCAATGTTGTTCTTTCTGACAGCAGCATAGAATTCCATTGTGTATAAATACCACATCTTTTTGATCCACTCATCAACTGAGGGACATCTGGGTTGATTCCATATCTTTGCTATGGTAAATAGTGCTGCAGTGAACATCGTTGTGCTAGTGGATTTAGTATGTCCTTGTTTCTGGACAATTGGGTAAATGCCTAGTAGTGGAATTGCTGGATCATAGGGGAGTTCTATGTTTAGTCTTTTGAGGAACTGCCATACTGCTTTCCATAGTGGTTGAATGAGTTTGCACTCCCACCAACAGTGTAGTAGTGATCCCTCCTGGCCACATCCCCTCCAGCATCTGTTGTTATTAGATTTCTTGATCCTGGCTGGCCATTCTAACTGGAGTGAGGTGGGATCTTAGAGTTGTTTTGATTTGCGTTTCTTTTATAACCAGAGATGTTGAGCATTTCTTCATGTGTCTATAGGCCATTTTTATTTCTTCTTCAGAGAAGACTCTTTGGCCCATCTTTTAATGGGATGGCTGTTTCTTTGGCGATTAGTTTTGGAGTGATTCAATTTTTTGAGCTGTTGATGTATTTTAGATATGAGGACTTTGTCCGTTGTATGGTTGGTGAAGATCTTCTCCCATTCTGTAGGCTTCCTAATTAATTTACTAGCTATGTCCTTTGCCCTACAAAAGCTCTGCAGTTTAATGCAGTCCCACTTATCCAGCCTTTCTCTGATTTAAACATGTATTTCTATAGAGACTCTTGTTACCAAGATTTGGCCCTTACAGTAAATCAGTGTAAACACAAAGAAGGTCTACTTGAAATTATGGAAAAAGTAGCAAACAAGTACTCTAGACAGAGGTTTGTAATTTTAATGTAATGGATTACAAAGTTTATAATAGATTGCATTTATCTGAAGGAAATTCTATAACATTTCAGTGTCAGTGACTTCTTATATTACAATTTATTAAGTAAATACGGAAAAGGATAAAGTAGAAACATTTCACTTTAAACACTGTCCGTACTGTTAAAATATTTCTAACAAGTGCCTAATCATAGCTTTTGGAAAACCAAACAGAAGCTAAAGTTTATTGGATGTGAAGTTAGGACATGTGTCAATTTTCATTGCTGTAAAAGAGTATTGTGGGGGGCCGGGAGTTTGGCCTAGTGGTTAAAGTGCTTGCCTAGCATGCATGAAGAGCCGGGTTCGATTCCTTGGTACCACATACATAGAAAAAAGCCGGAAGTGGTGCTGAGGCTCAAGTGGTAGAGCCTTGAGAAAGTCCAAGGACAGTGCTGAGGCCCTGAGCTCAAGCCCAGGACTGGCAAAAAAAAAAAAAAAAAAGAGTATTGTGGAAGTGAGGCAACAGAGGTGACATGGCTGGCTCAAAGAGCTTGGTGAAGAGCTATTGGGATTGGGGATCTCTGCCACGAGTGTTAAAGCAACACTACACATCTTGATACATCTGTAGGGCTTTCAGGCTTTTGGTGCCTGAAAGCTTATTTTTTGCTTTTAATTTTCTTATGTTTAGGGTAAAAAAGAAATTTTATTAGAATTGAAACTTAGGAAAAGGAATTTGGGGCCAGAAATTTGGCCTAGGCCTAGTGGTAGAATGCTTGCCTGGCATACACAAAGATCTGAGTTTGATGCCTCAGTACCACATACATAGAAAAAGCTAGAAATGATGCTGTGGCTCAAGTGGTAGAACTCTAGCCCTGAGAAAGCCCTAGGACAGTGCTCTGGCCTTGAGTTCAAGCCCTGGGACTTTCAAAACAACAGCAACAACAAAAGGAATGTTAAGGTACCCTTTGAACAGAATCATATTTCCCTTCTGTATTAGTCTACACCCTACTTCAATACCCCAAAGTTTGCCAATAATGAACCACTTAAAGCAGGTTTTCTCAAATATATGTGGGTAGTATTTACAAATCATGCTTTTAAAGTGTTTAATTCATTTTTTTATGGTACCAGGGATTGAACCCAAAGCCTTGAACTTGACCTGCTTGCTTGCTTGACTGATGATATTCTACTACTTGAGCCATACCTCTAGCCCAGCAATTTTTTTTTTTTTTGTGGGGTAGGGGAGTTGATACTGGGGCTTGAACTCTTGCTTGGCTTTTCACTCATGGTTGGTGTTCTATCATTTGAGCTATACTTCTAGTCCCTTGCTTTTTGCTAGTTAATTGAAGCTTAAAGTCTTCGTTTGTTTGCCCAGGCTAGCTTCAATTGCTATCCTCAGATTTCATCTCCTAAGTAACTCGGATTATAGGCATGATCCACCAGTTCCTGACTTGCAAGCCTAGTTTTCTGCTGACTACTTGGGGAATGTAAATTTTTCTGACAGGGTTTACTTCAAATAAATCTGGACACCTCTCTCTGTCTCTGTCTCTGTCTCTGTCTCTGTCTCTGTCTCTGTCTCTGTCTCTCTCTCTCTCTCTCTCTCTCTCTCTCTGTCTGTCTCTCTCTCTCCTCTCTCTCTCTCACTCTGTCTGTCTGTCTGTCTCTCTGTCTCTCTCTGTCTCTCTCTCACTCTGTCTGTCTGTCTCTCTCTCTTCCCCGCCCCTCCTCATCTCTCTCTCTAGTCCTGGGGCTTGAACTTGGGGCTGGGCACTGTCCTTTGGCTTTCTCAAGACTAGTGTTCTACCACTTGAGCCACAGTGTCACTGCTGTGGCTTTTTCTGTGTAATGTGGTACCAAGAAATCAAATCCAGGGCCTCATGTATGTTAAGCAAGTACTCTACCACTAGCCCATGCTCCTGGTCCCTGTATATATCTCTTTTATAGCTAGAATTATATTGAGCTACAGTCACACTTGATCAAAATGTTTAATTTTATATCTGTGTAGTCTGTTTCCTCATTAGAAATTCGTGAGTGAGTTAGGTATATGAATTTTCACTTTACAGATAAAAAAATTGTGAAATTAGAAGTAAATCACAGCCTGTCTCAAAACAATGCTTTTTCTACCTCTCACAATTTTTTTTTTTTGGTCTCTTATGATACACTGTCCAGGCTTAGATCTAGTGCTCTGTCAGTTTGAGTCATAGCTCTACTTCTGGTTTTCTGGTGGTTAATTGGAGATAAGAATCTCAGAAACTTTTCCTGTCCTGGCTGGCTTTGAACCACGATCCTCAGATCTCCCGAATAACTAGGATTCTAAAAAACACCTGGCTCACAATGTTTAGATGTATGATGCATTGATAATTGTTTTAAGAGTCTTATAGTACAATGTTGTGTTTATCTCCTTTCAAATGTATATTGTTTATATTTTCTAAGTTTATTTCTGTATGCTTGTTTTCTCCCAGTGCTGAGGTTGAAATGGAGAATTTTGTGCATGCGAGGCAAGTGCTTAACTACTTGCTCATCCCTTAGCCCATGTGTCATTTTTATTATCAGAAAAACATGAAAACTATACATTTAAGTCCAAAGAAGTCCAGTGAGAAAGTATATGAAGGCAAATTGTATAACCTTGTCACCTCTGCTATACAGACACGTCAGGTTCTTGAGGAGCTGACTGAGTTGCCTGTGATGGTGGAACTCGCAAGTGATTTCCTGGATAGAAACACGCCAGTCTTTCGAGATGATGTTTGCTTTTTCATTAGCCAGTCAGGTATGTTTCTTTTAAAGACTTAAAAGAAAGTAGTTGTTCACTTTTCCTTTTTATTTTTTTCTGCTTTTGTTTCTTAAAAAATATTTTTAGTGGCATATATAGTATTTATGCAGGGGAGTTTTGTTGTGATATTTCCACTCATGCATACAAATTCAAATTCATCTTTTATCTTTTTCCCTCATTTCTGCTCACCCCCTTTAAAACAATTTTTCATTTTTGTACATGTACCTAAAGTATTTTGACCATATTTAACCTTCTTCCCTCTGTTGGCCCTCTCAAACCCCTACTGGGGTTTGAACCACTGTCGCATGTTTGCTTGGTTTTCTTAGCTGATGGGTCATCACTTGAACTATGCCTCCAGTTTAGCTTTTTGCTGATTAATTGGAGGTAGAAACTTGTAGACTTTTTTTTTTTTTTCCTGAACTGGCTTTTTGAACTTCATTTCTCTGGATCACAGCCACTTGTGTAGCTAGGATTTACAAGTATGTGCCTAACTTTAAAGTAATTTTTAAAAATTTAGCATATTTTGTTACGAACTGGTATTTAAAGATACTTTGGTGTTGCTGGTGGCCTGTTGTCAAAAATTTTTTTGCTTTAATATATTCTTTATTAATTAATAAAAATGAACAATTTTTATTCTGAAAGAGCTGAATTTTCAGATAAGGAAGGAAAAGAGATCTTAGAAAGCTTATTACTAGATGTTTTATAAATTTATTTTTTAAGCAAGCAGTCTGATTATTTTTTTATCTAAGAACCATCATATGCTGAAACTGCCCCATCTGTTACACAGGTGAGACAGCAGATACCCTGATGGGACTTCGCTACTGTAAGGAGAGAGGAGCTTTAACTGTGGGGATCACAAATACAGTGGGCAGTTCGATATCACGGGAGACAGATTGTGGAGTTCACATTAATGCTGGTCCTGAGGTTGGTGTGGCCAGTACAAAGGTAAATTCTTACCTTCTCTCTGATGATTATGTAATTATAGTATTTTAGTATTGGTAAAACTGACAAATACATAATTACTAAATTGTCATAATTACTAAATAGAAGTAAGTCTTAGGATTTAAAAGCAATAAATGGCTTCCTATCGTCACTTAACAGTCTTGCCTGAATCAGTGGAATGCATGCTACGAAAGCATACCTCCTTTTGTTATGTACTTGGGAACTAAAAAAGTAATCAATTAGAAATATAGTTTAAATACTTGTTTTCATATTCCTTATTTCTTATAATTATACTGTTTTTGAAGGTTTGTATTTTGGCATAAAACCAGTCATTTCAAAAAAGACTTGAACCGGGCCAGGTAACTCATGCCTGTAATCCTAGCTACTCAGGAGGCTGAGATCTGAGGATCAAGGTTCAAAGCCAGCCCGGGCACAAAAGGACTTGAGACTCTTATCTCCAATTAACCTCTAGAAAACGGGAAGTGGGGCTTGGCTTAAGGGCAGGGCAGTAGCCTTACAATGCCCAGACCCAGGTGTAGGGTGGTAGCCTTGAGCTGAAGAGCACAGGGACAGTGCCCAGGCTGAGTTCAAGCTCTGTGGCCCACCATATGGTTCTGGAAGATCCACTCTAGAATTAGGCAGGTTCATTATTTGGAGCTCCTGGCAAGGATAATACATGACAGTAGGATTCTGTAGAGATGCAAATTGTTTACATTGAGTTGTGAAGCACATAGAATCTGAGGTTCATAAGCTTCTGAGGTTTGCAAGCTCTTTGAAGCCTATGTGCCCCTTTCCCCAGTGACCAAAGGACTTCCTTCTGGGCCCTAGTTCCTGTCCTTTTCTTACCTTCTACTAGTGCCACCTTGATGACCAAGTATTTCACACAGAACTTTGGGGAAACATTCCTCTGTCCTGTAACAGAGAAGTCCCACATATTGCTAATCCAACTTACCTCATGCTTACATCATATATAAAGAAATACAATTTTTAATTTCATATACTTTCATTTTTTTGAAAATGGCTATCTTATAAATTTGGCAATTTGCTGCTTCCTTTCATTTTTCCTGAATTCTAAAGTGGCAAAAAAAATTCTGGCTTTCATCACTTTTTGCTTTTTTAGATAATCCACGTTGGAGTACTTAACATGAGTTTGGGGATATTTATTTATATATATTTCTAAATGGCAAATGTAAGTTTATATGTCAGTGGGTAAGCAAAGAAGCTGATCATTGGTCTGGATCCTTTGTGATCCTGTTAGGAATTTCCAACTTTGTCTTAAAAATACTCTAGGATTAGAGAAATGTTGCTGACTTTCTCATACTACCAGACCATAGATAATTTGATATTTCTGCAGAAATTGATTAGTACAAATGTGCAGGCTCAGGATTTTTTTTTATGTTATTACAGGTGCTTAAAATTTCACCACAAAGCTGACTTAAGTTGATGTTTTAAAAAAATATGCTCATGCAAATCTGTTTTTAGCTGAATTAAAAAAAAAAAAACCTGAGTTTAAAAGTTGAGAGTTAACAGTTTCCTGGTAAATTTTTTCAGACCTCAGAATATTCTAAAATGGCTTATACTTTCTCTGCTCCTCCTGCTTTTCCTGTTCCTCCTGTGGAGATACTGGGGTCTAAACCCCAATAGGCTATGCTCTATCACTTGAACCATGAATTTAGCTCTCTTTTTACTAGTTCTTTTGGAGCCCCAGCCAGCCCCAATATTGAACTCTCTAGAGCTTACTCTCCCAAGCAGCTAAGATTATAGGCACAAGTCATTAGTACTTAGCTGATGTTTCTTTAAGTGAATTTCCATCTGTGTTATCAGTTATTAGGCATTCTTCAGTACTAGAAAGGGTTCTGGATTAACTATAAAGAAACAAAAATATATGCATAAATAAACAATTTGGAGAAAGGTATGATGCAGTCCAAAGTAGAAAAGAGAGCAACAAACACCAGTATTCAGAAAACTCCTTAACAGCAGAGCTGCACCTTCCCAGACCTGAAGGACAGCCTGTCTGCTCATAGACCCTTGGGTGGAGGCAGCAGCTCATGTCATTGCTCTTGAACCTTGGCATCCCTGGAAAGCTTCAATACTTGGATGGTACCGGTCAGAAGACAGTTTGAAGCAGCCTGGGCTACATAGTAAAAACTTGTTTCAGAATAAAATAAAACAAAATACAAGCAAAATATAAATTAAAAATAGATGAAGAATAACAAAATTAATTCTCAAAAGACAACATAAATGAGTAACACAAAAGGCTAATATTTTGGATTCAACTTTACATGTTGTAGTTGGCCATGGTGTGGAATTGATTACACTTATAATGCCATCTATTTGGTAGATTCAGATAGGAGGGTCACTATGTTTGAGACTCCTTGATAACATAGGGAGATCCTGTCTACTACTATTGTGCAGCAGTCAAAATGGTATGCCTTTATTTGAAAAATAATTTTGAGCAGACAACTCAGTTGTTCACAGCATGTGGTGAAAGAGATACATCTTACACTTGCATATAGCTAATAAGAATGAAAGTGATCTTAGTAATATGACTGCAAAAGAAAATGACTTTTTTTTTTTTTTGCCAGTCCTGGTGCATAAACTCAGGGGCCTGAGCACTGTCCTTGAGCTTTCTCAAGGCTAGAGCTCTAACACTTGAGCTACAGCACCACTTCCGGCTTTTTGATACTGAGGAATCAAACCTGGGTCTTTGTTCATGCTAGGCAAGCACTCTACCACTAGGCCAAACTTACGGCCCCAGAAAATGGCTTTTAGTTTAAGTTTATTCCAATAGAATATGGTTTGGGTATCTGCATTAGGTATAGTGCAGAGGGCTTATCTGTGTGTCTTGATTAGTTCTCATTATAATCTTGTTACTTGTGCCCATAACTAGAGAGCTGTATTCTCACATGCCATTCATAGTATCATGTTATTAATGTAATTATTCCTATTAACAGGGTTGGAGGTTATTTTCATTTCTTGTTACTTTCCTACAGTTAAACTTTCCACTAAACTTTTTGTTGGAGAAAATGTAAATAAGGCATAGGTCAAAGTAAAAAAACTAAAGAACAATGGAAGGAATCCAACAGTACCAGTGCCAGGTGCCCCAGGCCCAATGTATACTGTCAGATTAGTGGGAAATTTTGTTTTCAGTTTTTTTTTTTCTTGGTGGGTCATAGGGCTTTGAACTTGGCCTGGGTGCTGTCTTTGAGCTCTTCAGCTCAAGGTTACTGCCCTACCCTTGAGCCAAACCCCACTTCCTGTTTTCTGGAGGTTAATCGGAGATAAAAGTATCAGGTCCCAGGCTGGCTTTGAACCTTGATCCTCAGATCTCAGCCTTCTGAGTAGCTAGGATTACAGACATCAGCCACCACATCCCGCACATGGCTGTTTTCAATTTTTTTTTAAACGATCAAAGTTTCTAAGTTCTTAAAACACAACTGTATCTAATTCTGTCTTTGTGTGTGTGTGTGTGTGTGTGTGTGTGTGTGTGTGTGTGTGTGTGTGTGTGTGTGTGTGTGTGTGTGTGTGTGTGTGTGGTGTTTCAGGCGTACACCAGCCAATTTGTAGCTCTTGTGATGTTTGCCCTTATGATGTGTGATGACCGAATCTCCATGCAAGAGAGACGCAAAGAGATCATGCTTGGATTGAAACAGCTGCCAGGTAGGTAGATGCTCCTAAAGGAGTGAATAAGTTGAGTGTCTCTTTTTAATTCTTTTTTTTTTTTTTGCCAGTCCTGGGGCTTGCACTCAGGGCCTGAGCACTGTCCTTGGGCTTTTTCCTCAAGGTTAGCACTCTGCCACTTGAGACACAGCATCATTTCTGGCTTTTTGAACCCTGATCTTCGTGCATGCTAGGCAAACACTCCACCACTAGGCCAAACTCCCGGCCTCTTTTTAATTATTAAAGAAGTGATCTGTAGCTACTTTTTTCTTTTTTGCTTCAGTTTCCATGTGCTAAAAAAATTCCTGTACTGATACCATCTAAGGATAGAAATACTGATATTTTGTTGGCTACTGCTGCTATGTTACTGCTATTCAATTTGTGGTCCATTTTTCATACATTTTGTTAATATTTTCTTAAAATTATCTTTAGTTGTACAAGATGGTTTCAATTCCACATGTTAGTTTATGAGTTCAATTCAGCTTTAACGTTCACTTCTTGACAGATTTGATTAAGGAAGTGCTAAGCATGGATGATGAAATTCAGAAACTGGCAACAGAACTTTATCATCAGAAGTCAGTGCTGATAATGGGACGAGGCTACCATTATGCTACTTGTCTTGAAGGGGCCCTGGTATGTTTTCTCATTTATAATTATTTCACTGTGATAATTATAGACCTGGCACATAGTCATGTTTTTATTTATTTTGCATTTCTGGGAGCCATACTCATGGCTCCAACAACTTTTAGAAGGAATGAATAAAATAAGTGAATGAATTTTTAGAATGAATGAATAAAATAGGTGTAACTTGTTAAATTTGCACTGTATTCATTCCTTGTGCTTTGTTTACCTTGGGGAGTGCCACAAAACTTAATTCAAAAGGGAAAACCAAGAAGACTTTTTTGCATATTTACTTGAGTTGAACAAGTGATTTGAGTTTATGTGTTGTCCAAATATGAATAAAAGATTAAAGTTCTCTAGATAAAGAGTGAACCTGAAATTCAATGTGATGCTGGTTGGAAAAACAGAGAGAAATGTGAATATATTCAGGATAGTCTTGGAGTTGGAGGCGTGGTTTAGATAGATGGTAAAGCACCAGCTAATGAGTGAAAGCATCAGATACTGTGGAACTTTAAAACTTCCAAGTACTTGTTTGGCTTTATAGAAAAGTTGATCAATGAACTTATTAGGTATATTTGCACATCATTGATCCTTTAATATTTATGGATTGACAGTGATTTACCTTATCCATATTGTATAATGTTTACTTTAGGATAAATTTTGAAAGATGGACTAAAAGATTTACCTCTGGTTCTTTCTTATTAGAAAATCAAGGAAATTACGTACATGCACTCTGAGGGCATCCTTGCCGGTGAATTGAAACATGGCCCTCTAGCTTTGGTGGATAAGTTAATGCCTGTCATCATGATCATCATGAGAGATCACACTTATGCCAAGTGTCAGAATGCTTTCCAGCAAGTAATTGCTCGGCAGGTAAGTTAGGTGACTGTGAGGACATCTCCGGGATCTAGAGATTATGTTAGTAAAGCTTATTGGATATTACATTTAAAGAGAGAGATAGGTGCTAGAGAGTTAATTTTTTTTTTTTTTTGCCAGTCCTGGGTTTGAGCTCAGGGCCTGAGCACTGTCTTTGAACTTTCTCAAGGCTAGAGCTCTACCACTTGAGCCTCAGCACCACTTCTGGCTTTTTTTTCTATGTATGTGGTACCGAGGAATCGAACCCGGGTCTTCATGCATGCTAGGCAAGCATGCTAGGCCAAATTCCCGGCCCCTAGAGAGTTAATTTTAAAACAAGTTTACAGTTGTTAACTTTGTTTTTGGAATATGGCTTTTGAGGCTTAACACTGACAATGTGACATTGGACTTTTCTTTCTTGACCTCCTCTCCCCTTTCCTTCTTCTCCCCTTTTTTATTAGGCTTGAAATCTAGTGATGTGAATCTTAACATTTTATTTAATTCCATAAATTTCTGTTTCTATCACTATGTGATATCAACCAGACTTACTGCATGAAATTCTGGATTTTACAAAGATCTATCAGCAATCAGGCTTGGTGGGTCATACCATAATCCAAACTAGAGAGATGGAAAGCTTCATGATTAGAAGCCAGTTTATAAGACCTCCCCTCAACTGAGTGTAGCTGGGTGTAGAGGCATGTGCCTGACATCCTAGCAGCAGAAATAGGAGGATACAGGTCAACTTGCTTAGGGGTAAGAGGTAGATAGGGGAAAAATGTGAGATCTTATTAAAACATAACTATAGACCATGAGTGCTTGCCTAACATGCATGAAGCCCTGGGTTCGATTCCTGGGTACCACCTACACAGAAACAGCCAGAAGTGGTTCTGTGGCTTAAGGGGTAGAGTGCTAGCCTTGAGAAAACTCAAAGACAACACCCAGGCCCTGAGTTCAAAACCCAGGACTGGCAAAAAAAACACTCAAGCAGTTGGGTGGTGGCTTATGCCTATAAGCCTAGCTACTCAGGAGGCTGATTTAAGAATTGCCCTTCAAAGCCAGCTTAGCCAGGAAAGTCACTGAGACCCATATCTCCAGTTAGCCACCAACAGAAATGGGAACCAACCAAGTGAACAATGAACAAAAAACTAAACTAAAGTAAAACAACGGGAGACATACCTCAAATGGTAAGCGTTGCTAGCCAAGGAAGTGTGACATCCTGAGATCAGATCCTAGTACTTTCAAAAAAGGAATCTAGCAGTGAGACTGTATGTGGATTATATAGTATTAAACTTACATATTCATGTTTTGTCAGCCTTGCATTTACTTTCTAATGACTGTGTCTGTGTGTGCGATTGTCTTTTCCAGGGGCGCCCTGTGGTGATCTGTGATAAAGAAGATACAGAAACCATCAAGAACACAAAGAGAACCATTAAGGTTCCCCACTCTGTGGACTGCTTGCAGGGTATTCTCAGTGTGATCCCTTTACAGCTGCTGGCTTTCCATCTTGCTGTGCTCAGAGGCTATGATGTAAGTCATCCACCAATGGCAGACATTCAGGATTTTTTATTTCAATATAATTTTATTGTTATTATTAAAGTGTTGTACAGAGGTTGCTATTTTGTTAGTCAGGTAATGAGTATTTTTCTTTTTTTTGAACAATGTCACCCCTCCTTTTGTTTTCCCCATTTCCCCCTCCTATCCATGCCTACAAGTTACATGGGTCATAATTGCATTTGCCTTCCCTTCCCTCCTCTCCTTTCCCCTCCCCTCCCCTCCAAGGACAGTGCCCAGGCCCTGAGTTCAAGCCCCAGGACTGGAAAAAAAAAAAAATAAGGGCCAGGAGTCTAGTGGTAGAGTGCTTGCCTAGCACGCACGAAGACCCATGTTCGATTCCTCAGTACCACATACATAGAAAATAGCCGGAAGTGGTGCTAAGGCTCAAGTGGTAGAACTCTAGCCTTGAGAAAGGACAGTGCTCAGGCCCTGAGCTCAAGCCCAATGCTAGCCAAAAAAGAAAAAAATAATTTTCATGTAGCAAATGCTTTTTCTTCACTGTGTGTGATTTCAAGTCTTGTTCTTTTGCTTTTTCCTTTAGGTTGACTTTCCACGGAATCTTGCCAAATCTGTAACTGTAGAGTGAAGAGCATTTGAAACATGGAAAAATTCAGCAACATAAAACACCTTTCGTATTTAAAACTTTGATTTAAAATATCTCCTCTGGAAGCCTTTTTTAGTAAATCTTTATTTATGTATCAGTTAATTATTTCATTCAACTTGTGACTTTGTGAAATTGACTTAAATTTTCCATTACTATAATGAATGAGTTTGATGAATGGAATCTGTATTGGAATCTATCTCCAAAAGATTTTAGTGTCATTTTCTTTTAAAAACTAGGTACTATGTTTCTGAGCCCTCCACTTCAGTCTGGGAGGATTCTTTTATTTTTAAAATTATTGCCATTTTCTTAGAAGTGCATTTAATTTGATGTCTAAAGCTAATGGCAATATAGGTTAATTCTTGGACATCTACTGAAGATTTGCTGAAGATATATATATATGTATATATATGTATAAGATAGAAGATGCTGTGATTTACTTTGAAACTTGCTTCTGTTCCATCTTTAAATCAAACTGTACAACACATAGACTAAGCACTTTCCTTGAGATTTCCAAGTTCAGTTAATCTTCGTTCTTGTCTGTTATTTGTAGCTGCAGGTAGTTTAGGAAGCAAAGTGTAATGGTACACTGGTGCCCTCCAACCCCTAACTGGACGACATGCACAATTTCATAGCATAAATACTAACTTTGAACTGCTATGGACAACTGACAATATGATTTAAAATTTGAGAATGGTACATTGAGTGTCCTGATCCATGTCTTTTTACTTTCTAAAAGCATAAATTATTGCCAGTTATTATTTATTTCTTAAATAATTGGTAAATAACTTTTATCTCATTATTTGAAATTATAACCCAGAGCTGCTATCAGATGTCTTAAGTAAATAGTAATAATTCAGTATTCAACTTAGTTGCAAGCAAATATTTTTCTGCAGTTAATTTTAACTTCTTCACTGCCTTTTTGAATAGACTAATACCCTTAATGCCAATGTGGAGATTGTTTGAAATTAATTGGAAGATTTTTCAAGTCCTTGACTAATCATTGGGCCCTAAATATGTATGATAGGTTGGCTCAGAACAATTATGTGCTTTCTACTTACATTAGTAAAGAATGGCATCATTGAGTGTTTAGCAGTACTTTTTAAATTTGTTTTCCATCTCTGTATTTTCTGTGTTTTACTCTTAAATTTTTGGGGAATAAAGACAGAATAAGTAAAATGCTATTGAGATGCCTTCTGCTGATGAGTGTCAAAATGATAGTCAACAATTTTGATTGAAACATTTAAAATAGAATATTTGACAGCCCAAAAATGTGAATGATGATTTTTTTTAAACAAAAACCCCAACACATTTGTTTAAAACAGGTATCTCAGTTAAGTTAAAATCCTATAATCAGGACAGCCACAATTGCAGACACTCTGATGCAAAGTGTAATGAATGATAATTTCTTCACACTACTTTTTGGGCCAGATCAATATGGTTGCAGATGAATGTGTTTATATTTTGGTTAAGTCCTTTTCTCTCAAAAGTCTCTCATTTTAAATTGTGAAGGTGAAATATTTAGCACAATTATAAGTACAGTCTTTTTTCCTGTTTGAACTTCTTGGTGAGGTTAAGATTGTCTAATAGCAAGTATTACTGCAGAGAATCATGCAGTTTTGCTAGTATGGGATGGTATATTTTGAGGTAATTTGCAAGGGCTCTCACTGATAAGAAACAAGAAATTTGGCTGTTACTTTTTCCATCATGTATACAGCTTTTTAAATTATATTTATCTACTCTAATTGTTTAAACTTGCTGGTGTTAGTGTATGTAAAACATCATTTCTTGTTTTGTGTAATAGTATTGGACACTCGTGATACGTACAGTTTTGTAGCATTTCTTTGTTTTTAAATTATTTTATTGACACATTGTGAATTCTGATGGGGTGAAGTGTGGTGTTTTGGTACATTTATACATTGTGAAATGATCAACTCAGGCTACTAGGTTATCCATCACCTCAAGCATTTATTGTTTCTTTGGGAGGACATTCAGTGTCCTCTCTTCTGGGTATTTTGAATTGTATAATTCAATACTGTTGGCTGTAAGCACTCTCTGTCTAATTGAACACTGCACTATCTCCTGCCTGATTGTATGCATTCATTGGTCTCCCTTTTACACACACACATTTTATCTCTGTCTTCCCTTGCTTCCAACCTAGGGCAACTGCTAAACTGAGCAGCAGAAATACAAATGAAGAATTGAAGAACAAAATGGAATTTTTCAAACAGTAAAGGTTTTTCCTTTCTCTCTCATTTCACTCACTATCCTACCAAATGTAGTGACTTTAAATGCCTTCATGAATTCCCCTTTTTTTGTCTTCAGTGCTGGGGATTGAACCCAGGGCCTTGTACATGCTAGGCAATCACTCTTACCATTTTTTAAATTATATATTTTTATTATCTTTAAGTAGCTGTATGAAGGAAGGAGGTAAGTCTTTTACCCCTGAGCTATGTCTCTGCCCCTTGGCTTTTTTTTTTTTTAAATCAGTTGGTCCTGAGGTAGGAACTCAGAGCTGGGGTACTCTCCTTGAGCTTTTTCACTCAAGGCTGATGCTCTACCACTTGGAGCCATAGCACTACTTTCCTTTTTCTGGGAGTTAATTGGAAATAAGAATCTCATGGACTTTCCTGCCTCAAATCTTAGCTGCTTCAGTAGCTAAGATTACCAGCATGAGCCACCAGCATTTGACCCTTTGTCTTTTTGAGCTGGTATTTTTCTATTTTAGATACTGAGGTTTGAACTCAGGGCCCACTGCTGAGCTACTCCTCCAGTCCTTGGGGCAGGATTCTGATGTCGCTCAGGCTGGCCTTGAAACCTCAAGAACCTCTTGTCTCTACCACCTAAGTGCTGGGATTCTAGGTGAATGCCACAATGACCAGCTTATAAGTTAAAACACAAAAGGTATTGCAGTGAGGCAAGCCACCAAATAAATCAGCATGTCCAGTTACAACCAAAGTAACATAGGATATAGAAATCTGATTCTTCAGAAAAGATAGTCTTTTCTATAAAATGTTCTTTCTTGTAATACATTTAAAGTTTAAATTCATTCATGTATCCTTATTCCACATTCCTGTTTTAGGCAGGAACCCGTTGTATCTAATTCATGGCCCAGTAAATGATTACTTTATTTTATTTTTATCTTTAGACAGTTGTACAAAGGAGTAGCCATTTAACAAAGTCTATGAATACAATTAATCTTAATCATTTTCTTCCCCTTCCCTCCCAGTCCCACCTCTTTCCTCAATTTTTTTTAATTTTGTAAAATATGCAGTGAATATTATGACTGTATCCCCCTTCCTCTCTTCATTCCCTTTGATTCTCCTTGTTTTGAGTACCTGTTTCCTGGTGTTAACTTTGTTGGAGTGTGAGTTAGCCTTTCTAAGAAATTACATTTCTTTTGAGTTTGCTTTTCTACCTATTCCTGTGATACAGGAATAAAGATAGGAGAAAATTTAATGTTAACTCTTCAATTTGTTGTAATGGTGTCAAGATATTTATTAATAACCCCCATTAAGACCAAGGTACTGTGCTAGGTATTGAAATCCCATCTTCTTTTGAACAGTATTCATCTGTCCTCAGGGGGGCTGATCACCTGTGAAGACTACAGTCATTGGAAGGCACAGGATGAATGGTGCACAGACAGAATTGAGCTGAGCTGTTAAATGCTGTAAGGAGATTGGTTTACTTAAATAGTGGTCCAAGTTTTGGGATATAGTATGATCCTAAGAAGTAAAATTCATTTTCCCAGTAAGATATTGTCATGGTCTGTAAATGATACATGGCTCAGTGGTTCTCTTAAGAAGCAGCAGCCATTGAGAAGCAAAGATGAGTACAGTCATTGTTCCTGCCCCTTTTAAGGAAAGCATTCCTCACAGGAAGTGGTTCCTTGTAGGCAGGCTGGTGGCACAGAGAGCTAATCCAAGCCTTTCTCTTTGATGCTGCAGGTGGTTTCTGAGGTGATACTGTCTTTTCTTTATGGACTAGGTCTCTTACTGAGTTAGTTCTGAGGATGGAAGGAAAGGAACCTGTAATGTTCATCTGACATTTTTATTACTCTGCAAAGAAGGAAAACCCACTGAAGTATTTGCTTTAACACTTTAATCTTTTGGGGTCAGTTTTTTCTTTTACTTTTTTAAATTGAGATATTCTATAGCAATAAAAGACTCATTTCCTATTTATTGTATGCTGTGACTTCACTGTTTTTCTAAATAAAGCACAAGGTCATTGAAAAATATTTATTGAAAAAAACTCGTAATTCATGTTGAATTTCTGAAGGGCAAAGAAGCTAAAGGAAATGGTAAAACTACATTATCTTTATGGGATCCATGTATTTAGTAAATTGTGTGTAATATCAGGCAGTGTTTTAACCATGTAAGCATATCTCAGATTGTCTTGTTTTATGGACTTGAGTTTAGAAGTTTTAACATGCAAACCATTTTTCCTCATTATACTTAAAAGTTATTAACAAATATTTCAGTATCTTCCTAGCTTGATGAATTTAAATATATTGCAGATCTTCTTAGCTTGATGAGTTTAAACTTACCTTCAAATCTAGGACAGTGACAATAAGACTAACATCGTTGATTTCAAAACAGTAATATCCAGGGTTAAAAATCACAGTTAACTAGCAGACCAGTAAATGTGGGCATATTCACTTAAAGGTAATTCGATACCAAACTGTTACATAATATATTGCAAGCAAAGGCTATTGAGAACACATAGGAAACTTTTAGACTCCCTTGTTTTCTCTACTAGCTTTAAAAATGATATTAAAATGATTCTTTTAGTCTTTTGGATGTTCTATGGCTGAATGTGTTTTTGCTTAAATGAAACGTTTTGAATTGTTTAAATTACATTTCTCCTGTATGGGGTGGGGGGTGGGTAGGAGATTTTAGAATCATCCTTGCTTTGTTTTGACTTTGTATTATTTGAGATGAATGTTCAAATTTCTGAGCCAGTCATTCTGTCCTTTTGTTAAGTCCAATGACTCCAAACCAGACTAAATAAATTAACAAAACTCTTGAGTATTTTATTTTGCAGAATTTGATACTATTTGAAGCATATGAATGTATGTAATTGTTTTGAAATATGTACTATACCAAGAATGTACCTAACATTTTACTTGGTAGTAAACATTTCTGATGCTAATATTACTGCTACTCTGCTAAGAGATATTGTGTAAATATTATCAGAAGTGACATGAGGCACTTGAGAATGATACACAGTCTCTGCAGGATAGGGTGTGTCCCAGAGACCTTGATCAGGCCACCCAGTTCCCAGGTGGACCCAACACAGTCCACTGTAGGAAGGTTAGCAGAAAGGGAATTTATTTACTAATACAGCGTGATGCTAAAAAGAAAGGGGGGAAAAGAAAAGTGACATGTAACTGGACACTGGTGGCTCATGCCTGTAATCCAAGCTACTCAGGAGACAGATTCAAGGATTCAGGTTTGGAGCCAGCCTGGGCAGAAAAGTCCATGAAACTCATCTCCAGTTAAATAGCAAAAGGCCAGAAATGGAGCTGTGGCTCAAATGGTGGAGCTCAGCAACAGCACCCAGTTCAAGCCCCAGGACACACACACAATACACACATACCCCACAACACACCATACCACACCACACAGGAAAGTTGAATAGTAGAGATGTGTGAGGTTTGTTGTTGTTTTCCTTTGCTGGTACTAGGGCTTGAACTCAGGCTTTCAGACTTTCTTGGTTGGAGTTGTTCGATCCTAGTATCTTCTAATTTCCATTATGAGTTTTACTTTGCCTCCTGAGTTCTTTAGAGGACATTCTTCATCTTCAGACATAAGGTTTTACTGAAATTTAGTATGGTTACAGACCATACTAGGGTGTCTTGATCTTTGAACCCTCCTGCATGTTTACTTTGTTGTGGTATATGATTAGCCTCCCAAGTTTGCTGTGCTTATCTGTGTTTTGCTGTGCTATGAACATACGCGGCTAGTTCTCCCATTCAGGTGGAATCTCACTGACATTCCCTTTTCCTGTTCTTTCAGTTACCGAGAAAAGTGTTTCCATATCTCCTGTCACTATGGAATTGTTTTGTTTTTCTCTCATATTACTGTTTTATGTATTTTCTCTATTTGCTTCATGTGCATTTTGATATTATTATTAGGTATATATACTTTTAAAGTAGTTGAATTTTTTTTCTTGTGAAAGGACCCTTTTTAATCAACTTACAATTTTTACTTTTAGTTTATTGGATAGGATATAGTAGTAACAGTATCCTCTGATTAACATTTGCATACTGTGTTTTTTTTAGCTATGTTCAACTTTTTGAATGTTTTAGGTGAAAACTCTTGTAAACTGTCGTTGGGTTTTCAAAAATTCAATTTGAATTTTTCATTTAAGTGGAGGGGCTAGTCTATTTACATTTAAAATATTGTAGGCATGGCTATAATCCTAGCTACTCAGGAGGCTGAGATCTGAAGATTGTGGTTCAAAGCCAGCCCAGGCAAGAAAGTCCGTGAGACTCAAATCTAATTAACCACTAGAAAACTGGAAGTGATGCTGTGGCTCAAGGGATATGGCAGTAGCCTTGAGCTGAGGAGCTCACGGACAATGTGCAGGCCCAGAGTTTAAACCCTGTGACCGACCCCTGCCCCCCCCCCCAAATGAGTACCTTTGTATGTGGTATCAAAGAATTGAATCCAGATCTTCATTCATACTAGGCAAGCACCCTACCACTAGGCTACGCTCCTGGTCCTCTTTGTGGGTTTTTTTTTTTTTTTTTGCCAGTCCTGTGCTTTGAACCCAGGACCTGGGCACTGTCCTTAGGTTTTGTGTGCTTTTTTTGTTGCCTGCTAGCTATATTTCTTTTTCTCTCCATTTTGCTGCTTTGTGAATTAAATGCATTTTAACATCTCATTTTCCTTTCCACTTATGTGGAGTTCTTAGGAACTACAATATTCAGATATGCTTATCAAAATCTGAATTTAATCTATTTGATTATCTTCCAGAATATGGAAGGCCCTTAAGAAACGTAACTTTATTTCTTCCCCCCCCTCTATCTTGGCCAGCCCTGGGGCCTGAGCACTGTCCTTGGGCTTTCTCAAGGCTAGAGCTCTACCATTTGAGCCACAGCACCATTTCCAGCTTTTTCAATGTCTATCTGGTTCCAAGGAATCGAACCTGGGTCATCGTGTATGCTAGGTAAGCGCTCTGCCACTAGGCCAAACTCCTGGCCCTGATATTTCTCTCATTCATATGTATTATTAGCAGATAAATTATTTTTTTAATTTACAAATCACAAAATTTAGAATCCATGCTCATTTATATTTTTCCTTTATGACTTTGTTTTCCTGCTTCTCATGCCTAGTGTCCAGGGTCACTTCCTTAGGGTGTCCTTAAGTAATTGCTGGAGGCAAACTATTTTCCATTGTCTGAGTATGTCTTTATGTGAATGGGCTTAAATTCTAGGTGATAACTAGTTATTTTCTTGTAGCTTAATCTCTCAGCTTCCACTTTGCAATTTAGTTATCAGACTAGATTTTGCTTCTCAGTTGTTTCTCTGTTGTGTCTCTTAGGGTCCCTTCCTTGGTGTAGTTTTTTTCTGCTGCTCTTTTTTTTTTTCTTTTTTGTCAGTCATGGGATTTGAACTCTGGGCTTGGGTGTTATCCCTGAACTCTTCAGCTCAAGGCTACCGCTCTACCAGTTGAGCCACAGCACCACTTTTCTGGTGGTTAATTGGAGATGAGTCTCACGGACTTTAGAGCCTGTGCTGGCTTTGAACTTTTATCCTCAGATCTCAGCCTCCTGAGTAGGATTACAGGCGTGAGCCACCGCACCCGGCATATGTGCTACTCTTGACTAGACATGAGTCAGATGATCTCCCCCAAACCCTATGCCTCCTAAATCCCTCTCGAGTGTTTTTCATCCTTTTACTACTCTGAGTTTCATTTGAATAATCTGCCTTGCAGTTTGTTAGTATTCTTTAAATTCTGTCTAATGTTTTGTTAGAGAAACTTTTTTTTTAAGTTAATGGCTTTTATTATCATGCAGTAACTTCATAGAAAAAGGACTGTGATAAATAGGTAAGAGTTGAATGAAAAACAACATAACCAGGTATGCACAGATCACTATTTTCACGTCGGGGCTGGGGTCCCCCACGTCAGGCACAGCAGCTGCACTTCTCAGTTGCTCCTTTGCAGACACTGGCACAGTTGGCACAGCCCACGGGGCAGCAGGAACAGCAGCTCTTATTGCAGGAGATGCATTTGCATTCCTTGCACTTGAAGAAGCCAGCACAGATGCAGGAGCCACCTGCAGCACAGGAGCCACCTGCAGCACAGGTGCAATTGAGGTCCATGCTGAGCTTGGGGAGGCCAGAGACCCGGATTTGAGGACCAGTGGTGGATGGTGGGAAGGCGCGGTCTGTTAGAACAATTTTTTTTTTTGTAACAAGTCAGTTGAGGAAAACTTTAGTGTTTTTATTGTATAATTCAATACATTGTAATGAGTTCATGAGGTTATATAAGAGCCATAGTCCAGTTATAGGTTCCATCGCTTATTGCTCCAGAAAGTTTCATGGTCCCAACTGCAGTCAATACAAGTTTTAAATGTCAGTTATGTGTACATACATGCATATACATACATATACACATATATAACTATAACCTATGTACTATAAATTTGTATATATGAATTTACATATACATATAATCATTTTGTCTATGTTTGTGTGTATATATATATATATATATTCTCTATGTTGTTCAATTGACTTTGAACTCTTTATTTTTTTTGCTAGTCCTGGGCATGAGTTCAGGGTCTGAGCGCTGTTCTTGGACTTTCTCAAGGCTAGAGGTCTACCACTTGAGCCTCTGCTCCACTTCCAGCTTTTTTTCTATGTATGTAGTACCGAGGAATCGAAACGGGTCTTCCTGCATGCTAGGCAAGCACTCCACTACTAGGCCAAACTCCCGGCCCTGACTTTGAACTCTTGATCCTCCTATTTCAGTCTCACAAGTAACTGGGACTATATATGTGTCATGGTATCCTCTATGTATTCAGTTTCTTTTGGTTACTTGCAACTTTGGTCACTATTTGTTTTCTTTTCCTTGAAATTTTTTTTTTTTTTTTTTTTTTTTTTGCCGGTCCTGGGCTTGAGCTCAGAGCCTGAGCACTGTCCTTGGACTTTCTCAAGGCTAGAGCTCTACCACTTGAGCCTCAACACCATTTCTGGCTTTTTTCTATGTATGTGGTACCGAGGAATCGAACCCGGGTCTTTGTGCATACTAGGCAAGCACTCTACCACTAGGCCAAACTCCCGGCCTCCTTGAAGTTATTTTAAGCTTGCCTTTAAACATAGTAGGCAGAGGTGCTTTTTTTTTTCCTTAAATTTGTGTCAGTACTATCCAATTTCAAATAACCAATTAAGCACATATAAAATATATCAGATAACAAGGTGAAAAATTGTAACAATATGAGATAACCAAGGAATGGCAAAAGAGATGAGCGATAACCTAGTACATTAAGGACAACAGTCACTCATTATATGGCTTTTGTTTCCTTATTCTGGAGGTCCTTCCATTTAGTGTCATACTGTTTGGCCTAATGTCTCTAGATTTTGTTCTATTGTAAATCTCTGCTAGGAGAACCAAGGTTTCTACTAATTATGACAAAGGAGGGAGACTATTGGGCCTTTGTTCATTTGAGTCTGGCTTACTTCACTTAATATGACTTTTTCTAAGTCTTTCCATTTCCTTATAAATGGAGCGATGTTGTTCTTTCTGACAGCAGCATAGAATTCCATTGTGTATAAATACCACATCTTGTTGATCCACTCATCAACTGAGGGACATGTGGGTTGGTTCCATATCTTTGCTATGGGAAATAGTGCTGCAATGAACATCTTTGTGCTAGTGGATTTAGTATGCCCTTGTTTCTGGACAATTGGGTAAATGCCTAGTAGTGGAATTGTTGGATCATAGGGGAGCTCTATGTTTGGTCTTTTGAGGAACTGCCATACTGCTTTCCATAGTGGTTGAATGAGTTTGCACTCCCACCAACAGTGTAGTAGTGATCCTTCCTGGCCACATCCCCTCCAGCATCTGTTGTTATTAGATTTCTTGATCCTGGCCATTCTAACTGGAGTGAGGTGGAATCTTAGAGTTGTTTTGATTTGCATTTCTTTTATGACCAGAGATGTTGAGCATTTCTTCATGTGTCTATAGGCCATTTTTGTTTCTTCTTCAGAGAAGACTCGAGTTAAGTCTTTGGCCCATCTTTTAATGGGATGGTTGTTACTTTGGAGATTAGTTTTGGAGTGATTCAATTTTTTGGCTGTTGATATATTTTAGATATGAGGCCTTTGTCCATTGTATGGTTAGTGAAGATCTTCTCCCATTCTGTAGGCTTCCTATTTAATTTACTAGCTATGACCTTTGCCATACAGAAGCTCTGCAGTTTAATGCAGTCCCACTTATCCAGCCTTTCTCTGATTTGTTGTGTTTCTTGGTCCTTATTGAGAAAGTTTTGACCTGTGCCAAGGAGGCCTAGTGTGTCTCCTATTCCTTCTTGTAAAATTTTCAGTGTGTCGGCTTTTACCTCTAGGTCTTTGATCCATTTGGAGTTAATTCTAGTGTTGCACAAATATTTACAGCACCTTGAAGAAAGCAGTGAAGCAGACGTCCTGATAAGGCTCTTTAGTTGCTGGGTTGAACACCAGGTTGAGACAACTACTCTTTCTAAGTCATTTTCAGTTCCTACTGTCCTTGATTGATTGGCAATAAAGTCTGAGCTGAGATCATAATGAATTAAAGCTTTTAAGTGCTTAAAAGGGCTTTTTAAGAGCTTAACATAGAAAGTAAAACTCGTCAATAGTGTGAATGGAGGAGGGATGTGAGAAGGATGGGAGGGATGACATTGGTATGTTCAAGTCCCTAAATAGAAATGTGAATGGGAAATAAGTAATTGAAAGGGAAACTTTTATTTGCTGTTAAATTAAGTCCTTTAAAACGTTTCAAAGAGAAGGCAAAACTATAACAAGTCAAGAATAACAGAAATCTGAAATTTGACCCAATGTAATAATTTGATTGATTGTCCCATCAGAGTGTATCTGCTAGTCTGCACCCATGCGTTCTGTTTTCCTGCTATCTCAGAACATTTCAGGTCAAAACCATGCTTGATGTTCAGCCATGAATCTCATTCTTTATATACGTGAAAATAATAAAGTTCTCCATTCCAGTTCATTTCACTTCCCTTATATTATTAATGTTCCTGTCCTTTTGAAAACTGGAAAGTAAACTGCAATGTGGCAAAGATTAAGAAATGGGAAAAGCTTTAGGAAAATAATCTGATGTCAATTTGCTTTTCTCTTGGAGTGGAGCAATCCTTTCTTCCAGTTCTTGGGCAGAATTCTCCTCAGCTGCCTCAGCCAGCCACCCAGACAGGGTGGCCATTCACCCCGCATTTTCTAATGGTCTCCCCCACCACTTCTATCTTATGCCTATACTGGGGCTTGACCTCAAGGTGTGAACCCTGTCCCTTAAGCTTTTTTGATCAAGGCTGGTGCTCTACTATTTGAGCCACTGCTCCCCCACAAATGGTCTCTCGTCACATGAGCAAGGGATTCTTGTTTAGATATAAGGACAGATATGTTTGGACTTGAGAAAAGATGGCTTGGGTGGAGGGTGAAGGCATGGATGGCTTCAGGGGCAGACAGGGGGAGCTGTTTCTCTGCTGTGAGGAGGTCCAGTTCTCAGAAGAGCCACCACTTGGACCAGGCCTAGTCTCTGTGGCTGGAGTCTGCATGGCAGGGAAATGTGAGTAAACTAAGAACTTCCACAGAAAATGCCAGAACACTGTATGTCACAGCCAAGTGAGGTGCTTGTCTGGGTTGGCTTACATACCACCATATACAGGAGCTCCCTGGGAAAGCACAGAGGTAATGGGGGCGGCGGGAGGTGGAGCAGGGGGCAGGTTGACCTCACTGAGGACACAGGACACCACAGCTGGGGGTGGGTTTGGTGAAGGCCACATCTGAGCACACACCACAGTGCTCAGGAGCACTTCTCAGAGGCTCACACCTTTGTGAAGCAAAACCCCAGAGTTCGTGGAGGCACTGTTGCTCATTGGCCTTGCAAGCCTGTGAGGCCCAAAGAAACTCGGGTTACATTGAAAAAAAGGAAGAGCACACTGTAGTTTGGCAAATAGGATTCTGTGTGTGTGTGTGTGTGTGTGTGTGTGTGTGTGTGTGTGATAAGCTTTCATTTAAAGAGTTTGGCAGCATCCACTGCTCCCCAGTATTATTTAAATGATATATATTTTTTGATCTTAGATGCCAGGTAGGCAGATTATGGAATGTTGGCTGGAGATATTTCTTGTTTTATTAAAAAAATGTAGTCAGGCAATGAAAAAGGAGGTGGTGATTTGGCTGTGAAGCCTTTACAGGCCACAGAACAAACCAAGTCATTACCATGGCAACGCTTCTATGTTTATGTAAACAAAGCTTTTTCCCCCCCCCTGACAAACATACTTCATAGTTAATAATCCTCAATCCACAAAGGCCTCTCCTCTGTGTGTAGCTAGCTCATGCCATTTGGATTTGGGTAGAATTCTGTTATGATGTGTGGTTGTTTTCCTGCATGCAAAAGCGCTTCAATATGAGCTGTTAAGCACTGGTGTCTTGAGGGGATGCTGGGAGGTGATTGTGGGGATTTTTAACTTCCAGTGTGAAAATGAGAAACTGGAGAGCCAGAGTCTCCTGACAGGCCCGCCGAGCATTCAGGAATACAATTTCCACTTCAGTTCTGTTCCTGAGCCTGGAAAAGTGGAGTCTGGACTCCATCTTCCTAACTTGTCTTTTTTTTTTTTAGAGCCCTCACAGCTTCTTATATTGCCATTGTTTGAGAAGTCAGCCTTCTTGTTAGCTCATAGCAAATTGTGATGTGTCAACAAGCTTGGGTATTGTGAGAGGACTTATTTGGTTATAAATGACCAACCTGAACTCCATTGAACCGAAGCACAAGGTGGATTCTTGGGTCATATAATAACCCAAAAGGCAGGGACAGGAATCATTGGCTCAGTTACTCTCTCTGCCTTGTTTCCTCTTCACTGCCCTTTGGTGTCTCCAGATAGAGGCCCACTCCAAACCCCAAAGTAGGAGCCAGAATTCTCCACAAATGTGGCTTTCAGGGATACAGAACTAGTTGTCCAAGTAAGGCTCCGCTTTAAAGCTCCTCACCCTTTGCCTTTTAATTTTATTTTTTGTTTTTTGTTTTGTTTTGTTTTTTTTTTTTTGCCAGTCCTAGGTTTGAGCTCAGAGCCTGAGCACTGTCCCTGGACTTTCTCATGGCTAGAGCTCTACCACTTGAACCTGAGCACCACTTCCAGCTTTTTTCTATGTATGTGGTACAGAGGAATTGAACCAAGGTTTTTGTGCATGCTAGGCAAGCACTCTACCACTAGGACAGACTCCCAGCCCTATTTTAACTCTATTGCATTCAATTTACACTTGTATCTATGTTTTAAAAGAACTATTTCTTCAAAATGTAAATTTTACCAAGACATAAATTTTGCACAGCTCTAGGCATTCACACACAGTAAGACCAAAGGAGGACAAGCTAAGGAGAACAAAAAAGGTGCAATGCCTTTGTGCATCTGATCATGCAAAATATTTATCAAAATGAAGTCTAGAGTTGAGCACTGGTGGCTCAGGCCTGTAATCCTAGCTACTCAGGAGGTTGAGACCTGAGCATCATGGTTCAAAGCCAGCCCTGGCATGAAAGCCTGAGAGACAGAAAATGGGAAATGGCACTGTGGCTCAAGTGGTAGTGTGCTAGCCTTGAGCTGAAAAGCTCAGGGACAGCACCTAGGCCCAGAGTTCAAGACCCATGACCACCATAAAGAAGTCTAGGCAATGAAAACGGAAGTATTTTTTTCTTTTTTGATATTTTTGTTTTTTCTGTCTTTGGGAGTATAATGAGAGGCACTGAAATGGAGGGAGGAAGGGTGAACAAATGCATCCATGGTATTCATTAGATACTATGTTGAAAATAAACTAGATAACTTGTGGGTGGGTATGGGAGGGAAAAACAGAGAAGGGAAGGGTGACAAAAGAAATGTACTCTTTACCTGACATGTAACAGGAACCCTTATGTACATCGCCTATATAATATAAAAATGTCAACTTTAGGCCAGAGTTTGGCCTAGTGGTAGAGTGCTTGCCTACCATGCACAAAGGCCTGGGTTTGATTCCTCAGTACCACATATATAGAAAAAGCCAGAAGTGGTGCTGAGGCTCAAGTGGTAGAGCTCTAGCCTTGAGAAAGTCCAAGGACAGTGCTCAGGCCCTGAGCTCAAGCCCAGGACTGACAAAAAAAAAAAAAAAAAAAAAAAAAAAAAAAGTCCATTTTACAAGAGAATCCTCCTATAAACTTAGCAGGGGCTTCTGGGTGTGGAGTAATTTTTTCCCCCAGCTATCTGCCAAGGGCCTAATGATAAGCTGCGCTAGAGGAAGCAGGTCTGCAGGACCAACCTGACTGGGGGGGGGAGGGCGGGTTATCAGGAGGGGGGCACAGCAGAGTTCAGACAAGGAGTTGAGAGAGGCACAGCCAGACCGAGGCGGCGGCTGCTGTGGCGGGCCGCGGCCGGCAGGGGGCAGCGCCGCATTAGCCTTTCCGTCCCGATGTGGCCCGGCCCGCGGCAGCCCAGACCCCGGTCAGGCGCTTCATCTGTCTTGATTTTTGCACGAATGGAGCGTGCGCGGACCTGGTAGACGTGTGTGTGTGTGTGTGTGCGTGTGTGTGTGTGTGCGTGTGTGTGTGTGTGTGTGTGTGTGTGTGTGTGTGTGTGTGTGTGTGTGTGTGTGTGTCCAGAATCCACTCAGCGCGGTCTAGAGGGGCCCGGATGGATATCCCGGAGGACGCGCGCCCGGTCACCCTCCAGCCCGCCGTAATTCCCCCCGGATCGGCAGCCCTGGCGCTGGGTGACGGCCGCGGGGCTGCCGGCAGTTCTTTAGGACTGGAATGTCTGCCGGCCCAGAGTTCCTGCACCATAGATGGGCAACCGCAGCAGCTCCTCCCTAGCCCGGACCCCTAGACCCCCACGTGCCGAGCCCACTGCAGAAGGAGCTGCCTCTCCCCAGCCCGCATTTGGAAGGAGGGGCGCAAGGAGCCCGGCACCCCGCGGCATCTTTTGTCCGCGGCTCGCGGGCGGGGCTCCACCTCCAGGGACGGAGTGACTGCAGCGGCGCGCTGTGGTCACCGGGGGGCGCCCGAGACACGAGCAGAGCGAGATTCCGGGGCGGCGCAGGGCGCTCCGTGGCAGGACCACCTCCCCTCCCCCGCGGGGTCGGGAGCCAGGGATTGGCTGCTCCGCAGGAGATGCTGGGGGAAGAGAGTGGCCTAGAGGCTGGTGCCCCAGTCCCGAGCACAGGGACGCACCGTCGCGGGTGAGCAGGCTGGATTCGGTATTGGATTGGCACACAGAAAACTCTCCCCTGCAACGTCCTGTCCTCACCCTTCCCTTCTCGGCCGGGGAGTTCAGGAGGCTGTGCCCGCTCAGAGCCGGGTCTGTGGGACATCTGATTGCAACATTGTATCTTTTCAACGTTTCCTAGCTGGGGGGTTGAGAGCGAGGCACTGTGAGCCTTTGGATCCGTCTTTACCTTTAAAAACGGGCTCTCCCCCCTAGCACTAGCAGCATAGCTGAAGTCCGGGGGCTGGGCTGCTTCCCAGTCCACAGTGCCCGGCGCCCGGCTCCGGGGTGAGGAGAATGGTAGCTGGCAGGAGGGTCCAAGGTGAGCGGGTGTGGCCATTCAAAACAATCCCCAGTTCCTTGGCGTGGAGGTGGCTTTGGCACGGCAGGTCCCACTCAAGGCCAAATTCCTCAAGCGCCACGGCCCTGCTAGAGAGAAGAGCCAGCACTCTCGTCTTCTGGTTTCCTGGGCCAGGCGCTGCCTCTGCTAGGACACGTGGCACTGGCAGGATTCGCCCAGTGCCCGCGAGGAAGGCAGCCCTATGTTCAAGGAGCCTGCCACCCTGCCCCTGCGGCCTGGGCCATCTGCACGAAGACTGTGGGGGTCTTATCCAGCTCCCCTCCCCCTCCCTCAGGGCCCGCAGAGCTCCTGTCTGCCTGCAAGGTCCATGGCTCAGGGTCCCGGTGACTTCACAGTGTCCTGTAAGATACCTGTAATAAGGCTTAGCTGCCAAATTGTTGGGGTTTTTTTTCCCCTCGTGGTCCTGGGACTTGATCTCAGGGCCTGAGCACTGTCCTTGGACTTTCCTCAAGGCCAGCTCTCTACCACTTGAGCCTCAGCACCTCTTCCAGATTTTTTCCATGTATGTGGTACTAAGGAATGAACCCTGCTCTTCCTGCATCCTAGGCAAGCACTCTACCACTAGGCCAAACTCCAGGCCCCTTGTTTTTGTTTCTGTAAAAAATGCTTAACCTACTGGATTACCTGTGTGGAATCCCACCCTTGTGGTTATTGACTGTGGACATCACAAGGTGACAGCATATGGTGATGACCCACTGCAGGTGGTTCTGATGGTCTGTGTGAGGTGTCTGTCTTTAAAAGCCCAGCCCCACTGAAGCTGGGGACTGCTCTCTTATCAGCTCCAAGGTGGAGAGTAGCTGCTGCGCTGCCATTGAAATGACTGCTAGCTTGATTCACTGAGTGCTGGTGACTCTCTTGCTGGCAGGGGGGTGATGTTAGGGCTCCCCAAAAGTGGCGGGAACATTCCAGAATTGTCTTAATACCTGACAACTGCATTCTTCGGTATACATGCCAAAGAGCTGGGAAGACAGGCAGATATGTGTACACATACATTCACAGTAGCCAAACCAGGGAAACAAGCCAAATATCTATTGAGAAATGAATGTACAGATGGAATGCAATCTATACAGACACTACAAGATTCATTCATCTATAACAATGAATAAAGCTCCGACACCTGCTACAACAATTGATAAGCTTTGAAGACATTACACTGATCGAGAGAGGTAAGAGAAGCCAGACATGAAAGGGTAATTATTTTGTGATTTCACCACCTATGAGAGCAAAAGTAGACCGGAGTTGCAGGGGCTGAGGGGAGGAGAGCATGGGGCACTGTTGCTGAACAGGAGGCAGAGTTTTTGGCGTTGCAACGTGAAAACAGCATGGCAGAGTTGTTGGTTTTGTGGGGGGGGGGGCTGGTAATGGGGCTGGAACTCTAGGCCTGGGCATTGTCCCTGAGCTTTTCAGCTCAAGGCTGTCACCCTACTCTTGAGCCACAGTGCCACTTCCTATTTTCTAGTGGTTAATTGGAGATAAGAGTCTCACATTCTTTAGTGTGCAGGGTGGCTTTGAACCGAGATCCTTAGAGCTCAGCTTCCCAAGTAGCTAGGATTACAGGTGTAAGACACTGCCCAGTTTGTTTATTTTTGATGGTTGTTCAGTGTGTTCTTGAAAATAGTGTAATTGCTCCATTTTATGACAGGGATAACCAACAGTTGGTACCTTCAGGTTTAAGCCAAGACCTGCTTATTTGAGCACAGGACATCTGAATCAGACTATGTCAATTGGATTCACGTGGAATTCCTTTACCCCTCAGTCTGCCTGAGTCTGTAGCATTTGCACCAATAGAACCTACAGGCTGCCACTGGGTGTCCAGACCTCCTGTGGCATGTGTGCCTTTGCATATTTTGTCACCTGTACTCTTTTGATTGCAGGGCCACTGGGATGCTAGCACCTGAGGGACATCTTGGGCAGACTCTCTCCACTGTCCCCCTCCCCCCCGCCCCCACGGGTGCCCAGGAGGCTATGGCTGCTTCAGGAAGGGGAGTCTGGATCTTTATCTCTGCACAGGAAATCCTGTCCTGTTCATCTTTAGAAAAGGGCAGCTGTTGGTCTGCTTTAAAGGAAGAAAGAGAAAGTGCAGGGCCACAGCAGGGAGAGATGGCAGTGTGGAGGAGGTGGGGCAGGATGAGGCTGGGGTGGGGTGCTTCTGGTGACAGAGGGGCTGGCTTCCGGAAAAGGACCACAATGTGGATCCTGTGATCCACTCTGCAGTTTCAAACAAGGTCAAGCAGGACCTGGGAGCAGGAGGTGAGATATCTGTGGCAGAACTGGGTGGCTGCTGGGATTGCCAGTGATTGTAAAAGGGGAGCAGAGCCAGCCCCACCCAGAACACACTGAGCTGGCCGGGGGTCAGGCTTTGGGTGGTGGTGGCTTAAAGTGCAGGGAGAAGAGGCTAATCAGATGTGGCAGACCTCCTCCTCTCCCCCTCCCTCTCCCTGTCATCCTGTCAGAGGTTTGGTGCCCACATGAGCTCTCAGCAGAGGCGTCAGGTACTTAGAGGTATTTAGCAAAGAAGCAGAGGTACTTAGCAAAGCTGGAGGCAGCCTGAGTCAGGCAGACAAACATCTATCAGATGCTGGTAATTAACAGACAAGTCTGCCAGGTCCTGGAATTAGCTTTTTCACAAAGGAGATTGTGGGTACCAAGGCTGGATGGCAGAAAACGGTGTGATGTATTCAGAGGGGCAGTGGGAGTTTGCTCCAGCTGTTTGTGAGGGTTTCAGGCTGGAGTGACATAGCCAGGCTTGTGTTTTATGATGACTGTGATCTGCGTCGAAAGAACCCAAGGGGGTGGACACAGCCTTGGCTTCACCCCCAGAGACTGGAGCTCCATGCTCATGCAGGTGAGGGATTCCAGACACGAGGCCCAGCGAGAGGAGAGGGCATCCAGCTCCTACCGATTGTGGGGTGTGTGTGTGTGTGTGTGTGTGCATGAGTGTGCACACACATCCAGTCCATGTTTGCTCACCTGTGCGAGCACATGGTATGAGAGGGGCTGGGAACTCACACTGACTGAACTTGGTGGTGTCCTCATTTTCCCTCCCAGTTACTCGAGGCTCAGAGTCATTAAGATACCTTCCTTTTCTCACCCAGTAACCTTGTGGTAGCCCTGCCACCTGGAGGACAAAGTTTACGTATTTTATGTACACTTAATCCTCATAGAAACATGATGAAGGATTGACCACTGTATTCCCACTTTACAGATAAAGAAACTGAGGCTCAGGGACCTAAACACAGCTTTGTAAAGCAGGACTCGGCTTCCTCTGTCAGAGTAAGGGAGGAAGGATGGTGATGAGGGGCCATGAGAGAGAGGGCTGTGGACAGGGCCTCTGGAGAACCTACCTTCTTTCTGAGAAGGTGCAGATTTTCCTCTGAAAGTGAAAGGGATAGGGTAGGAAGTTTAGAAATCACTACTATAAGGAAAGAAATGGAAATACCTAGAGAAAAAAAGAGAGGGGAAGTAACAGCCAGATGGCCTGTCCCATGTCGTGTGGTGTGGTTGAAGGCTGGTCTGTCCCCCTCTTCGGCTGCCATGTTGGAACCTAATTCTCAGTGTGGTAAAATACAAAGGGGGAACTCTGGGGACTGGCTCGCACAATCCCTGACTTCAGGTGGGCTTCGTGTTCTTAGGAGAGATATTGAAGGCTGCGGCCTTCCTCTTCCCCTCAGATAAGGCTGCAGCCCAAGGAACAATCTTTGAATCAGAGAGTGCTCTTACCAGACACCTCATCCTTGAATGCTTTTACTCTTGAGCCATACATTTCTGTTATTTACAAGTGACCCAGTTGAAGACATTGTGTAAGATGCTGCATGATGCCTGACTCCCTCACACCATGTGTTTGCTCATTCTCTTCCTTTCCCCCAGCCACTTCCACAGATGTGTCCAGTATTCAATGCGTTGTCATTGTCTTTTGCTGCTGTTGGGAAATGCTTTGTCCTTCAGAATTTCTATCTTTCCTCTCTTTCACCCTGGTATCTGAATCCAAGACAAAGCACTTGAGTCCACAGGTGCTCTGCACATTGCCTTTGGTTAACCTTCGCCCTCCATTTTTTTAGGTTTGGGGCACCCCGTGCTTGCCTCCCTCCACTCAACACAGCACAACTCTGGATCTGGAACAGTCTTGTTCTCAGGTTTCTCATTTGAGAGGGAGAATCGAACTGGCTCAATCCAAGCTGTAGATCGATTTTTCTTGGGCCAGGTCTCCATTCAAGTGTCAGTGAGCTCTGGTCAGAGTTTATAATCATGGTTCACATATCTACCCATCTCAGAAATTGTGAACATGTTCAAATAACTCTACAGGAAAGGCTACTTGTTGAGATGGACACCCTCGAGAGAGTTTTGGACTGATGTGAATAAACTTATCTTAGAAAAATTCCTTTGGTGATTTCTCTGGGATGCTGAAAGATCTGTAAGGGTTAGCAAGGGATTGGATAAGAATTCCCAAAGACACTTGACCAGGGGGTGGAGCTTGACAAGGGGAGAGAAGTAAACTTCCCATAACCCTAGTATCTTTGAGATCCCTGTAGACACCTATGAGCGGTGGGGAGGGGATGGAATTTGGAGGGTGGGATGGCAGAAGTTGACCTTGGGCGTGCTTGTCAGCGCTGCCTGCCCAGAGAGCGTATGTGGCTGGGGTTCTCACTCCATCTCATTTTTCTGAAGGAAGGATCAAAGGATTTGGAGTTGGAAGGTCTTATTTGAATCCCAGCTCTGTTCCAAAAGATTTTAGCTAAATCTTTATCTCATTGAGATTAGAGTACACAGGAGACAATATCGCTAGATGGATGACACTTTACATTAAATTCACAGTAAAGTGTACATGACAGACTTCCCAAAGTTTCCCTTGGAGCAGTCTCTGATGCTAGAAGTGTTGCTGCAGACCCTTTGTAAAGGAAGATGGTAAATGTGGTGTGCAGGAAAGACAGCACTAGATCTGAAGGCCAGAAAGTCTGCTCAGAACATTCTCATGCACACTTACCTTGTGGTCATTATTCTCAAGCTCAGGTGTGTAGGCACAGTGCCCTTGGCTTTTCCTCCGGTCACAGAAAATCATCCTTGGGCTATTTGTAAGGGGGCGAATCTCTCTGGCAGACCTTGAAGTCTGAGCTCCAAGATTTCTGGGACTGTCCTTCCTGGAGACTCTGACTGCTTGTTGTCACACACCATCCTGTTTCAAAGAGCCTGTTTCCAGCGTTGTCAAGTGTGTGTCAGTGACCTTTGAGCCTACTGACCCCAGAAGGCTTGAGTTTTCTGCATCACAAGCCAACCTTCTGTGTTCATTACTGTTTTTTTTTTTTTTTTTTGCCAGTCCTGGGCTTGAGCTCAGGGCCTGAGCACTGTCCTTGGACTTTCTCAAGGCCAGAGCTCTACCACTTGAGCCTCAGCACCACTTCTGGCTTTTTTTCTATATATGTGGTACCAAGGAATCGAACCTGGGTCTTCATGCATGCTAGGCAAGCACTCTACCACTAGGCCAAACTCCTGGCCCTCATTACTGTTTTTTTTTTAAGACAAAAACAAACAAACCCAAAGAAATCAAAACCTGAGATTTGAACTCAGGGTCTGGGCACCATCCCTGAGCTTCTTTTGTTCAAGGCTAGCACTGTACCACTTGAGCCACAGCACCACTTCCAGCCTTTTCTGTTTATGTGCTACTGAGGAATCAAACTCAGGGCTTCATGAATGCTAGGCAAGCACTCTACCACTAAGCCATATTCCTAACCCTTGAGATGCTGTCTTTCTAAAGCAATAACAACAACAGCAGAGTAACACAACCTCACTCAGCTATTTCTCAAGGGGCTGATGCGTTGCTGACTTCCCTTTAGTCTCACATGCTGTAGGCATTTCTTTTGTAAAGGATTCCTGATCTAATTAATGTCTCCCCAAAGACCCTTGTAAGACTGATCTCATCCCATGAAGTTGGCAGGGAAGAAACATTCCGATTTTATGCTGCACAAGAGCCCAAAGGTGATGGTGAAGCAGAAACCATACAGATAGTCATCAAGCAGACCTTGTCAGTCCCTTCCACAGAGAAGGTCAGGTTCTGGAGATGGTATCTGCGGGCAAGGAGTAGCTGATTCCTCGATATGCAGTCCCGGCTTCTACCAGAGCTTCTGAGGAAGAAAAAGGCATCCAGAGGGGGATGTGTGTGGAAACTTCCCACTACAAACAGGAAGAGATAGAGATGAAAGGAAACTGAATTCGTTCAGCTGCTAAAATTAAAGATGGAATGGAAGAAGTGGGAAATGGTGAGCAGAGACTGCAGCAAGTCTGGGGTGTGGGGGTGACTGCCTGTCCTGTTAATAGACTGGCGTGGGAGGGCCATGCAGAGATGAGAGTTCAGGTCTTGGGCCAGTGACATGCAGGAGCCTAAACAAGAATGCAAAAGGTTGGGGCAAGTCTAGGGCTGAGTTCTCAATGGAAGGAAGACTAGAGAACAAAACACACCCACTGAATTGGGAAGATGGCAAGAAAGATTTTTCTGTCTGGATTGTTGGTGAAAAGGAAAAAAAAGCCTCTTGTGAATGACATGAAAATGGAAAGAACTGGAAATACTAGGCCAATAGAGTTCTTGGGTAGGAAGCTCCATACTGCTTCATGGTAGGAAGTACTTATTGAGAATCAAAGGGGCATCAGGGAACAGGGAAAGTTCATTGGGAGAAATGGAGAGGAACAATGGATAAAATGCATTGTACTCATAAACTGACACATTTAAATGGAAACCCCTTTGTACAACGTCATCAAGATTAAAAATATAAATAAGAGGAAGAAAAGTTAAAAGATTGAAATATGTATGGGTTTGCATACATTCAAGCATATATGTCAGGGAATGTAGACACTGAACAGGCCTGATTGATCAGCTCCCAACAATTGAATGCTTTGGTATAAGTTTGGCTTCTTCCACTTCCTGTATAGTTGCTAAGGGTAAATGGAGTATTACTACTTCTGAGTAGAGTTGGGGTTGTTGTGATTACAGAAAAATGGAGAAAAAGCTTATAATATAGAAAAGAAAACTTATTGCTTAAGATTATGTGCTGAGCAACATAAAACCTCTCCAAAACCCCACAGGTCAAGTTCCAGAAGTCATGCAAGAGATTAGTAATGTTGCCAGAAACAAGCTCACTATGTAAAATTTGATATACAACAGAGGTAGTATTACAAAGAAGTAGAGAAAGAACAGATTGTTTAACAAATTGGTCTAGGACAATTATTTTCATAATTGTCCTACTTCATTGCACAAACACATATACACACACAGACAGAGCTAGATCATCATGTAATTGTAATGTAAAATTTTAAATATTTATAAAGACTAAACTACAGAAAAATATTTACCTTTCAGGTGTGTCTCCTAGAGAAACTTTTGGAATAGTGAAAATTGCATAGTGTATGAATAGTGCTTTGAAACAAGAAAAGTAGACAGAAAGCTGAAGAGTATCTTGAAAAGTTTAATTCCATGGAAAAGAGAAGATACTTGCCAAGTAGGTATCCAATGAGGAACCTGTGTATTAACCCCAAAGGAGAGGCGGGCAGCCCACATGCATTGCACAGCAAACAAGAGCCTCAGATGGCATGAGTGCATACCCTGTACGAGGAGGCATTCTTTGTTAGTTATGGGAAGGATACAACACCAGAAAGAAAAAAAATAAAACCAAAGAAGAATGAACACTAGAGAGAAGAAGCTACGGAAAGAGAGAAGTGTTCTTTGCATCACCAGACTGACAGCCATGGAAAGTGAGCAGCATTAAGTGGCGGTTAGGTTGGGGGGTAGCAGAAGCTCTTCTGGGTGCTGGAGGTCATGGGAAGCTTCAAGCCATGTCCTAGGAGAATTTACCAGCAGCTGCAAATGTGGAGGAGGAGTGGGGCTTTAACCCCAGCAGCGCTGCTTCCAGGAACTCCTCCTGGAGAAACATCTGTAGTTATGTGCAAGAATAGGCAAAATGAGAATCACTTTAGCTATCTGAGAACAGAAGGGTATAGTGTCAAACTACAGGAGAACATTAAAGTGAATGATGCTGATCGGAATCACAAGGATAAAACTGTGAAGGAAAATTATTTAACAATGAACAACTGTAAAAATGGTATTATAATGGGATTTTTTTGGTTCAGTTGTTGGTTGTGAGTCATTTGTTGGTTGTGAAATCAATTTAATGGGTCACTGCCAGCATTACAAAATAAAGTTACAAAGTTACAAACAAAACATTCGACTATGCTGCGAGTAGCTCATAGCATTATCTTATGAAAGAAAGTTGTTTTTAGCTTACTTATGACATACACAGAAGTACCTGTATGAAGTTCTTCTTTTTCCTTTGGGGTTCTAATCAGGGCCTTTTGTCAGCCACATCTCTTTTGAACTAGCTTCTTTTGGTGGTCCTTTTTGAGATGGGGTCTGCCTGGACTAGACTCTAACAACCATCATACAACTATCCGCCCCCTAGGATTAGGGCCTGAGCCACTGATACTTGGCTCATAGTTATCTTTTAGTGTCTTTGGGAATTGTTTCTAAGGTCTTCTGTAGATTCCAAATTGTAGGTACTTCAGTCCTTTACAAATATGTAATCATACCCATCCTCTATAAAACCTAGTATGATGTAAATGCTATATAAGTAACTGGTACACTGTATTGTATGATGACGAGTATGTGTGCATTCAAAATGTGAAATGTAGCTATTAGATAAATGTAATAGAAAAGTTGGAAAGCAAGGGTGTGCAAAACAGCACACACTGCAAAAGAGCATCCTAAATGATGTGTAAGGGAGATAAAAATACCAAGGAGGGGGAGGAAAGGATTTTGTTTCATTTACCTTGATAAGTGACAAAATATATCTGAGATAGATATTTAAATGATAGGAACATCTACGGGTAAGGTGTTCGCAGACGTCCACTGAGATATTACTGGAGCATGGCCAAGTGCTGAAGATATTCCACAATCAAAACAAGATGAGGGGTGGGGGTGGGGGAGGGAAATGGGGACCAAGACATGTGAAAGGGTGTCGATGTATGGGAATTAATGCACCATCTATCTGGCAAATATCATGTAACTCTTCTATTAATTACAATAAAAATACATGAAAAAATATAAAGATTAAACAAAGTATCAAAATGTCAAAAGACAGGAATGCTGGGTGTCAGTGGACCACGTGAGGATCATGGTTTGACGCCAGCCCAGGAAGACAAATTTGACAGACTTTTATCTCCAATTAATCATCAAAAAAGCCAAGTAGAACTGTGCCTCTAGCGAGAGTGCCAACCTTGAGTGAAAAAAACTAAGGGACAGAACCCAGGCCCTAAATTTAAGTCCCAGTACTGCACACACACACACACACACACACACACACACACACACACACACACACACACACACACACGATATGGGAAGAGAGAGGAACTCTGATGGCTCCCAGAGACTCACACCAAGGATAAGTTTCTCTCCTCTGTGTGCATCAGCAGGCTAGCTGGGGAGCTGACTGCTACTTATTGATGTGACTCTGCTGTGGTCCCTTCACTGTCACCTGATATTACCACCAATTTTATTTTTCCCCATCTGAGGGCAACACTATATTTGAAAGCTTCTTCCACCATTTTCTTCTGCTCAAATACCTGGCAGGGCGCTAGCTGCAGGCCAGGCTCATTGTTTAGTTACCCTAATCCCCACCCCCCACCCCCAGCCCACCATGTATCAGATCCTAGAATTCTCAATGGAAGAATTCTCATTCCTTACTATGAAAAGTTTCAGACTTGTTTGAAGTTTAGAGAATAATCTGATGGATACCTATGTATCTGCAACGTAGTTTAAGAAAGTAGGAAAAAAAAAACAAAAGCTGGGCACTGGTGGCTCATGCCTGTAATTGTAGCTACTCAAAAGGCTGATATCTGAGGATTGTGGTTTGAAGCCAGCCTGGCAGGAAAGTCTGAGACCCTTATCTCCACTAAACTACCAAAAAAAAAAAAAAGGTGGAAGTGGAGCTGTGGCTCTAGTGGTGGAGTGCTAGCCTTGAGCATAAAGAAGCTCCGTGGCCAGCTAAAAGAGGAGTGGCCAGGCCTCAAGTTCAAGCCCCAGGAATGGCACAAACAATTAGAACAATGCATCTGAAACTTCCTATGACCCCACCCCATTCCATGCATCCCTCACCCCTAGTTGGTATCTATCATAAGACTGGTATATAGTCAGAGGTGTATCATATACACTTTATACACTTTAGCTATAGAAAATGCATAGCATTGTTATAGCATTGTTTTACATGCTTGTAAATGTTCTGTAAATGAATACCACATGTATTTTTCTATAAATTGCTGTGCGCGCACGTGTGTGCGTGTGTGTGTGTGTGTGTGTGTGTGTGTGTGGTGTTAGAGATTGAATGATTGATTTACATGCACTCTACCACTAAGTCCTGTCCGTGGGGGTTTGTATTCAACTCTGTGCTTTGGACATTTATCCACGTTGAAGTTATTCATCTCTGGTTTACCATCTGTGTAGGTCATTGTCATGTTTTTGGTTTTTTTTTTTTTTTTTTTTTTTTTTTTGCCAGTCCTGGGCTTGAGCTCAGGGCCTAAGCACTGCTCTTGGACTTTTTCAAGGCTAGAGCTCTACCACTTGAGCCTCAGCACCCACTCCCAGCTTTTTTTTTTTTTTTTTACATACGTGGTACTGAGGAATCGAACCCGGGTCTTTGTGCATGGTAGGCAAGTACTCTACCACTAGGCCAAACTCCCAGCCCCTCATTGTCATGTTTTACTATGATGCGATGTTGCAGATGGATTCAGGCCAAAGTCTCTGGAGCACACAAAGTGGCTTGACCAGGACAGGTCCCTGGATTGAAGGGTAGACCAGCATTTCTTGGGTGAAACTGTATGTGAACTGCAAAGCCTCTTGTAACCTTGCATTTTGGGCACTAGTAAGGCAGACACTCTAATGCTTAAGCCACAAGTCCAGCTCTGTTGTGCCTGGGTTCTTTTTGAGACAGGGTCTCCCTTCCTGCCAGCTTGGGCTGCCACCCTCTGAATTATTCTTCCCTGCATTGCTGGAGAGATGACTGGTGTGTACCACTGCACAGCCAATAGGCTTCTTGAGCACTTGGAGTAACGGGAGTGTACCACCGTATCCAGGCACTGGTTGAGATGGAATCTCTCCAACTTTTATGCCTAGGCTGTTATTGAACCTTGAACACTTGATCTCTACTTAAGAGGAGAGGATTACAGGTTCAGCCACCATATCTGACTCCAGTTGCTCTTTGCTTGTATATACAGGCCTTTTTCTTTCTCATGTATGTTTCCTTTCAATGTCCAGTGGGACTTTAGATGTTTGGTTATATTTCAGAATGAGGCAATAGAAAAAGAGCAACGGTAAGGTCTGTGTATGAGGCAGAGCTTGTTAGCTGTTAGCTTTGCTACCAATGAGGGAAGGAAGTTGAACCTCACCAAAAAGACTACAAATGCCCTCTTGTTCTTTTGATTTGTTTTTTCTTGAACTCAGGGCTTGGCACGACTGTTTGGCTTTTCCACTCAAGTCTGTGCTTTACCGTCTGATCCATACCTTCATTTTCATCTTTTTGCTCACTAATTGGATTTGTCTTCCTAAATTGGCTTTAAACTAGGATCCTCAGATCTCAGCCTAGGATTATTGGCATGGGTCACAAACACTGGCCTTAGTTTCCTTTTAAAAAATTGTCGCTTTGATTTACAAATTATTTGAGATAGCATTTTTTTAATTTTTCTTTTTTTATTGTAATTAATAGAAGGGTTACAGTTATATTCGCCAGATAGAAGGTGCATTACTTCACATACATTGATACCTCTTCTCATATTTTTATCCCCATTTCTCTCCTCCTACCCACTCTCCTCATCTTGTTTTCCCCCTTCCCTTTCCTATTTCAGATAAACAAATAAACATATATACAATATGCCAGAAAACAAGGTAAGATACTGTAACAATATGAGAATAACCAGGGGACAACAAAAAGAGATGAGAAATAACACAATACTTTAAGAACAACAATCCCACATTATATGGCTCTTGTTTCCATATCCTGGATGTACTTTCGTTTAGCTTCATCCTATATGGCATTTTTTGTTCATTTTTTCATATGTTTTTATTGTAATTAATAGAAGGGTTACATGATATTTGCCAGATAGATGGTGCATTAATTCACATATATTGATACCCTTTCACATGTCTTGGTCCCCATTTCCCTCCCCCCACCCCCACCTTTCATCTTGTTCTCCCCTCCCCTCCCTCCCCCCCCCCCCCCGTTCCCGAGATAGCATTTTTCTATTTAGTCCAGACTGACTTAGAATTCTAGATTCTCCTGCCTTTGCAGTGTTGAGATTACAGGCATGCTCCTCCATGCTCTGCTTAGCATTTTCACTCTAAGAACTCTGCTTTGTTTGAAGGAGGGAGGGGTTACTAGAGGACGCCAGACTGCAGGGAGTTCTGCCCAGCAGGCTGCAAGTGAGGCCACCACTGTCCACTTTCCAGTAATTTCCCTGTTTCAGCCCTTCATCTACTCCCACTCTTTCCACCTGCAACTTTGGGATGGGGCTCCTCTGGGGCTGTCCAGGGCAGGACTCTCTGTAGTTGAGGTCTCCCTCCCCCCTGTTTCATCGGGTGCCAACTTCTTATGTATCTTATTTTTATTTTTTCCAAAAATGTACTAAAATCTGTTGGCAAACAACTCCTACTTTCTTTGTGATGAACTTAAAAATAATTGTATTATTTGGACAAGCTCTTTGTAAGTGCATACTTCTTGAATTAGAAACTCTCCCTTAGTTTCAGTGGATTTCATGGAAAGCTCTTGGGTTCATTGACAGGCTAATGGATTGGATGCCCTGCTGTTTGCCCTAGCTGTGGCCCTGCATTTCGGTGGACCACTGGAGAAACTCTGGGAAGAGTTAGCTAGGCCCATGTTCCTCACTTTTAAATCATTCCTGCAACCTTTGGGGAATCAGCCATGCGAATGCTGAAGAATGAAAGATGAATAAAACATAGTCTCTTTCTCACTAGGGAGAGATAGCAGGGAGTTTGAGGAGACACCAACAAATAAGATTTTACTGTGAGTGCTATGATGTAGATCCATAAGGGTGATAGGAGGTATACTCAGAAATTTACTGCAGGGAAAGACATTTTAAACTTTAAATAAGAAATCTGCCTTTTTTTTTTTTTTTTTGATCTTGGGGCTTGAGCTCTGAGCCTTCTTACTGTCCCTGAGGCTTTTTGTTCAAGGCTAGCACGTTTATTACTTGAGCTCTAGTACTACAGCTTTACTTCTGGCTTTTTGGTGGTTAATCTGTGATAAGAACCCCATGGATTCTTTCGTCCTGATTAACTTTGAATCCTCAGATCTCACCCTCTTATGTAGCTAGGATTGTAAGTGCGAGTCCTGCAGATTTATTTAGGGGCAAGGAGGGATTCCAGGGAAAAGGACTGGCAAGAAGCCAACATAGGGCTCATAGTATCTTTTAGGGGAAGTGGAGGTGGAGGGAATGGAAGGAGGGGTAGTCGGATTCTGGTTCTGTCTCTGTGAGGTCGGGGGAAGGTTGCCCAAGTCTGTAGGAGCAGCAGCAGGAGATCTGTGATGGAGTGAGGAGTCCTTCTAGAAGTTGAGGGCTCTGGGAGGAAGTGAGAATAGGCTGGCAGGGAAGGTGGCATTCTGTGAGCACACACAGCTGGGGAAAAGGTGGGCAAGAGGAAGCTAAGGGGGGGTTCCATGCTGACTTGTTTACACTCAGAGATTGCCACCCAGTGTGCTCACAGGGGCAGCCTGCCCCTGCGGGTGGTGGGAGGCCCAGATAGAGACCTGCAGGGTGGAATGTGGGTTACCAAAGTGCTGATGTGAAAGAATTGCTGCTCGTGTTTAACATCCACATATTTTGCTTCCCCTGACCTGTGGACAGATGGGGAGAAAGCAAGCCTGGCTAGCCAAAGTAAGCAGAGAGGCTCACAAGCCAAACCTTCCTTTTGTTTTCGCTGGAATGTGTAGACCTCGCTTAACTCTTCCAGTCCCTCCACACCAAAAGAAAACCAGTCTCTTCATGCCTTCATTTAGAGTAACGTGACCATTGCAGGCCATGAGTCAGATCAGCTGATCTGGACCCTGGCATAACTGATGCCACAGCCACACCTAAGCCACCTTCTCAGCCTGCTGATTCTGTGAGGGCTTCTGGATGGTTTCCCAGTGTGTTTGTGTGTGTGTCCCTCACATCCTGAGCTTTGTGTAACTCCCTGCCCAGCTGACATTACACTAATCTTATTTGCAACCAGAAAAATAGGAGACGTTTTGGATCATACAAATACTAAATAGGACAAGAATGACTTGTCTTATTAAAGTTTTCTTTTGTTATAAAATACTTTAAGCAAATAAATGTTCAAAGATGAATGTAATTGGCACCTCTGTACCGGTCAATAGTGTTTCCACACTCCAGCATGAAGCCATCGCTGCATCAAATGCTCTTAAAGAAAATGAAATAGTAACACATACACTTGAAGCTATGTCTTTCCCTTCCTGACATTTCTTTCCTCTTGAGGTCACTGCTTGGTCACTTCAAGATGGTGTTTATTATACCATGCCAGTATTTATTTCATTTTATTTTTACTTTATTTGGGGCTCGAACTCTGGATCTGAGCATTGTCCCTTAACTCCTTTTGCTCAATGCTACCACTTGGGCCTCAGTGCCACTTTCAGCTTTTTCTTTTACTTTATTTTATTGTTGGGGTAATATATAGAGGGGTTACAGTTACATTCATCAGGTAGTGGGGTGCATTAATTTTTGGCTTTTTCTTTGATTTAATTGGTGATAAGTCTCATGAACTTTCCTGCTCAGGCTGGCTTTGAACCACAGTCCTTAGTTCTCAACCTTGAGTAGCTAAGATTACAATCATGAACCACTGGCACCCAGCAACTGTAACCTCTTAAGACCTACTGTGATGTTTAGGTCCATTTCCTCCCTTCCTTGGATAATATTACAGGCTTCATTATTGGAAGTTTGTCTTGGTCAAGAATTATTCTTGCCAAACCATGTGGTATAATAATAAATGAAACATGAACAGTATTTTCCACAGTTCCGAGGTGAAGTAAAAAGGAATGGAAAATAGAGACCAACCATAAAGTCAACATGACTTCAGAAGACATAGGCCTCTGAGGGTCTTCTCCACAGGTCTGCAGCAATCCTGGGTTCTTTCCGCTCCTATTTATTCTTGATGAAATCTCTCCCATTTGGCACAAAGCACTTTTCTGGTTTTGAACCCAACAGGAAGTGGAATGTTTGGTTTTTGTTGAGGGCTCTTATGTTTTGCCTGATATTTTCCATGAGTCAAAGACTAGGAAATAAACACTTGAAGCAGTCTTCACCAGTGTTCAGCTCTTTGGCTTTTAGAATAGTGATGTGTAGTTTTTTTTTTTCTTCAGAATTCCAGATGTCTAGAATTTTCTACAAAGACCAAAGTACTGTCTGGGTTCTGTAGTAGTCATTGGTGTCCATTAACTATGTGTGAGCCCTTGAAATACAACTAGAGGGCTGGGAGCCTGAGTTTCATATTCATATAATTCAAATTAGAAGGGCCACATTCAGTTAATGACCACTGTGTGGACACGTCTGCCTGGGAGATTTACACCGAGGTGTGGAGATGGAGTCTCAGCAGGTCTTCTTCATCATACCAAATGAGTTCATTTAAGTTGTAACTGATTTGTTTGCCCTTTCTTTTCCCAAATCCAAAGCTGATATAATAAACAAGGCAGCTTGGAGACAGACCTCTGCTTCTCCAAGATCTGCTGCTCCTCTGTTGCATATAACCAGTATAGATTTTGTAGTTTTCAATGAACAACAGGCATCGGTGGCACAGAGGCCTGCTCCCTGCCCCATCCTCCACTCACTCCACCACAATCTCCTCCCCAGCTCTGCTGAGTCTGATTGCTTTCAATCCAGGAAGTCTATGACTTCCTCTACACCGGTCTAGTGGAAAAGCATGCAAAGATATCAGGACAAATCCAGTTTCTGACCTAGGTCCTGGTTCTAGAACTGTTTATACCAATTTTCATTCTTTAAAGCTTTATTTGGGGAGTCATTTTACACTTACAGATACATTTAACATAGTACAGTGATACAAATATCCTGAAGTCTAGTCTTCCAGATTCTCCATGTGAATGGAGTTAGCTTTCTACCACAGGTGCTGTGTTTGTGCCTCATTCCTTTATATGTACATCAACAGCTTCATCTCTGTACATTTCTATCTCTTCAGATCAAATCTATAACTGTCAATATTTGCAAAATACATCTCTCTATATACATCTATATTCATATCCATCCTCTCTCTGGATGTTGTGGTGTGTTATGTGTATGTGATAATAGATTTCCCCCTTTTTCCTTCCCTTTCTCCCTTCTTTTCTCTTCTTCCTCTGAACTTCTCCCCTCCTTCTTGCCCTCTCTCCATTTCTCCCTTTTGCTTCTCTTCTTCTTTTCTTCCTTTTTAAAATTTTTTGCCAGTCCTAGGGATTGAACTCAGAGCCTGGGCACTGTTCCTGAACTCCTTTTGCTCAAGGCCAGTGCTCTACTACGTGAGCCACAGCTCCATTTTCATTTTTTTGGTAGTTTATTGGAGATGAGTCTTATGGAATTTCCTGCCTAGGTTGGTTTTGAACTGCAATATTCAGATCTCAGCTTCCTGATTAGTTAGGATTACAGGCGTGAACCTTTGGTGCCCAGCTCCTTCCTTTAAATAGTATTTGGCATCTTTATTGAAAGCTTGAAGTCATAAGGTTGTTCTTTTCAACAAATCAGCATTCAGAAAATTACAATAGTTATAAGCAGTTGCATCTAGTAGGTGGTAGTCTACATAGTCAAGAAAATAAAGAGAATAAAATGCAATAAAAAAGAAAATAAGGATAAATCTTTGTAAGCAGGTTAAAATTCAAACTGTCTTGATAGTTCATAAATATTAATATAACAAATGCATGTTTTAAAGTTGTAAAGAGTTTATTTAGTAATGAGAAAGTAAGGCCACTCAAGAAAGTGAGCTGCAGGACTCAGAAACCCATTATTCATGCATGGTGAAGGGCTGGTGGTTTTATCACCTTCCCGCTGGATGACAGCTGCTGTGTCTCATCTCAAATCCAGATTGCCTCAGCAGACATTATCTCAAAACTTAAAATCACAGAAAAATGTAGGCAGTAGAACAATAGAGTTATTCCTTGGTTAATATTATTTTTTGTTTTGAGAAATCCAGAAATGTTTCTTTTCCAAGGAATGAGCAATAATGATAAGACATGTCATTAATGTACTGTATTTGTTTCAAGCCAGAGCTCACTTTCCTTCTTAGGAAGAGCAATTTTGATTTCTACTCTGTTTAAAAACACCTTGGGAAGCTAAGCACAGCAGCTCATGAGTAAACTGGCCTACTTGGGAGACAGAGATCAAGAAGATCACATCCAGGCCAGCCTAGGCAAAAGGTTGGAAAGACAAACAAGCCTGGCATAGTGACGCCTGACTGTCACCCCAGCTATGTGGGAAGCTGTAGATAGGAGTATAAGAAGCAAGCTGCAAGAAAAATGCCAGACCAAATCTAAAAAACAACCAAAGCAAAAAAAAAAAAAAATCAAGGGACATGACTTGAAAACTTGCCTGGCAAGCACAAGGCCCTCAGTTATGAGGCCGAGTTCAAAACCCAACAACAACAATAAAAAAAAAATCACCATTTGGATAGTATTCATAATCTGGTTATTTCATAATTGAGTCATTTCCCTCTACCGGATGTTTTCATTTCAGTATATGAGCTGTAAAATACAAGTGACTACTAAGGCAGTTATAGAGAGTTTGTAGCATAATAAATTCTAGCTTACAAAAACTCTCAATAGACACCCCAAGTTACTATCCTACCAGGATCAGAACCAATGTGACTCATCCACAGGGTTAGAGGGTGTCTACTAAATAAATACTAGCATGGGATCTAAAGGAAAAAAAATCTTACTGTAACCTATCAAAGCTTGAGCTTTCTAAATGATTCTTTCAAATCACTTTCCTTAAAGTTCAACTTTTACAATCTTTTCTTGAAGATTTTCTTTCTTCTTTTGCTCCTTGTTCTTGGAATCCATTTTCAGGCACTAGCTGGGAAGAGAGAAGTGAGGGCCAAAGTATTCCATAACATACTCAACCCTAGTCTGTATAGCAAACGTTTCTGGAACGGCCTTAGGAACACTTGCAGTGCTCTCTTTGTCTTGGGATCACTTCAATTTCAGATGACACTCAGGGGTTTGTCCTCTTCTTCCATTTATTTAGTGCACTTCTGAGAGGTTTACATTTCCAAGGGAGTGGTTGACCCATAGGGGATAATTTCATCTCACCTCTTGCCCCGGAAAAGTGCTAACCCCTTGTTTGCTGTTGTGGGGTGAGACTGACACCATTGTCTTTCTACCCTGTGCCCCATACCCTTCCCAGGCTCTGGTAACCACTGTTCTTTCTCCTATCAAAAGATCTGTCAAACCATTTTCTCATTTTAGTACCAGTTTTTAAGGGAGCTTATGTCATCTAAATACTCATTTTTTCAAGGTTACATGTTCTGAAGATATTTTTGTCTTATTCTATGGATTGACAAACCTCAGTCTTCTTGAGGGTTGGCAGATACAATGATATAGAACAGGAACAATAATAAGTAATGCACATTCAAAAGATTGTCCATCTCATGAGAAATGAGAGAAATCTAAGCACGATGACGTATCTATACATATCCATAGCACTGGCAAAGACAGAGGTCTCTGGAGGAAGCTATGTTTTGACTGGAATATGGAGTAATAGGAACCCTTAAAAGGCATCTGGTCAAAGTAGAAATGGGTACAATAACTGGAAAAAACTAGTCATTATTCACCGATGTTGAAAAGTGCTAGTACCTAGCAGTTCTACTTTTTGGCAGATGCTCAGGCCGTGTGTTGTGTAATGTGGTAGCCACCAGCAGCCACATGTGGGCCAGGAGTCCACGACATGTGTCTAGACTTCACTGAAATGTGCCGACAGCTCCAAATTCCCAGAGTTTGAAGATGTGCTATAAAAATATTTAAGATATTTCATTTAACTTTCTTTCTTTCTTTCTTTATTTATTTATTTATTTATTTATTTATTGCCAGTCCTGGGCTTAAGCTCAGGGCCTGAGCACTGTCCTTGGACTTTCTCAAGGCTAGAGCTCTACCACTTGAGCCTCAGCACCACTTCTGGCTTTTTCTAAGTATGTGGTACCAAGGAATCGAACCCGGGTCTTTGTGCATGCTAGGCAAGCACTCTACCACTAGGCCAAACTCCCGGCCCTCATTTAACTTTATTTTAAAATATCAACTTTATATTAAAATAAAAATTATTTGGGGGCTGGGAGTGTGGCCCAGTGGTAGAGTGCTTGCCTAGCATACACGAAGACCTGGATTTGATTTCTGGGTACCACATACATAGGAAAAGCCAGAAGTGGTGTGTGACTCAAGTAGTAGAGCTCCAGCCTTGAGAAGGCCCAAGGACAGTGCCCAGGCCCTGAGTTCAAGCCCCAGGACTGGCAAAAAAAAATTGTTTTGAGCCAGGCCTTGGTGGCTCATTCAGTAGGCTGAGATTTGAGAATCATGGTTCAAAGCCAGCCCAGGCAGGAAAGGCTGTGAGATTTTTATCTCCAATTAACCACCAGAAAACTAGAAGTGACACTGTGGTTCAAAGGTAGGTGGGAAGAGAAAGGAGGTTATGGAATGCCTTGTCTTCAGCTTTAAAAATACAACAGCTGGGGCCAGGAGTGTGGCCTAGTCGTAGAGTGCTTATTTAGCATGCACGAAGCCCTGAGCTTGATTCCTCAGTGCCCATACACAGAAAAAACCTGGAAGTGGTGCCATGGTTCAAGTAGTACATTAAAAAAATACAACAGCTGGAGAATGGATTTGGGGAAAGGGTTGATAACAAATTCTTTTCCCTCCTACTTTCTATCAAATTAATAAAGTATCAATATTTTCTTTTTTTCCTTGCCAATCGGAAAGTATAGATTGTATTATTTTCCTTCCTGGGTACCTTAATTTTTTAAGGTTAAGTTTTGATACTTCCATGTTAATTCTTGCTAACCAAGATAATGACTTTATCATGGATAATTAGGTACTGAACACCCCCTTTTACAATCTTGTACTTGTTATAAAGTTTTATCACACTTTTCCATAGTTAGCCTGGACAGTTAGCCAGGGTACAGGATAGGGAGAAGTCTTGTGATTTTCCAGTAGTCCTCACAGCTCTTAAAGATCTTACTATCTTTGAACATGTCTACAGTGGGGGCCAAGTCCTTTGGGGGACCTACTCAAATCGGATCTAAACTGTAGCCTAGTTCAAAGCATTTGTGCTTCATATTTACCTAGTAGCTTTAAAGATTTCATGAAATAATAAATAGTAAAGAGTGCAGGTTAGTTCCTGGTATATAGAGAGGAGCCAATGCTCAGATGTTGGAAAGTGGTTACTTGCTGTCACAACAGATGATTTTCCAAATCATTCGCAGATCTTACCCCATGCTGGGAACATTCGTGTGAGACTGGATTCTCTGGAAGAGACTGAGTCAGAGCCGCATGTGGGAGGTTTGTGTGGAAGGAGCTGGAGAAGGCAGATGTGTAATGAGTCTGCAAGGGAGGCCTTAAATGATCCACTAAGGAGCTCTGGAGCGGGGAGGGCACATCAGATCATCGGAAGGCAAGGCGAATGATTGGGTCTTGGTGGGCCTCCCTCCACCAGTTTGGCTCTGGGTTGTTCTATTAGAGAACTTATCCTTGGGCAAAGCAATCCTCTGTGGCAGAGAGGAAGTTTCAGAAGGGATTCAGTTATGAACCACCACAGCTGGTACTCCCAGCAACTTGGGAATGGGGTACTGGTGTTGAAGAGCATTCACCACAGACCTCACGTTGCCTGGGTCCATTTGCTACCTCATCTGGGTTCACTTCACCAGCATTCTGGTTTGTCTCATTTCCCAGGGAGCCTAGGTGAGAAATATCAGTGTTGCTATTGTTAATAGTGCAGCGGATATGGCTACTCATCCTGCTCTTCCTTTGTTGGTTTCGTCAGCATCTCTGCTGCTCTAGAAAGCTTACCAGATGAGACTTCCCACATCCTTATCACTTTGGGCTCTAAGTCCTGTATCTCAGGACCTGGCTGCTTTCCTTGCCCATTTACTTCTAAATCTGGACATGGGAGCCCCAGGAGATGCTGTCATGGATCCCTTGAACATCTGCATTATAGAAGATGTCCTCTTTTCTCCAGATGACCAGGGGTCACTCCCTCTGCTAGGGCCTCCAGCTTCTGGACTCCAAGATGCAGACCAGTGGCCCCTCTTTGGGCTCTCAGGCTTCTTACCTTGGACTGATAATGGCACACTTGGCTTCCTCTGTCTCAAGATCTTCAGACTTGGACTCTACCCCACTGCTAGCCTTCTTGGGCCTCCAGTTTGCAGGAGACTAGAGAACGATTTCCTAATACATCTCTTCTACATGTACGTACACATAGATGTGGATACATACTGGTTCTGCCTCCCTGAAGAATCTCAACACACAGAGGAAGAGGAGAGAGAGGGATGGACGTAGCCCAGGGGATTTTTAGGGCAATGAGCCAATTCTGCATGCTAGCGTATGATACATGATGGGTTTGTGTGCACATGTGAAAACACACATGTGCCCCATAGTAGAGCAGAACACAGTGAGTGAACTCCAAACTGTGTAAATACCTTTAGTACATGCTGACGTGTCAGCATTGATTCGAGTGCAGCATTAATGAAAGTGTGAGTGACAGGGAAGACTGAATGAAGGGGAGAGAAGTTATTATTTCTGCATTATTTCTTCAGATTTTCTGTTAGTGAAGTCTATTAATTTAAAAAAGAGAGAGAGAGAATGTATATTCATTTCTACAGTGGCAGTGGTTTTGACTAATTTCTCTTTCTTTCTTTCTTTTTTGTGCCAGTTCCAGGCTTGGAGTCAGGGCATAGATGCTGTCTCCGAGCTTTTTTGCTCTCTGCCACTTAGGGCATAGCTCCACTTCTGGCTTTTTGGTGGTTAATTAGAGATAAGAGTTTCACGGAGTTTCCTGTCTAAGCTGGCTTCCGCTGTGATCTTCAGATCTCAGCATCGTTAGCAGCTAGGATTACAGGTGCCTGGCTTAGTTGTGACTGATTTTAACAGAAGGTGAACTCAGCAAGGAGAGGAGAGACTTCCTTATCACCAACTAAACAAAGTCCTTCGGGGCGTCTGTGATCTGGACCAGAACACAGAGCCTCAAATAAACAGGTGTTTTCTTTATGGCTGCGTTAATAGATTTCATCACTACAGTTTGACTAAATTCTAGATTCTTGCTGTTTCTGTAATGAACCATGACACAAGAGTTGTGTGTTAGAGATTTTTTTTCTTTTTAATTTGGCATTGACCCTAAATTTCTGGCATCTACTTTTGTTTTTCTTCCCAAGTCAAAATCAAAAGGACTTGCCCTCAACTGACACAACATGTGGAAGAATGTGAGTGCATTGAAACATAATCTGAAAAAATTAATGATTTTTCAGAGGAATTCTGAAATGCCACTGAATGAGAGTCCATATTTTGGAAGTTTGGCTCAAAGGCAATGAGAAGTGAGAACTTGTGCACCTCTGGTTTGAGGCAGGGTTTCACTGAATAGCCACTCCCAGCCTTAAACTCTCAATGCTCCTACCTTTGCTCCCTGAGTGTGGGAATTCTGGGACAGCACCATCTTACCAGATAAGATAAAGATATTTTGAGCTATTCCTAAAAGAAAATATTGAAAGAGATCCTCCAAGTGTTAACTCACCAGGATGCAGTGTAAATCATCCAACAGCAGAGTCCCAAGGGTCTGTTGAGAGTGTTTGCTAGTTTCCGTAGCTCCGGACTGGAGAAGTGGAATGTGAGGAAGTGAAATCAAGTCTGGCTCTGCAAGTCTTATTCTCTGTGGGGATTCTACCACTAAGGAAGATAGAGCAGACACCAGCGATGTAAGAGGTGTTCTGCCTACTTAATTCCATCCTGAGTGAAGATGGCAATCTAAAAAAACTTAATCTGCAGGAAATAGATGCCTATTTGGAATGAGAACAGAAATTTCCCTCCATAGAGAGACAATTTTTGTTTTTTAGAAAAATTACCTGTAAGTAGTTGTATAAAGGCATTTAAATTTGGGATTTCCATTTTGAGTATATACATCTTGATCAATCTAACCCCTTCCATTGTTCCCCCAGCATTCCTCTCAACCTCACCCGTTCTCTCTGATACTTGGTTCTATGTTCACATATGTTCATGGAATAACTCACTCACCCTCCTCCCTGGAGAGAAATCGGGACCCTGAAGAATGAATTTGTTCGCTGGCTGCCTGAGGTCCATCATCTTTGCCCTCATTTACAGTAAGAAGAATTGGACAGAGTCCAGTGCTGTTCTGCATTCAGGAGAATGGGAATGTTTCTGTTCGTCTCATCTAGGAACCATTCTTGAGATTTGCACGATGTGTTTTTTCTCCACATGAACTTGGTCAGACATTCAGTTATCTTTCATTTCAAACTCATCTTTTACAGCATGACAGGTATCCTGTACACATTTTAGAACATGAAGCCAAAAGCTATGAACTTGGAATTCTGCATTGCTGGCACCCAAAGGGAAGAGTAAAAAGGTGCTTCTGTTTAAGAAAGGAGTTGTGTTCTCTGTGCACATTTCCCCACCCCCCTTTTAGATTCCTTTTCCCAAACACTGTGAAGGTCACTGAGCTTCTTAGCATGAGCAACTTGCAACTATACAATTGGACATTTCTTCTAGGTTACATAGCTGCTTGTTTCTTTGTTGTGTTTTGCCTTGCCACTAGAGCCTAGTTTCTAGTTCTGCTCTACAGATTTCCTAAAGAGTTAGAGAAAAGAAATTAGTTCCATATGAATACTTCAGCTATAATAGGAAATTAAAAATTAATTCCATCAAGTAAAACAAAACAAAACCCCTGAAGTAGCAATATCCTCTTTGACATATATTTCACATCTTGACATACTGACAAACTTATGTAGCAAGAGTTTAAAATAAAAAACTTTCTCTCATGATTATAGCAGTCATAATATTTTTTTTAAAGGAAGAGAGGGGTTTGGTTGAAGAGGTTTGCCTGATTACGCTCGGGAGTGGGTTAGAAGGAGCCCACTGCCAGTAGTGATTGACAGGTCTCTTGACTTATGACCTATCCATGCAAAGAAAGTGAATTGTTGCCTGAACTTGCAGCATTTCCATTACTTCAAAAATGTTTCAGAAGAAGGTAAACCACTTTATTATACAATGGAAAGTCTTTTATGAGTTACATACATCTTAATGTTTATAAGAAACCCCCAACTAAAGATGCTGGATGAAGCAGAGAGTAGACACAATTAATGGATATCTTTTAACAGAGCCATGCTTGGGGTTGATTAGTGACAGATCAGATTTCGTCAGCTGTACTATTGCTTGTAAAGTAACACACGGTGAAATGGCACTGGAAAATGCTTGAAAACATTGCACAATTTTGATATCTAAAAATTAAGATGTCCTAAGTAAAGCAGAGACAGGAAGAATCTACATAACTTAGCAACCATTTGGATGATGGGGGAAAATTAGAGAAGTCAAAGATTGTGCCACATAGAAGTATGGGTGTCCACATGTTTTCCAGGCAATTAACTTTGGGAATGGGTTGTTGTGGTCATGATAAATACCACGCAATTTGGCTAGATTAACAACTATCTGTGTAGCATAGACAGATCTATACCTTGTTATGCATAGGTGTAATTATGACACCTATCTTGTTTACAAGGTGCAGAGAGAGCTTAGTGTGTTATTCTGATTACTTTAGAGATAGGGTAAATCTACAGCATGCAAGCAAAAGCGGAACTTTGTGATGAACATTTACGGCTCTTAAACTCTACCTCAGTCAGCAGCCGAGCCTCCTCCAGGCCACTGGAAATCCTTTTGTTTATTCAACTAAATGTAATGGAGCATTACTCAAGAGTATTTGAAAGCAATTTTATGAGAAAGTTGATTGTTTACACAAGCAGTATATAGAGCTTTTAAATACTTCAAGCTTTTTCTTTCCTGGTTTTGTCTACCATACTTAAGTACACTTGGAATTTATTTTGGTACAGGGAGTAAAGGTAGGGCTCCTAAGTTTTCTTTTTCCTTTCAAATTACTAACCAATTATTTAAACATTCATGAAATAAGAATATAATTTAAAAATATATTTGTGCCCAAAGCTTTAAAAATAAATATTAATGAAAACTTGGAAAATTATAGCATGGCTTTCTGCTTACAGATGGTTTTATTCCACTTAAGATGAATTCAAATCTTAATGAGGCCTCATAGGAAATAAATTCTGGAACTAGAAAGAGATATTCTTCTACTTACAAAAATTAAAAATGGAAGGGCTGAACTGATACAGTTGAGTGAAATAAAATGACTTGTACCAGAAATAGAGAAAGAACATTTTGAGATGTCCATAGAATAATAGTTCTGCAGCCTTTCTTGGGCAGCTACAAACTTTGTGACTCTGCTATGTGAGTAGAAACAGTGGGTATTTTGTTTTGATAGCCAAACACAATCATAACTGACAAAGCACATCTTCTGCCTATATTATTTCTGCCTTTACATTTTTCTTTTCTTTTCTTTTTTTCAGCTCATAGCTTGTGCTTTCATTTGAGCCATACCCCCAATCTAGCTTCGTGTTGGCTAATTGGAAACAAGAATCTTGTGGTTTTGTCTATCGCAGCTGGCTTCAAACTGTGTTTCTCAGATCTCAACCTCTTCAGTAATCAGGGTTACAGTTGTCCTGCTGGTTCCCTGATCTGCTTTTATTATTTTTTCTTTCTTTTTCTCTCTTTCTCTCTCTCTCTTTCTTTCTTTCTTTCTTTCTTTCTTTCTTTCTTTCTTTCTTTCTTCCTTCCTTCCTTCCTTCCTTCCTTCCTTCCTTTCCTCCCTCCCTCCCTTCCTCCCTCCCTCCCTCCCTCCTTCTCTCCCTTTTTTTTTGCCAGTCCAGGGACTTGAACTCAGGACCTGAGCACTGTCCTTGAATTTTCTCAAGGCTAGAGCTCTACCACTTGAGCCACAGCACCATTTCCGGCTTTTTCTGTGTATGTGATATGGAGGAAATGAAGCTAGGACTTCGTGCATGGTAGGTAAGCACTCTACCACTAGGTCACTCTCCTGGCCCCTTATTTTACTTTTTAGATTTAGCAAAAATCAACCATTATAGCTTGTAGAAAAACAAGCTGGAAACTGATATTAGCTTTATAATAATTTACTACAAATGCTTTTCTATTCTATTATCATTAATTCATCATACAAAGGAGTTGCCAATTAACAAAGCCATTTATGAATACAATGCATCTTGATCCATGTCACCCCATCAACACTCACCATCCTCCCAACCCACCTCTCCCTTCTGTTTTCTTAATTTTGTAAGATACACATTCTTGATTATATTCTCCCCTCTTCTCTTCATTAGTCTAGCTTTTTCCCCTTGGCCCTACACCACTCTTTTCTTTTTTTTTCTTTCCATTACTGGGATAATGTATAGAGGTGTTATAGTTACATTTGCCAGGTGATAGGTGCATTACTTCTCACACATTGATAGCCCTTCTCATGTTTTTGTTCCCCTTTCCCTCCCTTGTTTCCCCCCTTCCTTTTCCCATTTCAAATAAAACAATAAACATATATATAATATGCCAGGTAACAAAGTCAGATACAGTAACAACATGAGATTAACCATGAGAGCAAAAAAAGAGAAGAGAAATAACATAGTACATTAAGAACAACAATCACACAAGATAAAGCTCTTGTTGCCATATCCTAGAATTTCTTTCATTTAGCCTCATCCTATATGACCTTATGTGCATAGCTTTTGAGCTATTGTAATCCTCTGCTAGGAGAGTCCTAGATGTATACTAATTATTGCAAATGGGGAAACCATTGAGCCTATGTTCCTTTGGGTCTGGCTTCCATCACTTAATATGAGTTTTTCCAAGTCTTTCCATTTACTTATGAATGGGGCGATATCATTCTTTCTGATGGCAGCATAGAATTCCATTGTATATAAATACCACATCTTGTTGATCCATTCATCTACTGAGGGGCATCTAGGCTGGTTCCACATCTTCATTATGGTAAATAATGCTGCAATGAACATCGTTGTGCTAGTAACACACTTTAGTAAGTCCTTGTTTCTGGATATTTGTACACCATCCCTTTCAAGTACCTGTCTCCTGGTGTTGATTTTGTGGAACTTTGACTCTGTCTTTCTAAGAAATCTCAGTATTTTGAGTTCTCCCTTGAATCTATTATATTTTAGTCTACATTTATATACACTTACATACCATGCAGTGTATTTATATGTTCATAAGCTAATCCTAGTTTCCACAGATATAGGAAAACAGGCAATCTTTGTCTTGGGGTCTGATTTAATTTCACTTAACATAATTTTTTCCCAGATCTTTCCATTTCTTTACAAATAATACAATATCATTCTTTTTAGTGGCTGAGTAAAATTCCATTGTGTATAGACCTCATTTTCTTGACCCATTTGTCCATCGAGGGGCATCTGGGCTAATTCTATATCTTTAGCCATGGTGACTAGTGCTGCAATAAACATGGTTGTGCTGGTGGCTTTTCTGTATCCTGGTTTGTAATCTTTTAGATAAATGCCCAGGAGTAGAATTGCTGTTATTTGAGGAACATACACACTGTTTTCCAAAGTGATTGAATAAGTTTAGATCCTTACCCACAGAGTATTAGGGGCCCTGTTCCTTTTTGGCCACATCCTCACTAGCATCTGTTATGGTTTGTTTTCTTGGTAATGGCCATTCTAACTGAGGTGAGGTAGAAACTCAGTGTTGCTTTGATTTGCATTTCCTTTATGGTCACTTTATGTTGAGATGTTTCTTCACGTGTCTGTTGACTATTTAACACATGGCAATTTCTGACATGACATTTATTACTATAAACATATGGTACTTTGAACATTGGAGAGATAAAGAAGAAATAATAATCAGGCAGTTTATGGAGGCTATGAAATGATTTGAGAAATATAAATTGATGTGCAGAATGACATCTATGTTGTGATTTGTATGCTAAGTGATTGAACAATCTGCACCTTCTTTTTATAACAAATACACAAATAACCAATAAAAGAGTCAATTTTAGGAATTTATTATTATTATTTTTAAAAAAAGCAACTTCAAGGGTTTGACATTGTACAGGTTCAGTCCCGTCTCCTACAGCATGGTGCATGATAACTGATTCTTTTTATAGTAATGACACAGATGTACAAAAGATCCACAACTGAACTATCTCAAAATAAGAAGAGTTAGAAGAGTTTAATGTTAAGTGTATTAAAAAATCATACTCTTTTAAACTGGTTATCCAAATATGATGATATGCAGAGCTCAGATAACTAGAAAAGGCAATTGCTAGAACATTCTATCCCCACCTGGTGAGCATTAACAGGCTTTTTACTGCATCTATCTTTATATAGTTAGTGAACTAATTCAACCCATTTCACACAGCATTGACTTGTTTTTGTATTGCATTGGCACAGGGCTGAAATTGTTGCCTATTATTTTTGTAGATCTTTTTTGAGTCTCCCACTCCATCTGTTGCAGTGTTTGCAAATCAGCATACTAGGACATCTCAACATCAACTTTGCTCATTTTAGTGGCATCGACAGGGAGGTTACCTATAGCAAGTTACCCAAAACTACTAATTCATCACCAACCATGTTCTTAACCTTATTAAAAGAGAGGCCTTTGTGTCTTACTGAAGAATAAACCAAGCTGTGGTCAAGAAACTTTGTGAAAAAGTTGTCAACCGAGAAGACCACAGTTCTTAGCAATTGTTATCAATGCTGTGCAAAAAGAAGGGTCTCGTCATTTCCATAACTATTCGTACATTTATAAAAGCAATAGAGTCATGGGAAAAAACCAACAAGCACAGCTTGGTAGAAAAACCTGCCATGAAATATCATTGGCTTTATAATAATTTACTACACCTGTTCTTTTTATTCACACTGGATAGGAAATGTTTCCACCTAACACATGGAATATGAATATATACAACAAAATTTGGTTTTCATTAAAAAAAAACTTCATAAGGACAATAACACGAGGGTTACATTTTTTTGGGTGCAGTTTCCTAATCACAATCACATCTCCCCTTGTCTTTTACAACAAAAGATACTGAACTGATAGATTTTCTACACCAGTTAAAGAAATATCCTGCCTATAAAAGCCTACTATGAAAGTATTACGTTGTTCACACAGTGTATGGACACTTCTCCTTCCTAAGAGATGGTATGATGGACAAATCCTGTTAATCCTTTTCAATATGAACCTATGTCTGCAGTTCCCTATCTCATCAAAACACTCCAGCACAATCCCTTGGAAACTGCACAGGGATCTGATTGACATGCTTTTGGGCTACTGAATGTTGTCTTCTCACTGAATGCCCCCCAGTTTGTGGCACATCAATGTTGGCATCAATGTCTGTTGAATCATGTGGGGTGGACTGTTTTGTACTGCCAGCAGTCAAAACGGTTGCTGTGAGCTCGGTGAGCCTAAGAAACCCATTCTCTTAAGGAATGGTTTCCTGGGTATCAACAATGTCGTTGAGGGGAGTTGAGACATCCTGGCTCCTGCTCCCTAAGAAACTAAAGAAGAAACCCTGTGCTCTGGAAGAGGACGGCAACGTTGCAGGGTTGGAAGAGGGGGAGGGAGGTTGCTTTCCCAAGTTCTGAAAATAACCTCTGATCTCAGCTTTCTGAGAAAGCTGGGGATTCTCTAGAAGGCAGCCATGAGAGAAGGGCAGGGCCTGAGGCCCACTTGGAGAAGTGTCATGTTTGGCAGCTGGCACTGCATATCAGTGCCCATGGTCCCCTAATAAGGCACTTTTCTAGGTATATTTTCCCTTGAAAATACCTTTTATGCTGGTAGTCTTCCCCATTTCCTTCCTGACAATACCTGTTTGTTTTTGCTCTCTCTCTCTCTCTCTCTCTCTCTCTCATTCTGAAAAATGAAGACTAGGTTTTTAGAGTTGTAATTTGAGAAGGATGGTTGAAAATAAAAACACATTGATTTTAATGGTGTATGATGCTGTGGTTAATTAGTAATGTCTGTCACAGAAACAAAAATTGGTGTTTATGGAATGCAGGATACATCTTAACATCTCTTTTCTAAGCAAGATGAGAAAAATAGGTTAGCTTGATGGGTTCTTGAGGAATCTTTTAAAGACCATAGCCCCAAACATTAAGTTTATATCAATTTATATTCTGCTTTGTTCCAGAAAAGATCTAAGAATTTGGGGTGTTTGAGACAGGAATTGCAGGGCTTATAGAAAGCTGAAGGGGGGAGATCATTTCAAATAAGCTCTGGTACATTGCCTTTGCCAATGACCATGGGTGGTAAATCCCAGTGTTTATAAAGTGACTGTAGGACTTACTGATGAAACAGACTCAGAGAGACTTGGAGGAATTGAATAGGGCCCCATGTATAGTGGGAATTTCAGGCAGAATCTTTTTGTGTGGCCCATCTCTTATATTTCCCCGTGCTTACCAGCAATAATACTAGGAAGCATGTTAAAAAGCTAAGAGGAAATACCTTTGTATCTACAGATATGCCATTTTTTTCAGGGTTAATCAGAGAACCTGGGGATAGTTTTCTTATTATGTCAGTACTATTGTCCCTTTCCTACACCTAGAAATCTCTGATGTACAGCTTTACTGAGAAAGAACACAATGATTCAGGCACGTGTTAGGTACCAAGGATGCTATTTTATGAAGATCAAGTCGTATTTGTCTCTGGAAAACAGCACCAATCACTTCTTCTTATCTCAAGTGATTTAAATCAAAGTGAAAAGTGAAATTTGCTTTTTTTTTTTTTTAAAGGATGACCATGAACTGATTGCCCTGGGACAACACCATTGCCTGCTGCCGTAGGGGAGGATATGTGTCCAAAGCCAGCTACCTCTAGCGACTAATGGTTTCTGGGCTTTAGAAACTGATGCTTCCATGAATACTTCCCTGCCAATGCACGTGACTGGTTTAACTTACACATCAACATGCCAACATACCGTTCCCATCAGAAACACCTGTTCCCTTCCTCACTTGGATACCTGTTTAATGCTGAGTTTCTTGCCACCCTGAGGACTCCTCGAGCTTTTCCAAAAACCATCAGTAACCATTTCCACCTTGCAGGTGGGGATTCTTTTTGTGCCCCAGCCAAACGTCCATGTCTCGTCACTGTAATGGATTGAAAGAGGGAAGGCGTCATCCATCAAACTGGCAATGTCATTTCTTATCCAACTTTGCTTTCCACTCACAGAGAAATGATTCTCTTCTTGGTCTTCACAAGACACAATCCCTTGAGAACATCTTGGAAGTGTTGCTGTGTCTGGAACCTTCCAGAGGTGATGGGCAGCCGGATATAAATGTGACTGTGGTTGCCTCAAAATTTTGTCCTCAGGCAATTCAAAATTTCCCTTTTTTCTGCTGATCACAATTGTCAGTATTTTGGTACTGCCAACCAATTCTTAAAGTGTGCGTGCACGGCGGGCTTAATCACCACTAGCTCCTCTAGCTCGAAAGACGTGTTCTAATAGTGCAGAGGAGTCTTCTTCCCAAAGTTTCTGAGACAGCCCAGAACACTGACTTTTGAGTTCTAGACAGAAGGCCTTGGAGGAGGCCGAGAGGGGGGTGGTGCCCTGTTAGGAGGTGGAGCTTGAGGAGGAGGGGGGAGGTTGGAAGGTGGGGAGGGGATCCCCGGGGTGGGGGGGTTGGGGGGTGGGGGAGGGCAGTGAGGAGCAGGAGGTGGGGGGGTATAGATGGGAGCAGGCGGGGGTGGTGAGTTGGTGTGGTAGGCATTGTTGAGGGGGTACTTAGCCGGCTGATTGTTCTTGACTCTGGTGAAGTTGATACAGCGCCCCTAGAAGAAAATGAGAGAAAAGAAATGTGAGCTCACGAGGGCAGGCAGGAGGGTGGTGGGCAGAGCCCTTCCAGTGGCTCACTTCCTGGTTCCCTTCCTGGGCTGACTGGATCACAATTTTGTATGTGTGTGTATATAACACTTTCATTTCATAGATGTAGAAGTTAAGGCTCAGAAAATTCTTCCCACAGCAGCATAAACAGACTCCAAGACTTCTTTTTTTCCCAGCAATATAGCCCTGGCTTCTGAAGGATCCTCCAATTTTATACATAAAAACAACTTATTTCAATTCTCCTCTGTCACACCCTTGGAGGCCGCAAGTTCATTGTCATAACAGGAAGTTGAGTGTGGCCTACACTGAAGTTCAAGGGTACAGAACTGATCTGAGTTGTCCTGGACTGGGGCAATCTATCTTCAGAGGCCTTCCTGCATGCGTCTCTTCTTTGCACGTGTTGTCCCCCTTAATCACAGGGCTGGACAGCATGTTATGGAGGCAGCGATCTCAACTAATGTAAAAAGACTGAAATCAATACAGGTCTTTCTCCATGTCCAGGACTTCCCCAAAGCTCCGTCACAAATTATCCTGTTCTCCATCTGGTTGTGGAAGAATTTCTAGATGCTCTGCATGCATTCAGGTCCACTTACACCCGTAGGACATGCAATCGAGGGACATTTTACTGTCAAACAGGCAGCTATCCCAAATTCTGCTTTTCCTTAGCCATTTTCCAGAGAATTAACAAGACAACAGTGGGAGGTCCCCAGAGCCCTCACAGAAGCCTCTTCAACCTCCAGAGTCCTGGAACTTTTTTTTTTTGCCAGTCCTGGCCTGAAGCTCAGACCTGAGCACTGTCCTTGGATTTTTCTCAAGGCTAGAGCTCTACCACTTGAGCCTCAGCACCACTTCCGGCTTTTTCTGAGTATGTGGTACCAAGGAATTGAACCCGGGTCTTCGTGCATGCTAGGCAAGCACTTTAACCACTAGGCCAAACTCCCGGCCCGAGTCCTGGAACTTTTGTCTTTCCTCTCCAGGCGCTAGAGTCTTCCACCCCCTGCTCAATTTGTGAGGAGGAAATCTCCTCTTTTTTTTTTTCTAGCTAGTTCTGGGGCTTGAACTCAGGGCCAGATCACTGTCCTTGAACTATTTCAAGGCTAGAGATCTACCACTTGAGCCACAGCACCACTTCTGGCTTTTTCTATGTATGTGGTACCGAGGAATGAAACCTGGGTCTTTGTGCATGCTAGGCAAGCACTCTACCACTAGGCCCAACTCCTGGTTGGGATCTCCTCTTCCTAGGCTCTTCTTGTGAGGTGTGTACCTCTTTCACTCTCTCCGTTACGCTCTTCCCCTCTTGTTGGGTCAGGGTATGGCTCCCCTGTGGCTTTCCTGGATGCCTGAAGAATTCCTCCGCACGGAGGACAGAGAGGACCATACCTATGAGGCTGGCCTTCCTCCTCCTCCTATTTAGTTTAACTCCATTGACAGAATGTTGAGCTACCAGGGCCTGGCCTCCCCCACCACACAGTCAGTCATCTGGTGCTGGAGTCCATTCAGAGCTGGATATGTGCAGGACCCCCAGAGTTGTCTTATTAGGCTTCTGGGAAGGGCTTGGAAGGGAACAAAGGGTTTGAGGCTGTGGAATCCAAGGAGCTAATTTGTTTTAGGACAAGAGGAAAATGTGGGTATGTCATGACTCAAGCCAGGGACAAGTGACATTTCATTCAAGAAACCCCACTCTTCCTACAACAAGTCCTCTGCCCTCTGCATATGATCCTCTCATGACCGTGGCCTCTTGCCCTTTGCCTCCCGGACTGCTTCTGTCCACAGAACACATTGCAGCCTGCAGATTGAAGTTGTTTTTATCTACAAATGCCCCTGCCTCCCAGTTGAGAAACTTCTAGGAGGCAGCTGCTTTGATTTGCACCTTGCTGTTTTACCAGCCAGAGCCTCATGTGTTGCACTATATGGTAGAGAGATTCTTGGTCAAATGAAACTCGATGAGGACATCTGGGAAAAACAGGCGCACGGGCAGTGTTCGCAATGATAAACCATCACAGTGAGAAGAGAATGCCTTGGCGATGTAGGGCCACACAGGACGGGACTGCATTTCTGTAAGCCTTATAGAAATGGCAATGTCTGTCAGTCAGGTGTGGTGTCTCATGCCTGTAATCCTAGCTACTCAGGAGGCTGAGATCTGAGGATCAAGATTCAAAGCCAGCCCGGGCACTAAAGAACTTGAGACTCTTATCTCCAATTAACCACTAGAAAAGCTGAAGTGGCGCTGTAGCTCAAGGGTAGGGGGGTAGCTTTGAGCTAAAGAGCTCAGGGACAATGCCCAGACCCAGTGGTAGGACGGTAGCTTTGAGCTGAAGAGCTCAGGGACAGCACCCAGGCCAAAGGGTAGGACAGTAGCCTTGGCTACTCTGGTTCCTCTGAGTTTGCATTACAATCCTAACTCTGCTGGGTTCCAAGTGGGAGCCCACTCCCTGCAGAAATAAATTAATGTCTTCTCTCATGCTTTGCCCGGAGATCCCAGTTCACACTGATTTTGTAACCCAGTAGTATAAATTCCCCACTGGCCGACAGCCCTATTTTATAGCAATATAAACCTAAGCCTTGGTTACAGTTTATTTATGGTGGTAGATAAAGCGTTTTCCTTCAAGATGTTACGGTCTGATGATTACCATCTGTGATAAATTCCTGTCATGACAACTCAGAGTCGGGATTTACTGTACTACCTAGCCTGGGCTTCGTTCCTGGACCTCTAACATGCACCAGGAGGCTCAAGAGCTTCGTTTATTTAAAGATGAAGGGAAATTCCAAGCGTAGCCAAAGAGTTGCTGGTACCCTGGGTCAGGTCCCCATCTGGCTTCAGATCTGTAGCGCTGGCCACCACTGGTGGTAAGCAAGGACACTAATTAGTTTGAAAGTCCATTTGCTTGTTCCATGCAACAGTAGCCGTACTGTTAAAAATAAAAATAAAAACAAACCAGATAGAATCAGGGAGCAGCCTCAGCCTTCATCTAGCAACACTTCTGCTCATAATCCACATCAAGATTCCCAAATAGTTTCTAAAATGTCTGAAGGGAGCCACAGGATAGAGATTATGTCGAATAGCTGTCAGCTGATGACGGAGAGACAGAGAGTCACAGGGACTGAGGCCTACCGAAAAACAGAGTCTTTCCTGTGGTCAGTAAATGTGCATCCATGTTTCCTGCCCCTAAGTAGCGGGCTGTGGTGTATTATAGACTCCAGGATGTTATAGCCTTATAGATACCTAAAGGGGAGGGACAAGATCACAGCCTTACCTCGCTCCCTTGGTGGGTCATCCCATAGTGTGACTTGGGAGGAGAACCATCACCCCACCTGCCGTTTACAGGCGCTATATTATATTACAGGCATTTATCTGTCATGATGACGGTCACCGCTGAAGAAGGGTCTGGGACAGTATCTGATGGGTGGGTGGTGTTGGTAAATGTGAATGATTTATTATTTCCTTTTATTTCATCTGAATTCGCATAGTGGGTTAAGTATACAAACAAATTGGTGTTGGTGATTTGTCAAGAGATCACCTGAAGATTGAGATAGGCCATTCAAGTCTAATGTTGTCTCTCTGTAGATGGAAGCAGATGCTCAGACACAGCAATGGCTTGTCTAAGGTAGACAGAGAGTTGGAGGTAGTATGAGGTGTCTGGACCCCTACTTTAATGCTTTTTTTTGCCGGGGGCGGGGGGGCGATCATGGGGTTTTGAACTTGGCCCGTGTCTGTGTGCTGTCCCTGAGCTCTTCAGCTCAAGGCTACCACCCTACCCTTAAGCTAAGCTCTACTTCCTGTTTTCTAGAGGTTAATTGGAGATAAGAGTCTCAGGTCCTTTTGTGCCCGGGCTGACTTTGAACCTTGATTCTCAGATCAAGCCTCCTGAATAGCTAGGATTACAGGCATGAGCCACCGCACCCACCTACTTTTATGCTTTTTAAGTGAGCTGAAGGTTACAGCTTCTGCACGTCACACCTGCCTTCCATAATAAAATCTGTAAGTAGGAAAAATATGGCATGGGATGTGACTGAGGCAGTCTCTGAGTCAACTTTCTTGTGTTTCCTCTTCTCAACCTTCCCTTGCTACATTAACTCCTGTCACATATTTCTTACAGGATCTCCCACAGTGCTTTGCACACACAGCTGATTAGTGATGCATTTACTGTATCTTCAAGGAAAGAAGCAGATTCAGCATAAATTCATCTCCTTTCTCTCCCGCTACCCTCCACTCACCCTGAACAGGGAAATTTACAGTAAAACACGTGGTCCTTTTAGGAGGAGTGTACCTCCAAATTAAGTTCTTAAAGCCTGGAGCCAGAGGCACCAACCCAAGCACTGTAACACTTAGACCATATAATTGGCCTAAAGATCAGTTTACACGACATCAATTTTTACTTGCAAGAGGATAATAGCAAGGCCAGATGTTCTTAGTGTCATATATGCCAGAAAATGTGTTTGGCTAAAGGTTGCTAGGACAATTGGAGCACTCACTTCATAACACTGGTCTTTGCAACCCTGTTTAATTCTCTGCAGTGCTGATTTTGGGTCATTTGATTCAGAATCAAGATTGGGCTTTGACCTGAGGTTACCTCGCTTTCCTCATTGACAAAGCATAAATGCCAACTATTTTTTTTTTTACACATTAGTAACTCTGCCAATATGCTCTGGTAAAATTCTAAGAAGAAAATGCAATAGTATCACTTAATAACTTAGTAAGATTAGTTGAAATATCCAGGCCCAGACTCAAGATCAAATCCTCATGAACTAAGTATCCATATCTCCCTTGTAGAAAAAGGAAAGAAAGGCTTCAGAACTATGTAAATAATTTGCTCAAGATTAGACAGCTAGGAGGAGGTAGGGGTGGATTTGAACATGGCTCTGCATGCCTCAGGAACCCTCCTTTTGCCATATTATCCTGCATATAGATCCTGAGTACAAAGACTGTCTCAAAACATTGGTAGATAATATTGCACAATGCATCTTGTGGCCACCACCTATAGCTCTTGAGACCTTGTCAAAAGAGTTTTCCAGAACCTAGGTTGTTCTGGTCAATTCACTCTCCAGGTCAAGAATCTTCACTAGCTCTCCATACCTTAAAGTAAAATCTAAACATCTGGTACCTTTATGATCTTGACCCTGAATCTACCATTCAATTAATTTCTCTGTCTTTTACTGCCTGATGTCCAGCCTGGCCTATCCAAATGCTGTATGAATATGTGTTCAGTGAAGGAATGTACCATGCATTTGGTAATCTGCTCTGACAGTTTTTCTCATCAGCATTACTCCCTAGTTGGTTGGTGAGCGTCCCAGGCGTAGCCTCAGCATCTCTCTTGTTGTGCCTTGTGTTGCTATAAACACCTCAAGGCTTAAATTTAAGTTGGTGCTGGACAATGGCGCTCATATGCCCATGGGTCTCCAGACTGGAGCAAAATTTTTTAGCACAGATTTTCTTCTACAAGTTTGGATTCTCAGAAGAAGTTCAAGCTACGGTGACTTTGGGAAAGATGGAGGAGAATGATCAAGACGTATTTTTCTTACAAATGATATACACAATTGAAACCCCTTTACACACTTACTCAAAGATAATAAAAAAATTTGAATGTAAAAAGTTCAACCACTGCCGGGTACTGGTGGCTTATGCCTGTAATGTTAGCTACTCAGGAGGTGGAGATGTGAGGATCGTACTTTGAAGCCAGACAGGGTAGGAAAGTCTGTGAGCTTCTATCTTCAGTTAACCAACAAAGAACCACAAGAGGAGCTGTGGCTCAACTGGTAGAGGACCATATTTGAGCAGAAAAAAAAGAACTAAGGGACAACATGATGCAGACCATGAGCTCAAACCTGTGGACTACAGTTAAAAAAAAAAAAAGAAGCTCAAGCTACTAACATGGTTATGAGTTTAAAGATTCTTTTGGCATCTTAGGCTCTGTGGAAATTTCTTCCCTCCCTTCCTTCCTTCCTTCCTTCCTTCCTTCCTTCCTTCCTTCCTTCCTTCCTTCCTTCCTTCCTTCCTTCCTTCCTCTCTCTCTCTCTCTCTCTCTCTCTCTCTCTCTCTCTCTCTCTCTCTCTCTCTCTCTCTCTCTTTCTTTCTTTCTTTCTTTCTTGCCAGTCCTGGGCTTGAGCTCAGAGCCTGAGCACTGTTCTTGGACTTTCTCAAGGCTAGAGCTCTACCACTTGAGCCTCAGCACCACTTCCGGCTTTTTTTCTGTGTATGTGGTACCGAGGAATTAAACCCAGGTCTTTGTGAATGCTAGGCCACTAGACCTAGCTAACCACTAACCACTAGACCAAACTCCTGGCCCTCTGTGGAAATTTCTAATGGGAGAAGTGTGGCAAGGACTCTGAGTACCCATTGGCTTCTATATTTCAAGTGCTAACATGTTAATTCCAAAAGTTGTATTTTTTGTTGTTGTTTTCATTTTATTTTATTTTATTTGCCAGTCCTGGGGTTGGGGCTTAAACTCAGGGCCTGGGCACTGTCCTTGAACTTTCTCAAGGCTAGTCTTCTACCACTTGAGTCACTGCTTCCAGCTTTTTCTAGGTATATGGTACTGAGGAATCAAACCTAGGCCTTTGTGCATGCTAGGCAAGCACTCTACTACTAGGCCATGCTCCGGGCCCCTATCTCCCCCTCACCCCAAAAGCTTTCTTGATTCATCAAAGCAAATGATCTTGCCACAAAACTCTTTGCCTAAATTGGAGGTGACATACTCTGAAACAATAACAATATGGATTGGATGAAAGATTTAGTTAACCAGGTTCTGATCTTTTCCAAGGTTTGAACTGCAAGGATCAACAGTTCAGAGAAAATCAGACAAGAAGCTGGCAGATGTGGTTGTGGTCTGCCTTTGGTTGGAGCCAGGAGTTAGGGCTCCACTTCTGTTCTGCTAGTGACCCACTCGTAAAACCTGGGGCAAGTGACCACCACTTGGGAGCGGGGGAGGGGGACTTACATTCTGTATCTGAAAAATAAAGTTGTTGCAAAGCTAGATGCCACCCAACAACCTTCAACCCTAATACTTTATAATTCCATCAACAACTGAGTGGAACCTTTTACTTGGATAGTTTAATTTGATTCTTTTGAGGCAGCCAGCTTGCGCATCTTTTTGTATTACTTAGTTGGGCTCCCTCTTTGTATTGTGTTTTCTCTAGCCGCTCATTAGATTTTTGAAATATTAACACATTGAAAATTCAGAATTGGAGGCTTCACCTTCTGCTCTTATGTTACTGTGGTAAGGCGTCAAGCTTGCCTGCGAGTTCTGAATTTGGGTTTGTGTAATTACGGGACAGTGAGCAGGGCTGCAGGCGGAGTGTGTGCGAAGGCCTTGCCAGTAGTGAGCTCATGGGTGCTGAGTGTTAGGAAACATCTGTTTGGGTATCAGGCACGCTCTGAGGAGAGGGATCTGGCCTTAGAAGATGGTGAAAAATATGCCATGGATCCCACAGATTAAACCAAATAGTTTCCTATGAACAGAGGTCATTTAAGGAAATTGGATTTCACAGAAAGAATACTAAAATAATCAGATGGAAAAAGTGTTACACATATGCCAAGTTTCCTCTGACAAATACCTTGTTTTCCCTTTGACCTGGTTCTCCTATTGATTGTCTTGTTTGGAGGGCTGTCTTTCTCAGGGTACAAGTCTGCAAAGTTTGTTTAGTAGTCAGTTATTTGGAATGAGGAGCCTAATTTAAATCCATCTGGGACACAAATGGCTGGTTCTCAGGCTAGACCATGAAAGCGAATTGACCTATGAAAGGCAACTGATGTAATCTACTGAAGCTGGAGCTTGTGTGATGAACCAGACACCTGGTCGAGGGAGGACTGGATGACTTCATAGTGACACTTTTCCCAGGATTTTCTTCCATTGTTAAATCATTGTGCATCCTTCCCACAGTGCTTTCTGAGTGCCAACTGAGTCCTCAGCACTTTAGAAGGTGCTATAGGCAGTGGTGAGATCCTCGTGACCACAGCGAGAATATCGTCCAGAGGTGGAAGTAGTGAGTCATTAAGTGATCTCACCGACAGATGGGCCTGTCAGCCAGGATTATAACCTGTGCTCTGCCCTGGGCCATCACTAACTGGATCAGAGCAAGGCCAATGGGATTCTCTCTCTTGGGAATTTGGAATGACCACTAGGTAATGGGTTATCAGGGAGAGCTTACTCCATGGAGAAGGAGCTGTGCGTGTGTGTGTGTGTGTGTGTGTGTGTGTGTGTGTTTGGCCATCTTCTGCCATAGTTGAAGGAGCAAGAGGAAGTTCTGATTTGATTTCTTTTTTTTAAAATTTGTAATTTATTTTTTATTCCTTTTATTTTATTGTCAAGGTGATGTACAGACTAAGGTAGTGAGTAATTTCTAATTCAATTTTTGTGAGCTCTTTTATCCCATTCACTTTTACCTGCTCTCACCATCACTCTTCTAAACCTGGGGTTTCATGTCCTCAGCCTTTCCTTCTTACATTAATATTTTTGTTTAAACACACATTGTGTTAGAATATTTATATATATACAATATATATGCACACATGGATGAACATGGATATGTACATATAATATACAAACACACACATATTCAGCTGTCCTCTGCCTGAGCCTTTTAATATCCCCTACTTTCTACAGGATGATACTCAAATTCTCAGCCCAACCTATTGACCCTTGTTCCCTCCACATTTCTCTCAACTACTCCATCTTCTTTTCTTTCTTTGAACCCTGCACTCCCATGATTTCATTTGTCTATGCTTGTAGGAAGGCTTGAACTCAGAGCTTCCCTCCCTCCTTTGGCTTTTTTTTTTTGCTCAAGGCTGGAGCTCCATCATTTGAGCCACACCTCCACTTCTGGAATCCTTCACTCCAATATTGGCTCATCATGGGAAACAAGGCTAACACGCTCTGACTTTTCTGGTGATGGCATTGCTGTCACAGGCCCAGTGCTGTGACAGAAATAAGATGGCCAGACATTTGCCTTGCTTTCTCCCTCTACTCCAGATTTGGAGCCTAGGGCCGAGAGAAGGTGTGTTGTGAGTGGAGAGGCCTGAGTCCCTCCTGATTCCCTTTTCTCCACCTCAAACTTGGCATGTCTATCCCAAGTTTCATATCATAGGCTGGCTTTTATGTGCAATCCATGGAAAATGATCCAAGGTCAGCTCTCTTGGTTATTTGATTCATTCTGCTGACGCACAAGCTGGCATGCTCTCCATAATAATGTCTTTTGGATCCAAAACCAAGAGTAAGATGAAAGCACAAAGGAAATATTTGGTAATAGGAGGAAACTAGAAAAATGAAGGCAAGGGTAGAACTAAAAATGGCATATCTTTTGTAGGACATATATAAATATAAGATTTGTCAAGAATCACTATTGAGTTATGACTTATTTAGCAATAAAAATTTCCCTTTTCATTGAATTACCAAGTTCTATATTTGTTGAAAATGGAAAATACATGAGGGAAGGAGGAAAAGGAAGAGAGAACAATTTTAGGTAATAGTGCTCAGAATGAACATTTGTATTTCTCTTTTCAGAAAATGCACACACAGAGGCATATCTAGCACATAAATGGAATGACTATATGAATTTCAAAATGATATTACTCCCTCACCATTTCAGTTGTTGCCTAATCTTCTACCTCATGGACTCTTAGATCATATGAAACTGTTAATTTCTTTTTTCTTTTTCGGTAGTACTGAGGATTGAACACAGGGCCTCATGCATGCTAGGCTGGAGCTCTACCACTTGGACCATGCTTTCAACCCTGTTTTTTGCTGGTTGTTTTTGAGACTGAGTATTGTCTCCTCCTTGAGCATGTTCCTACTTTAGGATTCTCCTAATTACTCGCATCACAGGTGTGACCCATCATGCCCAGCCTCCATCTGTGGAGATGGAATCTCATGGGCCTTTCTACTTGGGCTGGTCTGGGAACTGTATTCTTTACAATCCCAGTCTTTAAAGTAGTTTAGGATTGATGACAAGCACACCCCATATCACCTACCTATGAGTTTAGAAGGAGTTTCACAAACTTTTCTGCCCAGGATAGCCCTAAACTAGGATTCTCTTGATCTCAGCTTCCCAAGCAGTTACAGTTACAGGTGTGAGTTGCCAGTGTCTGTCTTAAATTCTTTATTGTGGGCATTAAGAGTTGAATTTGCCTTCATTATGAATAATGTTGTATTCAGAACACTTATAAATCAACACTCTTCTAATTTTGCCAACAGTGTTAGGACAAATTGCTTAAGGTAGAATTGCCTAAGGCTAGAGTTCCACCACTTGAGCCACAGCTTAATTTCTGGCTTTCTTGGTAGTTACTTGGGGATAAAAGTCTCATAGACTTTCCTATCAAGGCTGGCTTTGAACTGTGATTCTTAGAGCTCAGCCACTGAGTAGCTAGGATTAGAGTTCCCCACAGTTTTTTTATAATTTTATTAATTGAAAAAATGTGCCATTATCAGAAAGAATGATCTATTTGTGGTAGACCTTTGTACTTTACCTTTAATGGCTTGTCTGCTCATCCCTGGCTCATTTTTCTGCTGAGTCTTTGACTTGACTGATTTTTAAGAGCTCTTTGTCAAATAATGATGAAATACTGGGAATGTAAAGCTATTTTTTCTTTGGCTTATGATTTGCTTCCTTCTTTCTTCCCTCCCTCCCTCCCTCTCTCTTTCCCTTCTTCTTCTCTCCCTCCTTCCCTTTCTTCCTCCCTCCCTCCTTCCCTCTCCCTCTCTGTCTCTGTTTGTCTCTATCTCTGTCTGTCAGTCTCTTTCTGAGACAGGGTCTTACAGTGTAGTCTAGACTTGAATGCTTGATTCTCCTGCCTCTTACAATCAAGTGCTTCGATTGTAGGTGGTACAACCCCATCTGTCTGATGATGGTATTTGTTGAAACACAGAAGTTAAACATTTTTATGTATGTGTCCTTTGATATCAACCATAGCTTATCCTTCATATGCACTGAGGAGCTCATCATTGCTTTTTTCCTAGTTACTTTTATAGTTTCACTTATGTTAAAGAGCCAAATTACCAGGACCCAAAATCACTCTGATTCATTTTCTGTAACATTGGGCTAAATAATTTTTCTGTCTCCTGAGATTAGGATAAGGATGTTCTGATACTATGAATAACTTCAAAAATGTCTGACACATGGGGCCGGGAGTTTGGCCTAGTGGTAGAGTGATTGCCTAGCATGCACGAAGACCAGGGTTTGATTCCTCGGTACCACATACATAGAAAAAAGCAGAAAATGGTGCTGAGGCTCAAGTGGTAGAGCTCTAGCCTTGAGAGAGTCCCAGGACAGTGCTCAGGCCCTGAGCTCAAGCCCAGGACTGGCAAAAAAAAAATGTCTGACACATAAAATTAGTCAGTAAATATCAATATCGTTATCTGAAATATACTGGTTTAAGGTGAGAGATATAAATTCAAATTTACTTTCTTCCAGCCAACTGTGCCAGCACCATCTGACCATTTTTACATTTATTTTTGAAGCCATTTCATTCCCCTGACGTGTTTCTGTATTGATAGCATAAAGATTATGGCAATCTCACGATTTTTTTTTAATACTGGTTCTATAAGAACTGTAAGAATAAGAAAATGGAAAGACTTAGAAAAAATCATATTAAGTGAAGTAAGCCAGACTCAAAGGAACATAGGCCCAATAGTCTCCCTCATTTGTCATAATCAGTAGGAACCTTGGGCTTTCCTAGCAGAGATTTACAATACAACAAAATCTAGAGACATTAGGCCAAACAGTACGACACTAAATGTAAGGACCTCCAGGATAAGGAAACAAAAGCCATATAATGAGTGACTGTGTCCTTAATGTACTATGTTATTGCTCATCTCTTTTGCCATCCCTTGGTTATCTCATATTGTTACAATTTTTCACCTTGTTATCTGATATATTTTATATGTGCTTAATTGGTTATTTGAAATTGGATAGGGAAGGGGGGAAATCAAGATAAGCAGATGGAGGGTGGGAAGGAAATGGGGACCATGTCATGAGAAAGGGTATCAATGTTTGTGAAGTTATGCACCTTCTATCTGGTGAATATAATGTAACCCTTCTATTAATCACAATAAAAATATTTTTAAAAAAATAATATCTTCATCTTTGATTTCAAGATTGACTACATTATTTCCATCATTTTATTCTCTCGTTTTGATTATGTAGAATAATGTGATTTATGAAGTCAGCTAGAAGAGATGGACATTTTTGTATGAAGTATGAATTTGGGGCCGTAAGCTTGCTATGCAGATGCTATGTCACTTGAGCCAAGCCCTCAGTTAGTTTTTCTTTGGTTATTTTTCAGGTAGTGCCTTCTAAATTTTGTTCAGGCTTGATTGCATCTTGATCCTCCTAGGATCTCTTGCATAGCTGGAATTGTAGGCAAGAGTTATTATACCTGTCAAAAAGTAGATTTTTATGTTTCTATGTTTTTCTATTTGTATGTATGACACTTAAGGAAAGATAATAGGATTTGTTTTTTAATTTTCTTTATAAGATCCACACTAATTTAAATAATTGGTTTCTGGACTTGTTTTATTGTTCCTTTTTCTTTTTTTGATATCAGTCCTGGGGCTTGAATTCAGGGTATGGATGTGCTCTTCAGATCTTGGCTTCCTGAGTAGCTAGGATTACAGATGTACAACACTGGTGCCTGGCCCCTATTATTATTTTTATATCTTAAATCTATTCCCATAATTTATCTTCTCTTAGAAAATCACCAATTATACATTATGATGGTTAAAGTATTTTTGTAGCATTATTCTGTCCCAAGGAAATTATTTTTTTAATTTCATTTATGTATGTATGTATGTATGTATGTATGTATGTATGTATGTATGTATGTATGTACGTATGTATATATGTATGTATGTATGTATTGCCAGTCCTGGGGCTTGAACTCAGGGTCTGAGCACTGTCCTGTCCTTCGGCTTTCTGAAGGACAGAGCTCTACTACTTGAGCCACAGCACCATTTACAGCTTTTTCTATGGATGTGGTAGCTGGGTATCAAACCCGGGTCTTTGTGCATGCTAGGCAAGCACTCTACCACTAGGCCAAACTCCTGGCTCCTGTCCACAGGAATTCTTGTAGGTAACATCTCCTTACTTGTGACACTCCTTTGATGCTTAATATATGTATTTACATGCCATGCAGTTTTTTTTTTTAAGTCAGGGATCATCAATTACTTTATATGTAAAAAAATGTTTTTAAAGACTAATTTCTCAATTTTGTTGATTTTGCCTTGCTTTAATTAGTTTGTTCTTAGATTCATAGATTCCTTGCATGTGCTTTCTATATATTCTCATTTTCTAAATTTTGTCTGATGATTACTTCATTTATTTTTTCTTATTTAATAATAAAAGGATTTAAGGCTTATAATTTTCCTAAACCCTACCTTTTAACGTAATGTTCTAATTGTCGTTTTGTGACAGTTTTGATTTCCTCTAAGCTTCAACAGCAATTTAGAGAGCACTAAAGGCTTATAAAATGTTTTTGTCAAAAATTTAATTTTTTTGTTAATTTAGACCTTTTGTGAAAAAATATGGCCCATACATTTTTTTACTTGCTCCCCTTTTCCTCAGGTTTTCTTTGTGGCACTGTTTAAATTCATATTACTTTTTTAAAGAAAGGTAAATTATTTTATTGAAGGGTGCTGCTAAATAATCTTCTATTACGCATTGTTTTAAAATTAGATTAAAGCCTTTGTGTATTTTAACGTTTCATCTGCTTAATCTGTTGAGGTCGAAGGGTGATGTGGGTTTGTCAACTCTTCCCCTCAATATTTTGCTCAATTACATTTTCTCAAATTTGATTTTACTGGCCACCCAAGAGCAGCTGGGAGGAGCCTCTAGTGGAGCCAGTTGGGCAGAGAAAATTCCTCTGTTCTTGCTTCCCGTTTGTGGTGGTTGTCTGTCTACTAAGATGGGTATCCTCCATGCCTTCCTCTTTATGTCCTGCTTATACTTTCTTAAGTCTGGGATGGCTCCCAGACTGCTCCCCTGGTTCTGGGGATTGTATTGACAACCTTCAACTCAGTCTTCAATTCTCCTACTTGTACTTTCTTGTGTCTCTGGAGATGTTCCTGGTATCCCTGGGGATGTCAAATGAGAGACGCATCCAACCATTGTAACTCCAAATGTGTCCCATCACACGTAGCCTTTGGGCCTTACTGCTTGTCATAGTTTTGAATAATGAAGTATGAGGTAAGTGATGTGTTAGCCTTGAACCTGACTCTTAGAGGCATGGCAATTTCTGCTTCCCAGTTTGAATGCCTTGAGCCTCCACATAGGATGTCCAGGCTATTTTACTGTAGAGAGGGGCTGTGTGGAAGATCACAGAAGCATAGGCAAGTGAATGAAGAAATGTTGGATGCCTGGACCAGACAATTGTCTGAGGACTTCAGTTCAACCACCTTCTGGCTATAATTTCATGAAAAATCTCAAAAAAAGAACCCAACAGAACCTGAGCAAGCCACAGAATTTTGGAAAAGACATAGCAAACTGTGATTTAAATCACTATATTTTGGAGAAGTGTGTTATGCAACAGTGATAATTGTACTCAGAGCAGTGCTAGTGGCTCACACTTGTAATCCTAGCTATTTGGGAGGCTGAGATCTGAGGATCCCAGCATGAAGCCAGACCAGGCAGATATATCTGAGAAACTCTTATTTCCAATTATCCAGCAAAAACCAGAAGTTTAAGTGTGGCTCACATGGTAGAGTATCAGCCTTGAGTGAAAAAGCTAATCAAGAGTGTTATCCTCTGAGTTCAAGCTCCAGTACTGGTGAAAAACAAAACAAAACAAAACAGATCCCAAACTCCAAATCAAAACCCCAAACAAACAAACAACAACAACAACAAAAAGCAAAGAGGAAGAGGAAGGAAATCATCTTGAGCACTGACCCTGGATGTTATACCCTAAACACCATTTCTTAACTTTGCTCTTGTAAAAATCAGCCATTGGCACTTGTATTTTTTCTTCTCTGGTGACACAAAGCCCAATGTACACTCTGTGGGTCCTGCCAAGCAGTGGAGAAATTACTTTGCCAAAGAGCCTGGTTTCAATAGACATTTTGGATGGATCACAGCGATACTATTGCTTTAATGCACTTTTCTAAGGTTTAGAAAAACACTGTGGCATAGTCACGCTGAGTGAGTGAAAAGTCTGACCCAGGATGAACTAATCTTGCTCAGTCTTCCTTTATTCCCTTTCAGTCTCCCCATTAACAATTTGTAGGATATTTTTCCTGTCCTTACCCATGTTTCAGTGAAGTTACTCTAAACTACTCAGAACCATCATTAGTGTAGTCTTTCTATTTATTATTTTATTTACATTGAGGTATTTGCCTTAAAAAAAGAAACTGCTTCCAGTAGAGAAACAGAATAAGATTGCTTGGCCAAGAGCATTATTTAGCTTGGAAGTGAAAATGTAGAATTATGAGATTACTTATTCATCTGGTGCATAGCTCAAACCTCATCCTATGCCATATATAAAAAGCTTATGGGTGAAGGTTTGTTTCCTTCTTTTGTACAGAGTGAGTTCTTTTTTATTCCTGTGGCTATCAAAAGTGCTTTCTGCAATGTAGAAATAATGCGCATTACAAGCTGGGCGTGGTGGCTAATCTTAGCTACTCAGGAGGCTGAAATCTGAAGATCAAGTTTTTTTTTTTTTTCTTTTTCCAGTCCTGGGCTTGAGCTCAGGGCTTGAGTACTGTCCCTGGACTTTCTCAAGGCTAGAGGTCTACCACTTGAACCTCAGCAACATTTCTGGCTTTTTTCTATGTATGTGGTACCGAGGAATCGAACCTGGGTCTTTATGCATGCTAGGCAAGCACTCTACTGCTAGGCCAAACTCTCAGCCCCTATGAAGATCAAGGCTTAAAGCCAGCCCGGGCACAAAAGGACCCAAGACTCTTATCTCCAATTAACCTCTAGAAAATGGGAAATGGGGCTTGGCTCAAGGCTAGGGAAGTAGCCTTGAACTGAAGAGCTCAGACACAACACCCAGGTGGAGTTCAAGCCCTATGACCCACAAAAAGAAAAGAAAAGAGATAATGCTCATTACAAAAAGAATAATTGAGTTTTTATGATCTCTATATTGCTGCCAGTGAGTGGCCTCTCTTGTTCAAATGGTGCAACACCTGCCCAAAAGGGATGAGGCAGCTAGTGTTGATGAGGTCACGAGGCTGGAACCCTCAGACCAGATTAATGTCTTTATAAGAGGAGGCATCAAAAGGCTTGCTCTTTCTCTACACGTATGCAGCAAGAAAAGCTCATGTAACTTCATGGCTGGGAAGGCAGCTTTCATTCCAGGATATGGACATTGTGGTGCCCTCACATTGGGCCTTTAGCCTTCCAAAGTCTGAGAAAACAAATGGCTGCTGTTTAAGCTATTTAGTGTATAATATTTTGAGATGGCAGGCTCAGCAGACTAAGACAGGCATCTGAATTAGTTATGTGCCCAGTAGATTCTCAGCACTAGTTTCATTCCATGACTTTTCACCCTGGCCAATCTCCCTGGTCACCCGTATTCATTAGAAGGACGGGTTGCATGAAAGAAGGTAAAACATACCATACTAATCATGTCTAACTTTCTCCGAGTCCTCTCACCATGTCAGGTTGTGTCCTATCTGCTACATTTATACCATCTCCTTTTGTCCTTCTAACAGACAATATTATTATCCTGATTTAAATTGTACAGATATGTTGGAAGGGGTGGTTCATTTGTATTTGTAAACTGTTAAATGGCAACTCCTTCAGACAAGTACTTAAAGATAATTGTAAAAAGTGTACACAAGAGCTCAGAAAGGGTAAATAATTTGTAAGTGATTTGTGAGTAATTTGCACGTGTCACTCACTGTGGAAGTGAGTGACAGAGTAAAGATTCAAATCCAAGTCTGCTTAAATTTGATGACTTTCTTTTAAATGATGTGTATTTTTAGATCAGAATCAACCTAGGAAAGAATGAATCAAGGAAGCACAGACACTCGGAGTTGACCACCAGTAATATGATCCATCTGAGGATTTGCTTTCGATATGGACACTCCTTGGCTTCCTCCATGCTCTTCCAGGTTCCTATGCCATTTCTTCTTTCTTCAGAATTTCAGTACTCTCTGGCTATCTTTCCTGGAAGAGAGCCTTAGGCCTTCCCATCTTTCCTTCTAATAAACACTTTCCTGTGTGCCTTAGCCTTTCATTTTTCTCCGTGCTCTTCCAAGGGATAAATCTCGAATCTGACCCATCTGATCCATGAGCTGGTTCCTGTACAGTAGTTTATTTCTCTCTCTCTTTTTTTTTTCATATTCATCAGGGCATCATGCATGGGAGGCAAGCACTCTATCACTAAGCCACATTCCCAGGCCTGTTTGTTCATTTCCTTCCTTCCTTCCTTCCTTCCTTCCTTCCTTCCTTCCTTCCTTCCTTCCTTCCTTCCTTCCTTCCTTCCTTCCCTCCCTCCCTCCCTTCCTTCCTTCCTTTCCCCCTCATCCTCCTCCCCCCCACCTCCTCCTCCTTCTTCTTCTTGTGGATCATGGGGCTTGAACTCAGCCTGGGCACTGTCCCTGAGCTCTTCAGCTCTAGGCTACTGGTCTACCCTTGAGCCAAGTCCCACTTTCCATTTTCTAGAAGTTAATTGGAGATAAAAGTCTCAGGTCTTTTTGTGCCTGGGCTGGCTTTGAACCTTGATTCTCAGATCTCAGCCTCCTGAGTAGCTAGGATTACAGGCGTGAGCCACCTCGCCCAGCCTTGGTTTATTTCTTAATAGCTTCTATTCCATTTGGCACAAAGGAAAGAAAAGTATACTGGGACAGAGATGTCCCAGTATAATTGTTGACTGCATTGATTTTTCTTTCAGTACTAGAAATTGGACACTTCAGTAATGACTACAATTCCAGCCTTCCTCAAATTAGATGGCTTAAGAGACAGTAAACGAAGTGGAAAGGCCTTACCTATTTGACACATGGACTGCGTATGAGTATGGCCTCCTTTATATGCAGGTGTAGCCAGTTGGGTGTAGACAGAAGTGATAATGCACAAACTCTACGCTGCCTGAAAAGGAATGGTATGTCCACCATCTACTCAGATGAGAACCACATTCTAGAAGACACTGGAAAAATAAGACACAGGATGGGCCTGGGGCCTCTGACAGCATGGAGGCGCCACACTGACCCTGGGGAGACTGTCCTCAGAGGATCATTTGTGTGAGAAAAACAGTTTTACTTTGTTTTTTTGGTGCCAGTCCTGGGGCTTGAACTTAGGGCCTGGATGCTGTCCCTGAGCTTCTTTTACTTACGGCTTGCACTCTATCATTTGAGTCAGAGCTCTGCTTTAGAGTTTTTGGCTTTGGGGGGGGTAGTTTATTTTAGAGACAAGAATGTCACAGAGTTTCCTGTTAGGGCTGGCTTCATACTGTGATTCTCTGATCTCAGCCTCCTGAGTAGCTAGGATTGTAGGCATGAGCCATCAGTGTTCTGTACCTTTTTAAAGTTACATTACTTTGAGCTTTTGTGAGATTAGTTGATCATCTAACCAATATCATATAACCGAAGAAAAAATCTTTCTGTTGTGTGTGTGTGTGTGTGTGTGTGTGTGTGTGTGTGTGTGTGTGTGTGTGTTTGCTTAGCTTTTTCATTCAAGGCTGGTGTTCTAGCACTTGAACCACACTAGCACTTCTGGCTCTTTCCTACAGATAAGAGTTTCATGAATTTTCCTATACTGGTCTGGCTTAGAACTGTCTTCTTCTGGTATCAGTCTCTTGAATAGCTAGACTTATAGGTATGAGCCACCTGTACCTAGTTTAGAAACCTTTTAAGAAAGCATTTTCTAATGGAGAAGTCCCTATTCTAGGACCATTCTGCCCTTTTAACAGGTAATCAGCTTTCCGTGTCAACTTTCAGTAAGTGATTCCTGTCCATTTAGATCCAAGCACCCATTAACTGCTGCCTGGGTTCATCTGCTTTCCAGGTAAGGGCAGCCATGTCTGGCCTAACTGCCTCCCAAACTGAAATAAAAGGTGGAAACGAGTCAAAGCCATGAAATATCATGGCTGATGTTAGAAATTGGTCAGTCAGAGAAATGGAAAATTTATGGTATTCAAAATCTGGGATTCATTTAGGAACACTAATTTAAGTTATCCAACCTCAAAATTGTTTTCAGGCCTCCACTAGGCCCCAATACACTTCCTAATTATAAAACCATGTAAAGTTGGACCTGAAATGAGACTGTGACCCAGTATGAAAATGCCTTATTTCCACTGCGCAGGAAGCACCTCACTAATCTAGAGTTTGTACTACTTCTCGTCATGCTGGGATGAGCTTGTATTCTGTATGATGTGGGCAAAAATGGTTTATCATATTACTATGTAATGTAGGAAGAATCTTTAGGAGAAATAGAGATCACAAAGCCTTTAGGAAAAGGCAGGGTAGAAAAAGAGAGTAAAGCCTTTTCTTTTCCTTTCTTCTTTCCCTCTTTCCTACCCTCTCTCCCCCCTCCCTCCTTCCCTGTCTCTCTCCCTCCCTCCCTCCCTCCTTTCTTTCTTCCTCTCTTTCTTTCTCTCTCTCTCTCTTTCTTTCTTGCTTTCTTGCTTGCCTGCTTGTTTGCTTGTTTTCCAGTCCTGGGAGGCTTGAACTCAGGGACTAGGCACTGTCCCTGAGCTTCAAGGCTAGCACTTTACCACTTGAACCACAGTGCCACTTCTAGCCCTTCTTGAGTAGTTTATTGGAGATGAGAGTCTTTTGGACTTTTGTGTATGGGCTGGCTTTGAACTGTGATCCTTAGAGCTCAGCCTTCTGAGTAGCTAGGATTACAGGGGCAAGCCACTGGTACCTGGTAAAGTCCTTTCTTAAAGCTAGAGATAAAGATTGTTACTAATTACCTATTAATTTTATCTGTTCATTAAAAGTGGCCTCAGCAAAGAGTTCCAAATGGAAAGATTGACTGGCACTGCCTGCCATATTTCTGTCCATTAAAATGGTCCTTTTCTGGTTTCACAAGCTTTTTTTTTTTTTTTTCAAGGTTCATATTTTTTTTATTTTTTTATTTTTTATTTTTTATTGTAATTAGTAAAAGGGTTACATGATATTTGCCAGATAGAAGGTGTGTTAATTCACATACATTGATACCCTTTCACATGTCTTGGTACCCATTTCCCTCCCCCCCCACACCCCCCACCCGTCTTGGTTTTCCCCCCTTCCCTATCAAATTTCAAATATACAAATACAAATAAATTCAATATATTAGCTCTTATCAGGAGGAGAAAGTCTTCTCAAGTTCCTGTCTGGGCTTTGACCTCCTCTCACTGGTGAGTGGTTGCTTTTGCCTTTCAGTATTCCTTATTTCTTGACCAGTGATTTGGTTTCCAGAGTCCCCTGTTCTTTCACATTGACGAGATCTCTGGGCTTGGATTGAACTTGGCTTCTTCCTGGCTTCATGGTTACCTCCATGTCCCTTCTCAATTGATTGGCCTTTAGCTAGGCTCTGATCCCCAGGGCCAGCTCACAGAGGTCAACCCCGAAGTGAAATCAGCCAGAGAACCCAAACAGCTCTGTAAATCCAGAAAGCGGAAAGATGACCTCATGCTTACTAACAGCAGTGTTTGCTCTGCCTCCAAAGACCCCACAGTGAGTGGGGTACTAGTGGATTAGCTCTGTCTCCCTTCTGTGGTAATCAGCTCTCTCCCAGTTCAATGAGGGAGATTCCTGAGGCTGAGAGCGGCTGTGGGGGAGGAGAGAGAGGGCTGCAGCTGTGAGGTAGGGTGGGAAGATATCACTGCCATTGTTTTCTGGGAGCTTTAATGGTGAAGTGGTAAAATTATGAATAAACAAAAAGGCCGGCAGTAACAGCGAATACCTTTTCTTCTTTCTGGCTATTATCATTCCCACCTGGTCCTTTCATGACTTCCAGCCTTCATTCTTTGAAGCTTAGGGATTAGTCCTATTATTTGGCTAAAATAAAAGCTTCTAGTATGGCATAATATACCTGCTGGGTATTCAATAAACAGCTACTGAAAGGCGAAGAACTACATTGCAGAGCTGTGGAGAAAGCTGGGAGGGGGATGTTGCACAATTGCTTTCTCTGAACCCCCTTTTCTCAGCTCATCACTCTCATTCATTCTCTGTCCTGCTTGGGATCTTCCATGAGGTAATGTCTGGTTATGGTTTGGATGTGAAATGTTCCCAATGACTTGTGTCCAAGGCTGGGTGTCCAGGTGGTGGTGCTATTGAGAAGAGATTGGTTTATGAGTGTGCCAACTTCATCACTGCAGTTTATCCAGGGAGATGGATGAAGTGAGCCACTGGGGCATGGCTGTTTGTTCTTTTTTTATCAGTCCTGGGGCTTGAACTCAGAGCCTGAGCATTGTCCTAGGGCTTTCAAGGCTACTGCTCTACTACTTGAGCCACAGCGCCACTTCTGGCTTTTTCTGTATATGTATGTGGTACTGAGGAATCGAACCCAGGTCTTTATGCATGCTAGGCAGGCACCCTACTACTAGGCCATGCTCCTTGCCATTGGGAATGAAGAGCATAAAAAAGCGCCCCCATTCTGAAGCAGCAACCGTCTTGCTTATGTAAACTGTGAGTGACCCAAGAGTGCACAAAATTAAAGAAACAGAATTGTGGTGCCATTAAGTCCCAGGAACTGACCTGTCTGTGTTAAAATTAACCAGAACTCATGTAAATTCAAGGGATGGCATTTGTTTTCTAAAACCATAAAGCTAATTAGGACTCTACTGGCATGGGAATCTCCCTTAGCTCCCACCGGCCTGAACTATCCCTAACCCCTACCTTATCTCACTCCAATAGCTGACTGCTATGTTGATGCAAATCTGTAGTCTTTGCCTTTAAAAGCCCCGTAGAAAAGCTGTTCAGGGCTTCTCCTAGGCTCCTGCTGGGTGCCTAGGACCACAGAGCTGACAGCCCGCCCGAATAAAGCCTTGCTTTTGCATTTTAGAACGTCGGACTCTGGTCTCTTGGTGGTGGTCCTCAGACTTGGGCATAACAGGGCATATCTTTAAAGGGTATATTTTATCTCTGGCCCCTGCCTCTCTCTCAGCTTCTTGCATCTCCCTCTGACACGTTTCTGTAGCTGTGATATTTTAGGCCTCAGGCGCAGCGTGATGACATTAGCTAACCTTGTATGGAGACCTCTGAAGCTGTGAGCTGAAATGAATCTTTCTTCCTCTAAGTTCCTTTTCTCAGATATTTTGTCCCAGTGATGGAATGTGACTGATCCAGGAAGGAAAACTGGCAGAACTGTGACATGCCTTTAAGCATCCTCTTCCTGCTCTCTCCACACAGGTATGTATAGACTATAGGGTTTGATATGTTCAACATTAAGGGTCCATTGGGGGGGTTCTCATAGGGATTCCTCTTAAATGATAAAATGTTATCCAGAGGGGAAGTTCCTGCGGCATTGCTACATGGCTCTACAGCATAGCTATCCTTCTGAAATTAAGAGCTTGCAGGACTAGTATAGTTGGGGATGGTGGAGACTGGAGAAAGGGCACGTCTCCATGGTGATGGGGGGCAACGTGATTAAAATGTGCAGAGCCTAAAGGAAGGGCTGTGAGGGGCTGGCTGGGAGGTGAGCACCTCATTGTCTTATTCACCTGGGTCAGGAGAGGACAAAGAGGGAGGGTGGCACCATTCACCTTCCCACCTTTATCAGGGAGCCCCCAAAAAACTTATTTATTCTACATGGAGATGTCTTCTCTCCTGGCATGTAATGTAGACCAAACACCAAGAGAAAGAAGATGTTTTCAAAGCTGGTAGAAGCCACAGATTTCCATGTTTGGGGACAGAGGAGTGGCTCTCTAGGGTTTGAACTGAGAGTCTCCTGTGTCTGAGGATTTCTCTTTGGGATGGCGCCAGCACACCTTGTGTTGTCACTGAGCTAACTGTGGGGCATGGCAAGCCCTTCTCATGGGATGTAATGCAAATAGGAAGGAAAGTAGAACATTTACTGATGGGAAAGGATTTGGGCGCAAGGGAGAGGGACAGGGAACGTGATAAAGCTTGAGTGAAGCATATTGTTAGAGTATCTCACTTTGTTATCTGATATATTGGATATATTTGTATTTGGTTATTTGAAATAGGATAGGGAAGGGGGGAAAACAAGATGAGGGGTGGGGGTAGCGAGAGGGAAATGGGGGCCAAGACATGAGAAAGGGGATCAATATATGTGAATTAATGCACCTTCTATCTGGCAAATATAATGTAACCCTTCTATTAATTACAATAAAAATATGGAAAAAAAGATTACAACTAAAAAAAAAGCTTGAGTGAAGAGCAGCACAAGGACACAATCCTTCATTTTTTGCATGAACAGAACAGCTTGACAGTGAAAGACTGTCTGGGTTAACCTTGACCTACTTTCAAAACACACGGACACAATTTTCAGTCAAAGCTAACTGTGATTTCAGTCCACTGCTTTCAAGAAGTCTGACAGTGATATTAATATCTCTTCTTTATTCAGACACAACATGACAATTCACAAGGACAATAACTTCCATGGGACAAAAAGCCAACTCTCTAACTTCATAGGCCTTGAAAGTGCCTTCTAAGAAGATCCTGTGTGGATTTTTTTTCTTTGCTTGCACATACCAGAATTAAGTTGGAATTCATATTGACAAAATTTACCTTTCAAAGACTATTAACACAGTATTTTTTTTAAAGAAAATTACTGTAAATGTCACTGCGGAAGCTCAGGACATATTGTTACAGCAGACAGCCTTACCCAATGTGGCTGTCAACAGGACCAGGTAGAGATTAGAAAACAGTTTATGTGCCAGCATTTGAAACTTAAAGGGGATGAACGGAACCTTTTTTTATTGCCCATACCAGTGGTTAATTGAATTGAAGACACACACATATATTTTCTACTGAATAAATAATCTGTTTTAGCAGCTTCCTCCTTTAGCTAATTCATATTTCTGTGCAGAATGTTGCTTGGTTTTCAAATACTCTTTCTTTAGCATCTCTGTTTTCTTATTCTGATTTAAAAGATACAATGTACACTTGAAAAAAGGGCGGGACATGCTGGAAGCAAAGAGATTCTTTCTGAAGTATGTAAAGGCAAGTAATAAATGCATTATGTAAATAAGAGGATAGCCCTCTCCTTCCCATCTGAATGAGCATTAAGGAGTATAAAAGGATCAGTGACTAAAAGCAACCATGAACTTGTAATTTTATGCAAGATGGAACCTCACAGAAGGTTCTGGGCCATGAAAAAGTGGGTTTTTAAACCTTAGCTGTCAGGGTCCAACCACTCCAGAATATAGACTTTCCTTATGAATGAGAAGAACTTTTTGATTTCACATCATATTTTGCTGAGTCTAGGCACCATATCTAAGAAATCAAGCTCTTCCAGCACCTCTTCTCTTCACTCCCCTTTTTTGATATTAGAAAAGCCTCTCTAAACAGTCTCTGAGGGAAAAGAAATTCTTCTTGGGTTATTTGTCTGTCACTAGAGAGTTAGCACCATTGCTACAGAGAATGAGAAACCACAACCATGTAGCAGGGACAGATGGCAACATCGGTAGTTCTGCCATTCGGAAATTAGCATCCTGGATCACATCGCTGTCAACTGAAGACCACCAAAGGAATATTGAGAACTAGCTTTTAAAGTTGCCAATGATTTTCACTTTTCAAGGTTCAAATCTTGGCTATTGTTCCTGAAAACATTACCTCATCATGCTCTGCTACTAGGTAAAGAAAAAAAAGTCATAAACTAAATGAAGATTGAGTTTCATATCAAAGTTTTCATACCAAACCTTGGGAGATCACTGGACCAGGAGAATGGTAAAAAAGAAAGAAGAAACCCCAGAAGGTTTTTTTTTTTTTTTTCACATTGGCATACTTGTGAATGGGAGTCACTAGAGTCTCTGGAGATCTGGCTGTAGAAGCGAGGGTGGTGGTGGATATAGTGGATGTGGTCACTACAGAGAAGTCCTGTGTTTTCCCTGTGAACACTGCTTTACACCTCCTCATTTGCACTTGGATGCAATGAGCTGAGACATTTTCCAACTCTCTAGGGAATTTAGCTCAGCCACCAGAGATCTGGTTTTAAAGTCATCCCTTAAAGCTCCCACCTGCCCTTTCCCCACCCTTTCTCTGTTCTCTTTCTCTTTCCTTCCACCTTATCTCCTTACATGAAGGCAAATTAAGGCCATGCAAACCTTTATGGACAAGGAAAAAAAACCCTCTAGGCTCACTTCCCCAAAACAAACACAATTAATATCTGGAACCCTATATCTATTTCCATATTCCACCATTTACACATGTTAATGGATCCTCAATTTTCAATTAATGCAGGTAAAATCTGTTCCTACCCACTATGGGAAGCAGTATGGCAGTTCCTCAAAGGACTAAACATAGAGCTCCCTTATGACCCAGCAATTCCACTACTTGGCATTTACCCAATTGTCCAGAAACAAAGATATACTTAATCCACTAGCACAACGATGGTCATTGCAGCACTATTTACCATAGCAAAGATATGGAACCAACCCAGATGTCCCTCAGTTGATGAGTGGATCAACAAGATGTGGTATTTGTACACAATGGAATTCTATGCTGCTGTCAGAAAGAACGACATTGCCCCATTTGTAAGGAAATAGAAAGACTTAGAAAAAAGTCATATTAAGTGAAGTAAGCCAGACTCAAAGGAACTTAGGCTCAATGGTTTCCCTCATTTGTCATAATCAGTAGAAACCTTGGGCTCTCCTAGCAGAGATTTACAATAGAACAAAATCTAGAGACATAAGGCCATATGGTATGACGTTAAATGTACGGACCTCCAGGATATAGAAACAAAAGCCATATGATGAGTGATTGTTGTCCTTAATGTACTATGACATCTCTCATCTCTTTTGCTGTCCCTTGGTTATCTCATATTGTTACAATATTTCACCTTGTTATCTGATATATTTTATATATGCTTAATTGGTTATTTGAAATTGGATAGGGAAGGGGGGAAATCAAGATGAGCGGGGGAGGAAAATGGGGACCATGACTTGAAAAATGGTATCAATGTTTGTGAAGTAATGCACCTTCTATCTGGTGAATATAATGTAACCCTTCTATTAATCACAATAAAAATTATTAACAAACAAACAAACAAACAAATGTAATAGACTTTCTGAGAGTCTTTCTTTGGTAATTGTCTCATCAAAGAGAACAATGCTGAATTCCTCTTGTTTTAATTTGTAGATTGTCATTTAATTTTTTCTTTTTCTTTTTTTTTCCCTTGCCAGTCCTGAAGTTTGAACTCAGGGCCTGAGCACTGTCCTTGGGCTTTCTCAAGGCTAGAGCTCTACCACTTGAGCACAGCCCCATTTACAGCTTTTTTTTTTTTTGTATCTATGTGGTAATGAGGAATCAAACCCAGGTCTTCATGCATGCTAGGCAAGCACTCTACCAGTAGGCCAAACTCCCAGTCCTATCTTCTGATTTTTAATAACAATAGTTGAATTATGAAAGAGGGACAAGATGGGACCTTGTGTGGAGAATTAGAAACAACCCCCCCCCCACTCTGATACTGTTTTGAGATCTTACTGTATTTTAGCTACATACAACTATACAAATACCTTTTGCAAGGTTTAAGTGGATCTCAGTGGGAGGTGACTATTTTGGAGAATTCCTTTATATCACCAGATTAATAGGTGGCCGATACAAATGTATCATGTCATTTAAGAGGTCTACATGATTGTAAAACACATCTTCCTTCTTCTTTAAAGACCAAATGATTGCAGTTTAAGTCTTTTCTGTGGCATTCCATTCATCTCTCTTTAAACATTTCATTTTATTAAGATGGCCCTTATGAATGATGTCCAAGGCATATATCAAACAAAACTACTCTTTACATTTGGGATAATAATCTCTTTAAAAGACTTAAAATCCGAATGATATGTCACGACCTCCCAGGACTACTGCTCCGTCCTTTAGTCCCACAGTTTTCTAGGTCTCCTCCCAGTGAACCCTGCTCAGGACAAAAAAAGGGCTTAACAACCTACCAGGAGTCAACATGTTCCAAGAAGGAAATTTATCTTAAGCCAAGATACAGAATACATTATTTTTTTTTGAAGAAGTGCCTTAAAGATATCTATATCTAGGACCAAGAGTTTGGCTTAGTGGTAGAGTGCTTGCATAGCATGCACAAAGACATGTTCAATTCCTTGGTATCACATACATAGAAAAAAAGCCGGAAGTGGTATTGTGGCTCAAGTGGTAGAGCTCTAGCCTTGAGAAAGCCCAAGGAGAGTGATCAGGCACTGAGTTCAAGCCCCAGAACTGGCAAAAAAGATACCTATATCTATACTTATAGAAAAATCTGTATGTATATATACTTCATTTAAGAATTATCATTATCAGAGAAAGGCTGGATAAGTGGGACTGCATTAAACTGCAGAGCTTTTGTATGGCAAAGGACATAGCTAGTAAATTAATCAGGAAGCCTACAGAGTGGGAGAAGATCTTCACCAACCATACAACAGACAAAGGCCTCATATCTAAAATATATCAACAACTCAAAAAATTGAATCACTCCAAAACTAACCTCCAAAGTAACAACCATCCCATTAAAAAATGGGCCAAAGACTTAAAGAGAGTCTTCTCTGAAGAAGAAACAAAAATGGCCTATAGACACATGGAGAAATGCTCAACATCTCTGGTCATAAAAGAAATGCAAATCAAAACAACCCTAGGATTCCACCTCACTCCAGTTAGAATGGCCAGGATCAGGAAAACGAATAACAACAGATGCTGGAGGGGATGTGGCCAGGAGGGATCACTACTACACTGTTGGTGGGAGTGGAAACTCGTTCAACCACTATGGAAAGCAGTGTGGCAGTGCCTCAAAAGGCTAAACATAGAACTCCCCTATGACCCAGCAATTCCACTACTTGGCATTTACCCGATCATCCAGAAACAAGGCCATACTAAATCCACTAGCACAACAATGTTCATTGTAGCACTGTTCACCCTAGCAAAGACATGGAACCAACCTAGATGTCCCTCAGTTGATGAGTGGATCAACAAGTTGTGGTATTTGTACACAATGGAATTCTATGCTGCTGTCAGAAAGAATGACATCACCCCATTTGTTAGGAAATGGAAAGACTTAGAAAAAATCATATTAAGTGAAGTAAGCCAGACTCAAAGGAACTTAGGCTCAATGGTTTCCCTCATTTGTCATAATCAGTAGAAACCTTGGGCTCTACTAGCAGAGATCTGCAATAGAGCAAAATCTTGATACATAAGGCCATATAATGTGAAGCTAATTGAAAGGACCTCCAGGATATTGAAACAAAAGCCATATAATGAATGATTGTTGTCCTTAATGTACTATGTTGTCTCTTATCTGCTTTGCTGTCTCTTGGTTATCTCATATTGGTATAGTATCTCACTTTGTTATCTGATATATTGAATTTATTTGTATTTGGATATTTGAAATTTGTTAGGGAAGGGGAAAACCAAGACGGGTGGGGGGTGTGGGGGGGGAGGGAAATGGGTACCAAGACATGTGAAAGGGTATCAATGTATGTGAATTATTGCACCTTCTATCTGACAAATATTATGTAACCCTTTTACTAATTACAATAAAAAAGAATTATCATTATAATTTATCGCTACTATATTCCACAAAGAGGTCTTTTGTGATCAGTAATTGCTTTTCTTATTGACAACAATTGGGGAGGCTCAATAATTGTTTTATTTAAATGTGTACTAAATACTTCTCATCATCCCAAGTGTTGTACAAAAAAGCTGTCTCTCAGACTGTGGCAACTGCAACTACAGCTATAGAATTTTCCAGTACAACTTTGTTTCACAGCAACTCAGCATGAAGAGGCTGCAGCAAAAATCATTAGCCTCTTGTGCGGATGGAAAAAAATGGAGCTACAAAGGGGACAGTTAGGGCACGGCTCCAGGGTTTCCTTGCAGCCATAAGACTGCTGGAACTTTCGACACAGCTATTTGTTAAGTATGTTGGCTCTGCCAGTAGGTAGAACCATGAATAACATAAATGTTAACTAAAAGAGACTTCAAATTAGATGGCAGCCCTTTTCTTTACATCATGGCTCCAACTGTAGAGTTAATAAAAGGCAAGGAGATAATGTCTACAATTTCTTCCTAGCAAGTTTCATTATGGTGTCTGACCTATCAGTGGGGATGTGTGCACATGTGTGCATGTGTGTTTCTTCTTCTGGTGGATATGGGATATTAACTAGATTAATGTTCATAAGTTAAAGGGTGAACCTTCCTCTTGGAGGAATTTCTTGAAGGTAGGTTGGGAAGGTACTTGGAGAAGCTTTTCTAACCACAACAAGGGTTATTTTGTTTATGCAAAATATGCCCCAAATTAATAGGACTACCAAAACTTGATGAGGATCTAAGACTGCGGGTCAGAGACTGGCTCTAAAAAAGGATGGCTATTTGTGGCAGATGAGGAAGTTGTGATGCTCAATTCTTTTAAGTATTAAGGCAGTCAAAAATACCATCACTCTATCATAGCCATTAATAGAACTAAGAATGGTTTTCTGATGTCAAAACAGAGCAGTTTTTAAAGCTCTGGCTTGTTTTAACTGGAGCTGGGCCTTTCAGAGGAAGGCCTTTGGCACTGTTTATGCCTTCAGGGCCCCCACCCCCAATTAATTGGCGAATGTGTAGGTGGGGCAGGGATATTTAATAGGCATTGGTTTTCTGTAAGTCTTTTATTAACACTGTAAGTTACAGCAGCCAGATGCATTGGGCAGGGTTTTACCTCTGGTGCTGGGTTCCTGGCTGTGGTGGTTTTGTTCTCAGTGTGATTTCTGACTTCTGCTGAAAGCTGGTCAGGGCTAAAGCAGGAAGTAGCTTCCCTTAGGGAGCAGTTCTCTTACCCAGGAGGGTGTAGGGGCTTTAGAGCAGCCTGGCAGAAGTCTTGCCTTGCAGGGGGCTTCCCACCCTCACTCTCTCTCATCCAATGGGGACCACCTTCTGACAAGCTAAGCATGAGTCCAAGACTAGGGTACATCAGAACAAACTGCTCACAGGATTTCTCCCATTCACTTACCTTTAGTCTTGAGTGTACAAAAGGATACTCAACTCTCTTATTATTATTATTATTATTTAGAATCGAAGATAAATGAATTCCTAGTTGAGCCTGTAGCTTCAGTACTTTGTAAAGGAATTGGCTTTAAGTGTTCAGAGGGGCTGGGATGTAGGTCAGTGGTAAAGTGCTTGCCTAGCAAGTACAACATCCCGGGTTCGATTCCCCAGTCCCCAGTACTAAAAGGAAAAAAAAAAGATCTAGAGTAGCTAAAACCCACTGCAGATGAATCTTGCATCAGCAAAGGAATGGAGGAATGGGTTGATACTTTTAAGTTTTCACAAAAGGCTGAGGAATGTCCTATAATAAACTTTTTATAGTTGGTTTGTGGTGTTCTTTTGAGAGCCTTTGATTCACTCTTGTCTCTTTAAGAGAGGGCTTTACAGACAGTACCTAACTCCTTTTAGTGAGTCCTCTTGTCTAGAATACACCCTTGAAGCACCTGCCTATAAGCCTCTGAAAAATAGGAATCAGCCTAGGGCCAAGTCATCTAGAACTTTACTCTGACAATTTAGGTGATCAAAAGGAGACGGGCATTCTCTCATGATTTCTTTTCCCCGACTTTGAGAATCCAGTTTCCCTATAGAAGGTCTTTTCTGATTACCTCCTAGTCCCTAGACAGATGCTAGACAGATGTGAATTGTGCACATCTGGCTACCCCTCTCCTCACAGTCCCCAGCCCCTTGGCCTTCTCTCTGTCTATTCCTACCACAGCTTGCCAGAGTGGAATGATGACATCATTTCTTATAACATTGTGCTGTTGTGTACCAAGCCATTGTGCTGAGCACTTCATGCACAAAATTGCATTTAATCCTCAGAGTTTTCCACACTCCTTTTTTTCTTTTTAAAGTGAAGAGGGAGACAGTTAGCTGAAGCCACACCATGAGAGGTATGGATGGGTTACAAGCCCAGCTTTCCTTCCTTGTAAATCTGTTCTTATACTAACAGCTAAGCAAGTCATCTTGAGGCCCTGAATGGATGAGTCCTACTGATACAGAAATAACTACTTTAAATTGAGATCTTCGAGCCTCATCTCTTGCTTTTAGAGGATGGGCAGCTTGTTTGTGCTCATGAAGCCCAGTGGGATGAGGGATGAGGGAACCATTTCTGTGACCTGGACATTAGCCAGCAGCACAGACAGGAGGCCTTGAGGCCTTAGGCACATTTGATGGGAACTGCTGACTGGAGAGATGCGCCTAAGTCTTTGGCAGGAAGCTAGGTCAAATTATTACCCAGATGGCTTCTAGGTCTCACAGACAGGAAGTAGTGGTCAACGTAGTGATGAAGGTTTTCAGAGGGAATTATGCCAAACCTCATTTTTTTTCTGCAAGGCTTATTGAATTCATAGAGGGGCGCTGACAGATGTAGTTTATCTGCATCTCAGCAAATCGTTTCACACAGTGTCTCTAAGCACATTTGAGGGAAAGGGAGGAAGATGGGGGTGGGATGGCTCAGAGAAGGGTAAAAAATAGCTTAGGAGAGCTGGCAAATGTAGCAATGACAACTGTCATTTGTGCTGGATATCAAGAATATAGAAAGCACTCAGAAAATAGTTGTCAGCATTTAAACTCACAGGGAAGTCTTACAGACTCCATGAAAGAGCTCTTTCTTTACATTAGCAAATATAAAGATGAAGAGTTTGGAAAGTGGAAGAGACAAAGTCTGCTCCTTGATCAAGGGAGAAGTAGCATCCCGTTTTTTGAAAAACTAATATTTTATTTATTTTTCATCTATCTGGTATGGGGAATTGAACTCAGAGCCTCTTCTATGCTAGGCAAACACTTTACCACTAAGCCACATTCCGAGCCATCTATTGTCCATTTTCATCTGACCTTTGGAACTCTGTCTTTCGGATACAGCCATGGTAGAAGATGACCCCAGGTCTAGCACTATGTTTAGACTCAGTTTCCTGAGCTCTTAGGAGATGTGAGGGGCAAGTTTGGAAACTACTATGGGAAAACTGTGCTTGTGTGTAATGTAAATGTTTGTGCAGATCTATAGGCTTTTGTGTGTCTATGTGAATGCATATGCATATGTATGTGTATGCATCTGCTTATGAATGGGTTTGTATGCACATTATATGTGTACATGTATGTGGGTATCTGCATTTTTTGTATGTGTGTACATGTGTCTACTGCCCACCTATAACCAGATCGTGTCCAGTTATCCGTTTTTCATTTTGACTTCTGCTAAGACTTCATTAAAATAGGATTACTCAAGCCAGATGCTGGTGGCTCAAGACTGTAATCCTAGCTACTCAAGAGGCTGAGGTCTGAGGATGTTGAAGCTACTGTAGGTAAGAAAGGCCCTGAGACGCTTATCTCTTGTAAAAGCTACTCAGAAAAAGCCGGAAGTGATGCTGTGGCTCAAGTTGTAGATAGAGTGCTAGCCTTGAGCAAAGTAGCTCAGAGATAGAGAGATGGTGCCTAGGACCAAAGTTCAAGCCCCAGGACCAGCACGCACACACACACACACAGACACAGACACAGACACACACACACACACAGACACACACACACACACACACACACACACACACACACACACACACACACAATGATTTTCCTTTGGCTCAAAGTGGTTTGAAAAGCACAGAATTTGATAATATATATGGTTCCTTCTAGTTCTAAAACTGAACTGATTCTTAAAAATTTCATGGAGGAGATGGAATAGTAAAGAAATGCCTGGAAAGGACACAAATTGTCCAAGAGACTCTGTTTTGGCATATTTTTAGCAGTATAGTCAGGAGGGAATGGGAGAGATATTTTGGGCCAGTAGAATCTTCATGAATCCTGACTAATAAAATATGATCCTCTGTCAAGGTTTGTTAGTTCATTTAAAGAAGAGTCTTGTTGTTGGAAGTAGTATGCTACCACTGGACTCATACCCCAGCTTTGGTGTTGTTGTTTTTAGTTATTATTTTGTCAGATAAGATTTAGTTGTTTGCTATGTTAGCATAGACTGCAATCCTGCTTCCTACCTTTGCCTCTCACATAACTGTGATTGTAAGGACATACCATCATACTGAGACTTATAGGCTGACATGGGTCTTTATAACTTTTTTTTTGCCTGGGCTTGTTTTGAATCTCAATCCTCCTGACCTTTGTCTTCTGAGTAGCTGGGATTATAGAAATGAGCCTTCACACTTGGCCCCAAACAGTTTTTTAAAAAGTACTCACTCGGGGCCGGGAGTTTAGCCTAGTGGTAGAGTGCTTGCCTAGTATGCACAAAGACCTAGGTTCGATTCCTTGGTACCACATACATAGAAAAAAGCCAGACATGGTGCTGAGGCTCAAGTGGTAGAGCTCAGGCCTTGAGAAAATCCAAGGACAGGGCTCAGGCCCTGAGCTCAAGCCCAGGATTGGCAAAAAAAAAAAAAAAAGTACTCACTGATTAGTACTGGTTAGTAAAGGTTAGTAAATGCTGAACAAAATGAATACCCATTTCTACTCTTAAAACATCCAGATTAGGAATAAAAGGGTTGGCTTGATTAATCAATGAGTGTTTATCATAAGGTGGAACTTAATAGTGAATAAGCCAAATGAAGGAGAGGAGAACAATCTCTGTACCAGCAGTGGAGGGAAGTTCTATCTTGATCATGGCCATACACTGGCAGCGGTGTTGAAAAGGAGAAAGATAATAAAAGCGCTGAGAACAAACGAACTGGGTGGCTCCACTGTCACTTTCTCTTGCTTCACATACAGGCCAGAGAAATTCTCCCGTGAAGGAACTCAGTACATGTTCCCCTCCAGGCCTGGTTCTGACACAGTGTGGAGTTGCTGTCTGTTGCCATCTGACTCTGGCCTCAGACCTGCCTGGCTGAGTCCATCTGCATATGAGCTGCTGTGGGAAATGGGAGGGGCCAGAGGAATTGAGCCCCATGTTCTGCTGGACTCCTTAGGCTTGTACAGTGCTGGCACCAGGAACATGGTCATCTGTTTGAAGCTTGTGAAAAATCAGAGGAAATGCTGACTAGAACCCAGGCTCCCTAGTGTCCAGCTCCCAGCTCTTTCCATCAATTACATTTAAGAGGTGGACGTAGGTGCTGTCCTGACACTCTGAAATGGAATTTATCACAAGCATGAAAGAAATACAGCTGCACACTTAGCAGAGTGTTAGAACCAGAGTCTGGTGGACCCACCCATATGGGCTTCCATATGAGTGGAATACTGGCAACATTGCTGGCTTGTGTAGAGGGTAATTAAGTTAGCACAAAGGGCTGGCATCTTACAAAGAAGAGGTTCTTTTGGGGGCAACTGGGTAACTCATTGACAACATGCACTTTTGTTTGACTTTGTATGCATGTGTGTGCTAATATTGGAACTTGAACTCAGGGCTTCACAGAGTGAAGCTGGCGTTCTACCACTTGAGTCTCACCTCCAGTTCTAGCTTTTTATTTTTGCTGGCTACTTGGAGATAAGTCTTGTGGACTTTTCTGTTTGTGCTAACTTCAAACCTCAGTCCTCAGACCTCAGCTTCTTAGACAGCCAGGATTACAAGCATAAAGTACCAATGCCTGGCTCTCGCAGAGGGAATAAAGCAAACCTTCTTTTATTTGCCTGGAGGAAAACGGGTTTGTGAAAAGAGGTGGCCCTTTTAGTGTGTCTAAGCATGAAGGAAGTCGGGGAATGTGTCTCCATTTCTGGCTCTTTGGCTGGGAATGAGATTGCCACTTTTGAGAAGTAGGGATCTAGCAATCTACATTGGGCTTAAGTTGCCAGGTGCATTTGGAATCTCCTCTGTGAAAGGCCAGCACTGGCTTTGGATGCCAGCTCTGGTAGCAGAGTTCTAGACTGACTAAGTTATATGTTTTAAGTAGACTATTAGCTTTAGCATCCATTATTGCCACTGTATACTGTATTATATTGTTTACAACAAACCCAACAGATATGAGTATATACGCTCTTCTCTTATAAAAGTTAAGGGTTGCAGTCTGTGCTTCCTCTTAGTGCACTTAGGGCTGATGTCTGCAAAGGTCAGTGGCCTTCAGCAAAGGGGGGCCTAGGCCAGGTCCGCCTTCTGAGAGCTGCTGTCATGTAATAAGAGCTTCCTGAGTCCTTATTCCAGAAAAGTGGCTGAGGCTGCTTCTCCTGGACTCTAACTCCTACCCACACTTAGCAAAAGGACCATGTTTAAGGTCCTGGGAAATTCTCTGTATTTTCTACCCCTTCCTGGATTCCTCTCATTTTTTTCTTTTCTGTCCTTACCCTCCCTTGCCTCCTTCTTTACTTTTCTCCTGCTTTATCTCCTTCCCTTTTCTTTCTTTAGTAGACCACTTAACTGATGGCCTACCACCTTCAGGGGATGATAGACAAAAAAGGGTAGAAGCCAGCTATCAAGTGGGACAAAGACATGCCATATTAGCTCTGGGGGAGGAGGCATCTTTAACTCCAAGAAGGTACTGGCAAAATTCTTCCAGAGGAGACAGGACCTAGGCTGAGTTCCACTGGGAAGAGAAGAAGGCCTAGGACAATCTGGCTGGGGAGTGAAATGTCAGGGGTCCAGTTGTGGGAATACACAAGGCCTTAGGAGTTTTCTATGCTATTCCAGATCCCCGAGAGGCAGCTGGGACTGTAGAGGTATTCAGGGACAAGGTGCTCAGCCCAGTACTATCTAAAGTCCCTTCCCCAAAACTTTAGTCCTAAGTGTTGCTCTATGAAAACACATCAGTAATTTATACATTTAAGAAATGTTGCATAATACATCTCTACTTTGTAGATTCACAACACGTGTTCTGTAGAGCCCAAACCAAACCAAACCAATGGACAGCAAGAAGCCCTCTTAACATTGTTTAAGTACAGTTTTCTCCTATTTAATAGCTGTGAGCAGCTGAGGAGCAAGCGTTCCATAAAACACGCTTGGTGTTGGAAGTCCGTGGGAGCCAATGAGGGACTAAGAGTGCAAGGTAGGGGCAGTTGGTTGATGTAAAGGTGTAAAACCTCCCCTGGTGTGTCGGAGAGAGGTGGGCATGGAGTATAAGAAGATGTGTCTACTGAACGCCTCCTGCCAGCATGGATTCCCCTCAGTGTTCCTGGAAGAAACTGCCTGTACTGGTAAAGCCAACAGGGCGAGTTCACATTCCTCAGCACTGAGAACATTTATTGCCTTTGGGTATTAATGAAGGCCAGTGCACAGGCCAAGAGAATGCTTTCGTTGGCCAGAGAAAGGGCTGCATATACATATGCATGCACACATAAACTGGCCATCTATTTTAATCTCTGATCTTCCCTGTTTTCTTTGTTCAGGCAATGCTAGAGAGCATTCTCTAGAGAAAAGCTCGAGCCACACCGCCTTTCAGTGGTCCTGGTGAGCCATCCTTGGCCTCCAGCATGCCCTCCATCCAGTCCCTCTCTTCATGTTACTGTCAGAAGCAAACAAATCATCATGTTATGGCTCTTAAATGCAATTTTCCTCCCTCATCAGGAGATACACTTCAGGGCGTGAGGTACACTTGCTGGTAATTGTCATATGTGATAGTGCATTTTTGGTTTTCAGATGAGAGAAGGATAAGTGAATGTGCAAACAGCTCTAATCCCTAAAAGCCAAAAGAAAATGGAGACAAGAGAATTCCTTTGCCTTTAGTTCCATGGGAGGATTTGGGATACCAAGATGCCATTATTAATCGTGGATACATTTCTAATGGTGTGGGAAGATAATGAGGTTAAAAAGGAAAAGGAAGGGGTGGTAAACAGTGACAAGCTGTCCTGGTTTCATTCTGCTTTCTTGCTATTGTTACGGAATAATGGATAAGATTTCCCTCAGCAGAGCATTTGGAGAGACTCTCTTTCAGGAGGTGAGAGAGGATGGGTAAAGATGAGCAAGGTATTTATCAGCCAGTCTCCTTGACTTTTTCCCCTCGGTATTCCAGAATCCATCTACTTTTGGCAGTTTTCCCTTCAGCACATTGACCCACTACTACCTCTACTTCTCAACCAAGATGCTTGTATCAACATCCTCTCTGACCTCCTGTCCCTACTCTTTCCTCACTTCCACCCATTGTTCCCATGGTATCAATATCAAGGAACGTCTTTGTCCAACTTGGATTAGATCATATCTCTCCTCTGGTAGATGTTCTACTCTAAAGCTTTCATGTGACACCCAGAGTAAAAGCCACACCGTTGTTCTGGTTTACCAGCCCAGCCTGTTGCTGGTTTCCTCTCTCAACTCAATGCCCACCTAGCTCCATCATACTTGAACAGCCCTGAGTCTCTGTGGTCCTCCAGACTGTCCAGTGCTTTTTAGCCTTTTAGGCCTGGCCCCAGAGGTTTGATCTTGACATTGGCAACTCCCTCTTGTCATCTAAAAAGATTTTCTTTTGTTTTCTTAGTATATCAATTTCTTTAAATTTTTTTTATAATCAGGGTGATATACAGAGAGGTTACTGTTACATTCGTAACGTAGTGAGTATATTTCTTTTTGATCATTGTTACCCCTTCCCATGTTTTTTTTTCCCCACTTTCCATCCACTCACCTCCTCCCAAGTTGTAAAGTTCATTTCCAGCATATTGTCTTATAAATATCACTGTTAAACTGGTTCAAACTTTGCCCTTTGTCTTATCATCTTGTTTTCACCCTTTTCTTTCCTGATTCAAATACACAAATAAATGCATATACAATATACCAGTTATCAAAGTCAGATAAAGCAACAAGGGAGGATAAGACCATAAATCGGGGGAGGGGGGAGAAAAAGAGAAAAAAATAGTAAAGAAATAACTTCACATAGTACATTAAAACAACCACAGGATAAATCTCTTTTTTCCCTAGCCTGGAGTTCATTTCATTTAGCCTCATCCTATATGGCCATATGTACATAGCTTTTGAGCTACTGTACTCCTCTGCTAGGAAAATCCTAGGCGCATACTAATTATTACAAATGAGAGAAACTATGGAGCCTATGTTCCTTTGAGTCTGGATTACTTAACTTAGATGATTTTTTTCCAAGTCTTTCCATTTCCTTACAAATGGGAAATGCCATTCATTCTGATGGCAGCACAGAATTCCATTTTGTATAAGTACCACATCTTCTTGACCCAGTCATTTACTGAGGGGCATCTGGATTGGTTCCATATCTTAGTATGGTAAATAATGGTGCAATGAACATGATTGTGTTAACAGCTTTAATATGCCCTTGTTTCTGGACATTTGGTAAATGCCCCAGAGTGGGATTGCTCGGTTATAGGGGAGCTCTGTTTAGGTTTTTTGTTTTTTTTTTTTTGGTGGTTCATGGGGCTTGAACTAGGCCTGGGCACTGTCCCCGAGTTCTTTAGCTCAAGGCTACCACTCTACTCCTGGGCCTGGGCATTGTCTCTGAGCTCTTCAGCTCACAGCTACCACCCTACCCTTGAGCCAAGCCCCACTTCCCCTTTTCTAGAGGTTAATTAAAGATAAGCGTCTCAGGTCCTTTCGTGCCTGGGATGGCTTTGAACCTTGATCCTCAGATCTCAGTCTCCTGAGTAGCAAGGATTATAAGCATAAGCCACTGCACCTGGCTTATGTTTAGTCTTTTGAGGAACTGCCACACTGCTTTCTAGAGTGGTTGAACAAGTTTATACTCCCACCGACAGTGTAGTAGCGATCCCTTCTGGCCACATCTCAGCCAGCATCTGTTGTTAGATTTCTTGACAATGGCCATTCTAACAGGAATGAGGTGGAATCTCGAAGCTGTTTTGATTTGCATTTCTTGAATGGCCAGAGATGTCAAGCATTTCTTCACGTGTTCATTGGCCATTCTTATTTCCTATTCAGAGAAGTATTTTCTTTAAGTTTTTAGCCTATCCTTAATGAGATGGTTGTTTCTTTGTGGATTTGTTTTTGAAAGACATAAGTTTTTGAGCTATAAATACACTTTAGATAAGAGGCCCTTGTCTGTATGTAGTGAAGAGCTCTTCCTATTCTGTGGCCTTTATCTTGCTATGTCCTTTGCCATACAGAAGCTCTGTAGTTTAATGCAGTTCCATTTGTCCAACCTTAGAGAAAGCTTTTCTAACCACATAGGCTAGACATCCATACTCTTTATACTTTCTATTTTAATTCTTAATGTGGCACTCAATATTTGGGTGCTGTGAATTTTAGCATGCAAACACCATAAAAGGACCACTAATGTCTTTGTTCACCTGGGCTGAGTACAACAAGAATATGCATTGAATAAATAAATGGCCCTCCCTCTCTTGCACTGAAGCCCTCTGAAAAGAGAATTCCTTCATCTGTACAATGGAAGCAAGAATACCGATATCACAGAGTAACTGGAAGAAATTGGGAGAAATACATTAGAAAGTAGCAAATGATATAATTCTTGGCAAATACTAGTTACCACTATTGCTCAAGTCAAGTCAGTGTCCTTTTTGGTATAATGGAAATAATACTTGCTTTCCAGGAGTTTTTCAAAGATAAAGTAGAGGACACAATCCAGTAAATGTACAAATATTTGGAACAAAGTTGTTTTTTTTTTTTATGGAAAGCCTCACGAATTTGCGTGTCATCCTTGTGCAGGGGCCATGCTAATCTTCTCTGTATCGTTCCAATTTTAGTATATGTGCTGCCGAAGCGAGCACTTGGAACAAAGTTTTAAACTCCAATAACTCTTTATTCTCTTTAACCATGGTGCAAAGAAGCAATAGTATTGTTTGCTTAAAAACAAATTAGGACACCAAACCAAACCAAACCAAACCTTACTATATTAGTTTCAAGCATGTACAACTTTTTGGCTAAGAATAAGAACTTTGATTAAGAAATACCTCAGAAAGGTAAACTCACAACTGACATAAGAGACAACTACAAAGAGCAGAAGCCACAGTTCCTGAGATTCTTATTGCATTCACAAAATATAAATGGTTAGAGAACTCAAATCACTGCCTGTGCACAGTGTGTTTTCTAGGCTGGTCCTCTAGACCAGTATTATTCAATAGAAACACAATGTGAATCATACAGGCATTTTTAAGTTGGTTAGTAGTCCCATTTGTCAAGTGTAATATGAACCAGCTGATACTAATTTTAATAATATAGCTTATTAAACCCAATATATTCACCCATTATGTCCATCTTGGAAATTTCAGTGTGCTTTACATTGTATATCACATGTCCTGTTTGTCTAGCCATGGCCCAGTGCTCATCAGTTATGTGTGATTGGCCTCACCATATTGGACAGTTGGTTCTGGATTGATAGTCTGCTCCACATTTGAGGTGTTCAGGATTTCTAAACATCTTTTGCTACATGTAGGAATAAAATAAGAGATAACTAATATTTTTTAATATACAATCATTTGTAATGTTCCCAAGTTGACTAATGTTGTATTACAGATAAAGGGAAAAACCTGGTCAACTCTTCCACTGGTGTCAGTATCAGCATCAGTCACAGGTCATGCTCTTGATGTGATAGACATGAAGTTCTTAAGAAGCAGGATTCACAACAAACCACATTCTGTCCTGATTTACTGTAGTTCAGTGAAAGCATTGAGAGATGCCTACTCTGTATAATTTACAAACACTACTTAAGAGTAGGGTGTGCTATTGGAGTTCAAATATAGGCATCTTAAAAATGATCACTAGCCAGGCATGGTGGCTCTCACCTGCAATCCTAGGTACTCAGGAGGCTGAGATCTGAGGATCCCGGTTCAAAGCCAGCCTGGGCACAAAAGAAACTGAGACTCTTATCTACAATTAACCTCTAGAAAAGGGGATGTGGGGCTTGGCTCAAGGGTAGGTTGGTAGAACTTGAGCTGAAGAGCTCAGGGACAGCGCGCAGGCTGAGTTCAAGCCTCATGACTCGCAAAAAATTAAAAAAATTATTTATCATTATTGTGAAGGTGATGTATAGCATGGCTACAGTTATAAAAGTCAGATAAAGATTACATTTAGTTTTGGCCGATGTCACCCCTTCTCTTGCTCCCAATTTTTCCTTCCTGTCTCCACACACAAGTTACATGGCTCATTTTCAAAACAGTGTCTAGTGAGTAACACTGCTACATTTGTTCACCCTTTCAGAATGAAAAGATCCACCATAAAGAACTGGGGTGGCAATTATTCATTAGCTAGGATACACACTAAAGATTACTAATTAATTGGAAAAATTATTTTTAAGACTTTCAGACTATTACAGAAATGCTTTCATCCACTGTGCTCTTCAGACAGACATGTAAAACTATGTTATCTGACACTGTTTGTCTGTCTGACACTATGTGAGTGTGTGTGTGTGTGTCTGTCTGTCTATCAGTCTGTCCATCTGTCTGTCTAACCAGCTTACTTATATGTCTGTCTTTTATCACTCTAGAAGTGATTGGAAGATTACTCATTTAAAATAAAAGTTCAGTTCTCTTATTGTTACTCTACTATTTCAGGGGAAGATTTATGAGATGCTGAATTTCTTCATGGAGGAATAATTGTTTTGCCATGGCCTACTTAGCTAAATAATTTCAATAATAAAATTGTTTCCATTAAAACAAAATCAGACTTGGAAATGGATTAGAACCAAGCATGTTATCAAAAAATGGCCTGGAGAAAACAAATGAATTATTGTAAAGTTGTCCAAATGTCTTATGTCCTCATATGACCCATAAATCTATTATCAGCTTGGTCTTGGACTTTTTCGTGGGCATAGGCTGCGTGGCTTTTATAAAGGACATATATGACAGTATTGGCATCTTTGGAAAGCTGGAGGCATTATGATATTGAGAGGAGAATTTTCTCATGAACAAGCTGGTTCTTTTGAAAGGCTCTAAGTTATGTATTTGAGGCTTGATGTAGAAAACTGGCTTTCATATCAGGAAGGCCTGATTATTATCAAGACAAGAGATTCTGTTTAATGTACTTCAAACTCATTGCAATGTCTACCTTTACTTCATTCTTCCTTTCCCAAGACCCTCCTGGCAGAAGATCAAGTGAAGAACAAGTAAAAGTGGCCTATGGGATACAGTTGGCATACCATAGGCTGTGGGGAATGCCTGTGTTTGTCTTGGCTTGGGGACATGAGGCTTCAGTTCTGCAATTCCCAGGCCTATCTCTGCAGGACTGTGTGGCATCGGCTAGGCCAATAGACAGGATGTGGCATTGAGGCAGTGGCTTTGGATGTTCTGCTACCCTTACCTCCCTACTCACCACTTCTTTTTTTTTTTTTTACCACCACACCTAAGAACCCCAAACTGTTCTGGTCACAGCTACTTCCCTTGCTAGGAAGACAAAGGAGGGGAAGACTTTCTGCCTTGTTCATCACTGAGGAAATCCACTCTTACTGGTTTCACCACTAAGAGGAATAGTTAAATGTTACTATGTTCAATTTTCCAGACTCTGACATTTAGAATCTTTCCATTATTATTTACTGTTGGTAGGAGAAGAGTGTGGAAAAACTTACCCAAGATTTACTAGCACACAAAGCGTTCAGTCAAGTAGGAGCCCAGAGTCTTCAAAAAGGTGGTATATCAGTTCTGATAGGCAGTGTGATAAACCAGTTCAGATGCTGAGTGCAACTCAGAAACAGACACTGGTGCTACAGACTAGAGGAGTGGCACAGGCTCCCAGGTTAACTCTCATCACTGTGCAATTGGAAAAAGCTTTGGTCTTAACTGGTGTGCACCAAAAAGAAAAGGAAACCTTGAAATATGACTATTTATTGTTACCAAACTTGCTTACAGTAAGACTAGTCAAACCTCAGAGAATATTTTTCAAAATTAACTTCCTATTTTCAAATGAAGTTTTGAAAAAGTCAATCTTAATAATAAACAATGAAGGGAATGGGAGGAAAAAAGGTAAAGAATGCTTAGTGTTCAAGTCAACCTCCACCAAACCAATTTGTATCTGGAGGAAGCCATGGTAGACTTGGGAGCTCTCCTTATTTTTTTAAGTTTTTGCCAATCTGGGCTTGAGATCAGGGCCTGAGCACTGTCCTTAGACTTTACGAAGGCTAGAGCTCTACCACTTGAGCCTCAGCACCACTTTCGGCTTTTTTCTATGTATGTGGTACTGAGGAATCGAACCCTGGTCTTCGTGCATGCTAGGCAAGCACTCTACCACTAGGCTAAACTCCTGGCCCTGGGAGCTCTCCTTATTAAAAGACAGAAAATGGGGCCAGGAGTTTGGCCTAGTGGTTAAAGTGCTTGCCTAGCATGCATGAAGACCCGGGTTCGATTCCTCGGTACCACATACATAGAAAAAAGCCGGAAATGGTGCTGAGGCTCAAGTGGTAGAGCTCTAGCCTTGAGAAAGTCCAAGGACAGTGTTCAGGCCCTGAGCTCAAGCCCAGGACTGGCAAAAAAAAAAAAAGACAGAAAATATGTAAGGAATCACTTTGCTCATTATGAAAATGCAGCTGCATATGAAGTGGGTGTTATAAAAGTTTACAAATAGCTGTGCCCTTTTTTTTTTTTTTAAAAAAAAGTCATAGTCCTTAGGACAAGGAAACCACCTGAGCTACATGTAGAAGAGGAGCAGAAAGAGGGGGAAGAGGAGGAGGAGGAGGAGCAGAAGGAGGAGGAGGAGGAGGAGGAGGAGGAGGAGGAGGAGAAGGAGAAGAAGAAGAAGAAGAAGAAGAAGAAGAAGAAGAAGAAGAAGAAGAAGAAGAAGAAGAAGAAGAAGAAGCAGCAGCAGCAGCAGCAGAAGCAGAAGCGGAAGTAGCAGAAGCAGCAGCAGCAGCAGCAGCAATGACAGCAGGAGAAGAAGCAGTGGCAGAAAGATAAGCCAGACAATGCACACTGATTAGGAGAGTAGGAGAAGGCCTTGGAAGAAATGAGACTTCAGCTCCATATACTTGAAGAATCTGATGAGACTAAGTCTAGGAGGCAGGGCCAGGAGTGGGTGTGGTTGCTCTCCCACTCTTTTCTTAAGCTCCACTTTGTGTCTGCTCTCCTTCTTTTTCCATTTGGTCTTTACATGGTCTGTTCCTTCCTGCTTGCAGTCCATTCCCTCTTCACCGGGAAAGTCCATCCTTCAGGTTATAGATAGGTGGGCAGGGTATAAAAATAGAAAGTACAACCAGAAGGCTGGTGGCTCATGCCTGTAATCCTAGCTACTCAGGAGGCTAAGATCTAAGGATTTGCGGTTTGAAGCAAGTCTGCACAGAAAAGTTTGTAGGACTCTTATCTCCGATAAACTACGCAGAAAAAGCTAGAAATGGTGCTGTGGCTCAAGTGGTAAAGTGATTGCCTTGAGCAAAAGAAGCTCAGGGACAGCACCTATGCTCTGAGTTTAAGCCACAGGACTGGCCAAAAAGAAAAAAAAAAAAAGAACATACTCATGGGAAAAGAGAGGAGGAAAGAAAAGGAAGTGATTGGGTAGTAAGGAACAGCTTTGCCTTCCAAAACTGAGATTGGTCATTCCTCAAGGGATCAAACCTGATATCCACTGTTTGCCTCTCCTTTTTGGCCTGGGTGGATACTCAAGAAGGAGCAATCACTGTAGGCTAATGGTTCCATTTCCACTAGCATGTTTTGGCACCTTGAACACTGCAGCACTGGGGACTTTCCTGAACCTTTTCTTTCTTATATGTGAGAGGAGGGTGATGATGTGGAACAAGTGTGAAACTAGACCTGGGAGGGCTCTTCAATCTCTCTAGACGTCAATCTCCTTACTTCTAAAAGGATGGTACTGGGATTAAGAGGAATTACCAGCCAGTCCATTTTGGAGTTGAGATAAGGTGGTACTCTTGGAAATTCTGAGAACACGAATGTATGTGGATGGTCTATAGTAGATTAGCTCTTCCCCACACCATGAATTCTCGAAGTGTATCTCCTAGACCAGGTTTTGCCATCTATAGTTCAACCTAATATTTTCAGGCCAGAACAGAACTTCTGCCAATCTGGTTTAGGATGATTTTCATTTGAGGCCTGTCACAGAGTTATTGAATGTCCTTTGAGATGATGCGTTTCTGTGTCATCAATTGAAGGTATAGGTTCACAGAAGACAAGTGACCAGATGTAATTATCAAATTCGGAAAAAGTAGCAAACTTCCTAAAATATGAGGCACTCTTGTAAAACTCCAACCCTAAAGCTAAGCCCTACTTCCCTCATTCCACATTCTTTTTAGAAAGAAAAAAAATTACATCAGAGAACTTGAACAGGGCTACTTTACTATCTAGTCCTGTCCAGTCTGTAACATTTATTTCCCCCTTGTTTGCTATTTGCAACTTGATACCAGGGCTTGACCTGTTGTTGCAGCTGCTTGGGAGATGAGGCAATTGGAAGCTGAAAGTCCTGAGAGAGCTACGAGATGATGATGCTGGAGGAGGATTGGGTGTGAGTGTAAACGTATGTGTGTGGAAAATAGCATGTGAAGATTGGAAGGGGGAGGGCAGACAAGAGTGAGGACTCAGACATATCACTTATCTTCACATTCAAAGACTTATCCTACTATGGAAGGAAGTTGGAACAAGGCAAAAATAATCTCAAGACAGTATAATTTTGTAGCATCAACTTTAGGCTTTATGGCTATAGAAAAAGTTCATCTTGCAGGATTTGGGCACTGTTTGGTTATTGTTGTAGATAGAGGGTATTTTGAATTTGTTCTTTCTAAATTCAGGAAAGTAAGCCAAGCATTCTAAGTACTCATCTCCTGCTTCCAATGAGACAGCAAAGGAAAGATTTCCAAGAGTTGAGAACCAAGTAAACACTACTGAGAATGGAAACATCCAAGGAGAGGCCTTGCCAAAATAAATGACACCCTCTAGGAATAGTTCCCATAATTTATTTTTTTTTCCTTTTTCTTAAATGACCCACTTCTTACAAAAGTTTATAAGTGGTCAAGAGTTGTGGCCTGCAAATCAGACTTTCACTCCAGATCTGTTGGGGCCTCACAGCTTGGTGTTAGACACTGATAGGAGGTCTGAAGATCTCATCCATTGTATAAGAAAATATTCCTTCTGAAGACCAACGTGACTCTTCATTAATACTGAGAAGAACATAAGAAAAGAATTCTGATTTATAAGCGAGTGTAATAGAGGGAATGATTATGGCTGAAGTACACAACATGTATGTGGAAATGGCATGATAAAACAAACCCTTGTGGGGTACAATATAATATATAACAGTAAAACGGAAAGTAAAATATGAAGTAATTTTGAGTTTTCCATACATACTGAGATATAAACTGAAATTCCCTGAAAGCAAGGATACCAGTTCCCACCTAGTGAATGATTCATTCATACTTAAAATTTTGTGGAATGAGACCTTATTCTGATAGAGGCCACAGGCCCCCCCACCCCCCCACCCCCCACTACCTCCGAGGGTCTGGTAGGACCTCCTGATCTCTTTCCTTAGAATGTTCACTCCTAGCTTCCCTGTTCCTCTCATGGGAAACAGACATCATCTTTCAAAGAGTAGTTTCAGTGCTGAAGGATGTGACACCCCAGGCTCAAGGGTTAATCTCCTCCCACCCCAATCTGCCTGATTTCTTGCTTATGTACATTGATTTCTATGATGAAGTACTGACTCAAATTTGCCTATAGCTTAGAACTGTCCTTGGGGTAGAGCCATCTCCTTCCTGAACAGATCAGCATAAGGGAGAGGCATGTAGGATTCCAAGGCTCCACACTGAAGGAAGAATTACTTCTCGAGGCTCTGATCCTGTATTTTGCACAACCCCTGAATCTCCTTGGAGTTTCTTTCCTAGGTGCCTTATCTGATCCTTACCTGTTCCTGCCCATCTGTTATTAATATTGCCAACTTGATCAGCTGAAACTAAAACAACATCTAAGCTGGGTGCCACTGGCTCACACCTGTAATCCTAGGTAGCTAGATCTCAGGAAGCTGAGATCTGAGTATCGTGGTTCAAAGCCAGCCGGGGCAGGAAAGTCTGTGAGACTCGTCTCTAATAACTACCAAAAAGCCAGAAGTGGAGCTGTAGCTCAAGTGGTAGAGAGCTAGATTTGAGCAAAAAAGTTCAGAGATGTTACCCAGGCCCTAGTTCAGGCTCCAGGACCAGCATCAACAACAACAATAAAGCCAAAACCAAAGCCAATTAACAACTGCCTCTGCTAACCCAAAGCAGTTCTTTCTGTGAACAGCAACATACTCAACTCTGTCACGTAGGCCAACATCCTTCTCTCTCATCCTTTACACTCAGAAGACAGGAATCAAGTCAGTGCCTGTTTCCTCAACACCTCTTACCTTCAGATTCCATCCTCCTCAGGTCATTTTTTTTTTCCTGCCACATATCCACACCATAGCTTGTGTCAACTATCTAAACCACCAATCTAACCATTCCCTTCATATACATGCAATACACGAGCACAGTTCCCGCCATTGATTCCAAGCCTGCTCTTAGCTCTGTTCAAAAGCCTTTCACACCAGTCATTGCCTGGAGACTTGCCTGTTTGTCTCTGCTCCTTAGTCACTGCTGAATGCCCAGTACTAACCTAAGTCTCTGCTCACAGAAGATGCTCAACAAGTATTTGCTTGTTGAACTCTCAGTGAAGTTCAGCAATCCCCTACCTGGACATTCAAGTCCAAAAGTTATGAATTCATGCCTTGGATCTGCCTCTTACACAGTCGTGCCCTTGGAAAGGTTAATACCCTTTCTAGAGCTTTTGTTTCTGCCCTATAAAACAGAGATATAGTTACCTCCACTTATAGTGAGTGAGCTTGTGCTTCAGTAACCATTGGCAACTCATAAAATGCTCAGCTCAGCACTCTTGGTGCATGCCACACATGGAATCCAGGAAACTAGCATAAAATTCTACTTGAATGGGCATCCCTACTGCCCAATCTAGAAATGGATTCTTAATAGTAATGCAACAGATGCTTATTTCAAGGAAAGAAGCCATGGTAAGCCTTAGAAATTGACAATGAAGGAAGTAAAAAGAAAGGAACAAAGGAAGAAAAGAAGAAAGGAAGAAAGGAAGGAAGAAAGTGGAAAAGAAGATGAGAATTCATGGTATGTGGAAGAGGGAAAGGAAAGAAGGAAACAGGACACTTTCTCTGACATCTATTTATGCTACAGGAAGCCTATCTGCTTTGGAAGAACCAACTTCAGTCCCCTGGAAGACAACCTGCTCAGGATAGTTAGTGATTGCACAGGGGCTTGGTACCCATGTGACCAGTGTCACTCCTTATTGGAAACAGCTGCAGAATGCAGCCCTGAGGCCTGAGCTCTCTCCAAGAGGATTTCTCAACCTCTGGAGCGGTGCTTCAGATGAATTTCAAACATTGTTTATGTGCATATGTGTGTGTGTGTGTGTGTGTGTGTGTGTGTGTGTGTGTGTGTGAGTGTGTGTGTGTGTGTGTGTGTGTGTGTGTGTGTGTGTGTGTGTGATTGCAAGGACTTTCAGTCTTGCCAAAAGGGTTCAGAGTGTGCCTTGGTATTCTGTGCGCAGATAGTAATGGAATGTACCAGTCTTTTGAAGCCAGATCTAAGAGCAGCCAAGTACCTAAAAACAAAAAAAGAAGTCCAGTGCTAGTGGACCATGTACAAGCACGTTCATGCTGGAGTAAAAGACTGATGAAGGCTTAGGCTGTTGATAGATTAAATCCTACTCAGAAAAGATGGAGAGTTATATATAGTTTGTCTTTTCCATCTTCTGTACCCAAATAATTAGAACAACAGCAGCCAGGTCCAGGTTAACCATGTGTCTTGGGAGGAGAGATGCTGTGGAGAGGTGCAGGAGATTGTGATCAAACACCTCTCTTATACCTATGAGGCTTCTAGGGTTTCTAGAGGAATGTGGAGACTTGGCTTTACATTTTATCAGGGAGAAATGAAGATGCTGCTGCCAGTGTGGAAAATAGGGACTTGGACCAGCTCAATAGTTCTTAGTTTTGGGCACCCATTAAACTCAGTGGAAGAGATGTAAAATCTGAAGGTCAGACAGGGGCATGGTGGCTAGCACGTGTGATCTCAGGTGTTCAATCCCAAGATTGAACCCTAGTACCATGAATAGATAAAATACACGATTAAATAAATAAATTCCAATTCACAAACATATTACACAATGAAATACACTTTTGGGCTAGAACTTAGGCACTGATGCTTTAAAGCCAGGCTAAAAATCACTGAAATTCATGAACTCTGTTATCTGGATTCCCTTAGCTTTTAGTCTTTGAAATCAGTAATATAAGTAGAACAGAGTCACTGACTAGGGCTTAGTATTTATTTAAACGAGACTAATGATTCCTTGATGGCTTCAGTAGGTAACCTATGGAAGAATGCAGGAGAACAGTGACTTCGGTGATCCACTCACTATGTATAGAAAAGTTGACTTGGAATCCCAGGCTCTCAGAGTGAGAGGAAGCCTGAAGGTCCTGTAGTCTGGTCTATCTCAGAGTCTCACAGTGTGGTCCTCAGAACAGTAGCACCAGCATCACAGTGCCTGCTAAGTAAAGTATTAATCCCCAGGCCTGACCTGCACCCCTAAATCAGAAACTCTCAGGGTGGCAACCAGCAATTTACACTGTAACAAACCTGGGTAATTCAGCTGTTCCAGCCTAAGAATCACTGGTTTGCTACTTAAACCCAAACCGTACTCTGCCCCATTGGTAGCTTCTTTGACCACTATGCAGTCATATTTATTACTGGACTTTAAACTACAGTGCAAACTGTTTAGCTGTTAAAAGTCACGTTCACCAGCTACTGAAGATCAACTGCCTTAGAGCATCTACTCATACCTTACTCCTTGAATACTGTGATGTAATGGAAAAGCAGATTGCAAATGGGATGTGTAACTGACAGAAATGAACAACTAATAAGGCTCTCATGGTCCCTTTACATTTTCTTTCTTTCTTTCTTTTTTTTGGTAAGGGCCCCAATTTTATTCTTTTTTAAATAAATTTTTATTGTAATTAATAGAAGGGCTACATTATATTCACCAGATAGAAGATGCATTACTTCACATACATTGATACCCTTTCTCATGTCTTGGTCCCCATTTCTCCCCCCAACCCCCATCCGATTTCAAATAACCAAATACGCATATATCCAATATATCAGATAACAAGGTGAAATACTGTAACTATATGAGATAGTCAAGGGACAGCAAAAGAGATGAGACTTAACATAGTACATGAAGGACAACAATTACTCATTACATGACTCTTGTTTGTATATCCTGGAGGTCCTTTCATTTAGCATTATACTATATGGCCTTATGTATCTAGGTTTTGTTCTATTGTCCTTTACATTTTCTTTCTCAGATCAAACATTCTAAAATCCTTCAAACATTTGTCTCTAAAAGATGAGCAAATTTTCTGAATTCAAAGAGTGGCCTAGTTGTGTAGGACACTTTGGGGCTCATAGGATCTCTCTTTATACATTCTGCTTAAAAGCATGGATCTGGCCAGCAAATGTTTACAGGGGTACCATGGAGATGACAAACAATATTCCACCCTAACAGAAGTTCATTAAGTAGAGAGGTTGGGAAAGACATTTTGAGAAAACAAACTAGAATGCGTAAAGGTTCTCAGATACAAGAGTGGCTGACATTTTCAGGGCGTGGCTATTATTTAATTGATCCAAGCCTATTGGGAGCTAACAAGGAATACTAATAGTTATAATCTTAACTACTCAGGGGGCTGAGATCTAAGGGTTGCTGTTCAAAATCAGCCCTGGCAGAAAGGCTGAGACTTATCTTTAATTAACCACCAGGAAGCTGGAAGTGGAGCTACGATTTGAATAGTAGAGATCCATCCTTGAGTGAAAATGCTAAGCAAGAAAGAGTGTAAAATCCTGAGTTTCAGCCTCAGAAGTGGCTCAAAGGAGGAGAAGAAGAAAAAGAGGAGGAAGAGGAGGAAGAAGAGGAGGAGGAAAAAGAAGAGGAAGAGGAGGAAGAGGAGGAGGAAAAAAAGGAAGAAGTGGGAGAAGAGGAAGAAGAAAAGGAAGATAGATTTTTCTAGGCCAAGCTAAGAAATTTGAGCTTTTTCTTACTTTTTTCTAGTTGGAAGCCAAGAAGGGTGTGCTAAGATGGGTGTTTTAGAAAGGCACTGCAGCAGCAGCAAGTTATTTACTGGCTACAGAAGGAGACATATAGTTAACAAACTTTTACTATTTTAAATTTAGACAGATTACTCATTTACTACTGAAGTATTTTTTGGGGGTGGGGGAGGGTACTGTTTCATTCATGTTGGTGCTAGTCAATTCTGATGGTGCCCCAGGAACAACTATGAGTTCAGCCCAGGCATAAAGAGGATGACACGTGACAGCAGATGGGAGGGAGCCCTGTCTCTTGTTTTTCCTGACCTGGAGCCTGGTTAGCTCTCAGGAGGTGGGTGCCAGTGCCAGGGAAGGGTGGCTCTGAGCTCAGGCTTTCTCATTCTCCTGCTCTGTGGTGGGACTGGAAGGCAGTCAGCCTTTCAGCAGTCGCTGAGGCTCTGTTGGTGGGCTGTGCCTGCATTCCCAGGTACCAGTGTGGGTTTTTTTTTGGGGTGGGGGTGGGGAAGGGAACTGACAGGAACTGAGGAGGAAGAATTGCCAGGTTTCTGCAAGGTCAACATGTGTTTGAAGCAAAGTGAGAATGCAATTAGGTGATTATTGTTATTGTTTTGTTTCAAAGGAAATACTCAGAACCTGTGACTCTTGTTCACGAGCACGTGGCTGGATGTGGTCATTTTGAGTTTACGGAAAATGTGGTCAGTCCCATAAATCAGTGCAGAGGAATTCTTTCAGTCATCACTATGTAAGGAGAGTGAGTCTCCTCTGCAAAACAAAACAGTTCAGGCATGTGTTCCAAGCTGCAATGTAGTCCTTTAGTTGGTGATTGTCCTTGTGTTGCTCCACCAGTCTGTGGCTGTCCCCCTGACTACAAGGATACAATTCTCTCAATCTATTTCTCTCATACAGCTTGCAATTTCAACAGGATTTTAATGAAATTCTGTTTAGAAGTAAACTGGGCAGTATTAATTGGAGATCATGCCAAGAATATGTTGAAATGCATTGCAATTCTTAGAACTCCTGTACTTCGAGTCTACTACTTGTGTGATTGAAAGCCAATATCCAAGGTGATGTTATTTCTCTAAAGCACTCGGAACATCTTCAAATGCTAGTGCAATGTCCACGCGGCATTAGTAATTGTGATATTTAATTTAGCTGTGACTCATTAAAGAAAATTCCACCAGTTTTGATTCCATTGTTCTTGGATTTCTACAATCAGCCCTGGGCTCTAAACAATGAATAAAGGGTAAATCTTTCCTCTTTTCAACACACTTCCCATTTCTTAGGTTAACCCAGTTTATGACTTTATTTCTGCCAAACTGATCAGTGAGGAATGGAATGTGAATATGTTTTAATGGAGATGTTTTTCAGTTGCTGACCAACAACAAAAAATAATACTAGAAAAAAAGAAAAAGGATGCTCTATTGTACAGGCATATTCTGCCATAAAAACACTAAGGAGGACTGCCTCCTTAGGTGTCTTCGTGTTATTTTTCTTAATCTGTTAGACGAGTCTTATGAATGATACAAAAACTTCATTTTCCAAAACCAGATGTACAACTTACAAAACCAAACATCTCCTTGAGTACTAAATTTCTGGCCTATGCTCAGTTTTGTTACCAGTGGAGTTTTCACTTTTAAATGTGCTGAAGAAGTTGCTTCTTGTTGGCTTTCATAGGAAAGATATCCATTCTTGTGCACCAGAAGGACCAAGTTGACCTAACATTTAGCTGATCTTGTTTCACTGTGTATCAGCTTGCCTTTTTTTTTTTTTTTGCCACAATTTGGAGCAAGAAGAGAGCTAGCTGGGCTGAAGATTGCAGAAGATAAGAAGCTTTAGGTCCAATTCCTTCAGCCCAAACTACCCAATGTCACTAAGTCAAAGGGAGTAGAGCAATTGGGGTCAGTCTACTAGGCTCTAATCTAATGTGCATTAGTGGTATCACAGCAGGCAGATATGGCCCGTCTGACCCATACCAGTAGTGGGTCACACGCATCTTTACATGGATTCTTCACAGAGAGGGGGAAAACGCACAACACTCATGATCTCTTATGGACTGAGAGTTACACATTCAGTAGTGGCCACATGTTTCACAGATATTAACTATTAGTCAAACGACAATCTAGCAATTGACATCAACTTCATAAAGATGAAGTGTACAGAGGTTATTCAAACTCAGGGCTGCCTGCTTTGAAAAGACTTCTAAATCAGACACTTTTTTTTGGTACATAGGCCTAATTTGTAAGAAAGTGGATGGAAATAATGAGTGATGGTTGTCCTTAATGTACTATGTTATCTCTCATCTCTTTTGCCATCCCTTGGTTATCTCATATTGTTACAATATTTCACCTTGTTATCTGATATATTTTATATTGTGCTTAATTGGTTATTTGAAATTGGATAGGGAAATCAAGATAAGCGGGGGAAGGGTGGAAGGGAAATGGGGACCATGTCATATGAAAGGGTATCAATGTTTATGAAGTTATGCACCTTCTATCTGGTGAATATAATGTAACCCTTCTATTAATCACAATTTAAAAAAAAGAAAAAGAAGGTGGATGGAAGACAGGTTGACAGGTTTCTGGTTGTTGGAGGGAAATCTGGTCCCAAGCCTGGTTCTGTGTGAATTGTGGAAGTGAAACCACCTCTCCAAGAGATAATAACAAACGTGTGATTTCAAGAAAAGTGAGGTTGTTACTTTCTGAACAGGAACCTCTGACCATTTCCTCACTTATAAAACAAAGACATGGTATGGATGGTTTCCCAGGACTCTGCGAGCCGCCCCACTTGTATAACTCGTCTTATGTGGAGATGCTCCAAAACTTAGCCTAGATGATTCTAGTTAAAACCACACCCGGGGTGGAAGTGCCCCTTTAGGTTCTGAATTGTTGAGCTCAACACTTGCTGGCAGATGGCAGGAGTTCACTGTGGCATTTAGTTCCTTATCTGGTTTTGTGGGTTGGCACCTGTGCCTTCCCACTGGCCAAAGTGGCTGGAGACCAACGGCGTTCCCCATGGTTCTGCCTGAAGGATGAGCCAGTCACGCCCCACCTCAACGTCTCAAAAGTTTAACCCAACACATTCACATTCAAATATCTGTGAAAATCCTTTGTGTGCATGAGCAATAGCAAATCTTACCGTGTCTCCTGGTTGTGGCCTCATTACTGATACACGATCATATCCTTTTCTTAGTAAGACCCATAAGGCATCGAGTTTTCCCTGAAATAAAACAAATACATGAAGATCATGAATGCCTATCAGTGGCACATGCATACCAATGACTCGTGGACACACAAAATTCTGCTCTTCTCCCATCATGAGAACAGCAAAACTCTGGCAACATGGTTGTGGTAGCATGTGTGACTCTCCATTCCTAAATGAAAAATTCAGGCTTTGGGAACGTGGTGAAGAGACACATATGAAGAAGATTCTAATGCTTGTGAAGGAGATATCCTGACCTAAAGGTACCTCAAAGTTGCCAACAAAGTCCACTCAGGGTCTTAGCTTTCACCTTTATCACATTCCTAGGGCTAACTTAACACCAAGTCATTGCTTTCCCTTTTCACTGATGTTTCTCCTTCCTGCTTGGTACCAAAGATCACAGGGGAAAGCAATAGCGACAGTTTCAGGAGAGTGCAAAAATTCCTTTCTTCTTTGACATGGGATGACCCCTGGAATACAGGGGCTAGGCTCACTCACCAGCCATAACTTGCTTTGGCTCTGGAGACAAAAGTCCAGAAACCACAGATTCCCCACATTAAGACCATTCTGGAGACTGTGTGACTGACTGAGTCTAAGAAGCACAAATGTGTCCGGGTTAAGGTTTTCAAAATTTATGATAAAGTGGACTCCTAAAAGCGGCTCCCTGAAACTTCTGAATATTTTGCCTCACAAACCAAAAAGGACTTAGGAAATGTGATTAAGGACCTTGAGATGAAGAAAATAGCCCAGACTACCAAAGGAGCCCAATATCATCTTATAAATCCTTCATAGAGAGAGATGGAGGAGTGAGGGTCAGAGAAGCTATGTGAAGACAGGGAGAGGCAGGGCAATTTGGTGGAACGATTTTCCTCATAAAGGTCTTCTGGTTGGAAATGCAGAACCTTCAGATTAGGGTTTCTATATTGTGTGCTGAAACTTTCAGTACTTCTGAGATCAGTTTCATGATCTAGGACTAGAATTTATACAGAATGGAACAGCATGGCATTATATAGCATAGAAATAATGGATTAGGATTCATTGTACATGGGTAAGGTAAATATTATTTTGTAAAAATTTTGTTTCAGTGCTCTGTATATGAATATGTGTGTATATGTAAGGAATGTATCTTGAATTAAAATGTAAAATGAATTTCCCACAGTGGTGTTAGGCATGTTTGAATATGTTGATGTGGCAGAGGACATTTAGATAGTTCAAGTTTCTCAACACAAAACATTGGCAGCAGTCACACTGACTTAGCAGCCATTGCCAGGATGTTGTCAAATGATTCTCTAGTGCCTTACACACCTCTAAAATAACTGTACCCTTGAACCTTTGTCAACCGTTGCTTGAGTTCCTGTGGGTTAGTTAAACTTTATCTTTCTAAGTGTAATGTTTCCTATCTCTGCTGGCAAGGCATTTACAAAAACCTCTCAAAATATTTTGAAATGACTGTAGACTGTTGGACAGAGCCACTGCTGGGTTCAGCCTGGTTTTCTGCGTTAAACAATTTCCATCATCAGCTAAATTTCTTTGAAGGCTTCTTGGGATAAGTGTTTATAGTTCAGGGTATAGCCAGGTGGATTTCTTGGATGAATGCCTTCCTTTTCTTGCCATTTTTTTTCTTAGATGGAGAAGGAGGGACTCTGTATTTGGCTTGGGAAGTCAGCCCACCCACAGCGTTGTGTCTATGTGCTAATCCCTCAACTCCTTGACAAACTAGAAGCACATGAGGCTGAAAGGAGAAAACTTTGCTGTTAAGAAAGTGCGTTAATTAACTCAGAGAAATGTAAAGTTATATGTATAAAAAATGAACAGAAACAACCTATTTTCTTAAGTCTGCCTCCCCTTTCCAAAAATTTTTTTTGGTGGATTTTGTTATACTATACTCGTTTACGTATAATGTACTTCAGTCAGAGTCAATCCTCCATTCTCATTTTTTTTTTTTTGCCAGTCCTGGGCTTGAGCTCAGGCCTGGAGACTGTCCTTGGACTTTCTCAAGGCTAGTACTCTACCACTTGAGCCTCAGCACCACTTCTGGCTTTTTTCTATGTATGTGGTACCGAGGAATCGAACCCAGGTCTTCGTGCATGCTAGGCAAGCACTCTACCACTAGGCCAAACTCCCGGACCCCTCCATTCTCATTTTTAAGATGGGAATAATATGATCTATTCTTCAGGCTTAAAAAGGTTTAAAAATTAAATATTGAAGATAGGTGTCTGTCTTAGGGAACATATTCATTACACATTATTATGAACCCAGTAAAGTCATTAAAAATGACTTTAGGAGAATGATCTTTGGGGAAGACTGAAACCCAGTGTATATATATTCAGTAAGTGGAGTTTTACAAGTATGGATCTACCTGCCTTCTGTTCTGAGTTCTTTCAGTCTCTTTCTTCTAGGCAGAATTCTGGTTCCTCTCCATGGTGTTCTGAATGGGTACCTGTCCCAGTCACTCCACCAAAATGGCCTTCACTACGGCTGCCCACAGTGATTGCCAAATGCCTTGATATCCACTGATTGTCAGATTTGCTGCACTGGGCTATCCCTTTTGGATATCCCATTTGGCTATCCCTTTCCCTTGGCCTGAGTGCCAGCTTTAACCTACACCCTTCCCCTTTTCTGTTTAGTCCTTTCAGCTTCTTTGGCTCCTTTTTCTCTGCTGATGCTTAGTGGTTTACATACCAATCCAGACTCACAGTGTTCTTCCCAACTCAGGTCCTCAGCCCCTCCCACTACATTTCCCAGGGCAGCTCCAGTGGCATCAGCTGAAGGCCCCCCTACCCAGACCTGAACTCCACCCTGCTCTAGGACAGGTGGGCACTCCCACTCTCCATGCTAGCAGAGAACCTCCCATAACCACCTCCAGTGTTATAGGATCTACTTGGATGAGCACAGACACCATGTCTCTTCTTTTCCCATGGGCAAGATGGCCTCCACTAATAAACTTGCTTATAATTCTCATTCTGTCTTGCATTCACGTGGCTCTCTGGAATGGGTGCCTTATACTCACACCTCCTTGTTCTCTCTTCAGGCCTAGCTCTAGGAATCAAATGACTTAATATGAATTGTACTGCCCTGTACTACAGGTATCAAATAAACACTGCCAATTGAATAAACTCTCTTCTTCCTAAACTCTTCTCCCCTTTCTCACATTCTGACTTGGCTTATGTGTGGTCAAGAGTATCACTCTTGATCTCCATCTTGGACACCTCCTATGTCCAACAACAAATGTGCTTTTCCATTTTTATATACAAGGCGTTATTGCCTTGTGTTTTGAAATCTGACTGTCCTAGTGTCCAATATTTGACACAAGAAAAGATACTTCCCCTTGAGGTAAACTTTTTATGTGTGCCAGTCCTGGGGCTTGAACTCTTGGGCTTGGGTGCTGTCCCTGGACTCCTTTTGCTTACTAGCTCTCTACCACTTGAACTACAGCACTACTTTCAGCTTTTTCTGTGATTAATTGGAGATAAGAGTCTCACAGACTTTCCTGTCTGGGATGGCTTCAAACCATGATCCTCAGATTCAGCCCCCTGAGTAGCTAGGATTACAGGTATGAGCTACTGGTGCCTTTTAATGTAACTTTTAAAGCAAGTGTCGAAGTGAGCTACAACTGACTGAAAGGATTTAATCTCCCTCCCCACCCCCACTCACCACATTTCTGCAATCCAAGAAGAGTACATGGACATGAAAGACCTTTGGAGCCTGAATTTTCTGAATGTAGGCAGAAGTCTGCATTTAAAGATTGTAGTAAATGGATTTATTCGTTATATTTCTTTGAAGCCAGAAATGTCTCAGGGGATTCTTCCCACTGGTCCCTAGGCTTTTCCTAATGCCTGGGAGCCACCGGGGTGGACACCACTCTGTTTAGCTCAGGTTTGGGTGTCGATCAGGAGCAAGCCTCTTCACAGGGTGCACTGAAGACATGGGACCTCACCCTTGAGGCAAAATGCCCAATGGCTCCTGTGAAGCTATGACAGAGATTTCGCCACAAAGCTCCGAGCACTCTGCCAGACTGTATTATCTGCCATTTAAAAATAGCTTTCTTCCCTATGCTGCTGACATGATTAGATTATGAAATGAAAAATTTACCAACTCTAGGCTCCTAAACTGTGTTCCACTCAGCCTCAGACAATAATTTTAATCCATAGACTGAACGTTCTATGCAAATGCCAGCTTCTTTCTGTTCTTGGCTGGAAGTGTGTCTGGGACTGTTGTTTAAAGACCCTTGGAGCCTAGTTGTTAGAGGCTAGTTCTCTTATTTGGTTGGGTGTCAGACAGCAGCTCTTCTGATTTGTCTGTCTTAGCTGTTTGAAAGGTAGGGAGAAATTGAGAATTTTGAAGGCAGTTCCATTTAAAGAGCTGTTGTACAAGTGACACCTGAATTTCTTTCTAAACATTGGAATGTCTGATAAGTGTGACCCAGGCTTCTCTTTAAATGTAATTGATGATTTTTTTTTTGCCAATCTTGGGCTTGAGCTCAGGGCATAAGCACTGCCCCTGGACTTTCTCAAGCCTAGAGCTCTACCACTTGAGCCTCAGCATCATTTCCGATTTTTTTCTATGTATGTGGTACCAAGGAATTGAACCAGGGTCTTCGTGCATGCTAGGCAAGCACTCTACCACTAGGCCAAAATCCTGGTCCCCTGTAATTGATGAATTTTAGTTAATCAGTAAAGCTGGAATATTTCCCTAGTCATGCACACATAAAGTAATTGAAAAAAAAATTTTAAATTTGATCATTATGAAAAGTTTAGAGCTATCCACAAATGAGCCAGAGAGAGACACATAAAATCCGTTTAACTGCAACAGCATGTCTGAGGACACACCATGCTGTGGTATCTATGTCTTACTTGGCCATGTATAGCTTCGTGCAGCACAGTGTTAAAGCTGAATGTTGCTTGTCTACAAGATCAAAGCCTGTAAAGCTCAAACAACAAAAGAACAGCCCCCCCTTTCTGATCCAAAAGTAGAGCAGGCAAACTCTGCCCCTCCCAGATTGCCTCTTTTGCCAGAACCAAGCTTTTGTCCTTCAGCTATCATTTCTGTCACCTGTAGTCACATAGAGAAGCTCCTGGAGAAACAGCAAAATGGTTTCTGTGAAGGCCACAAGCCTTCCAACAAATCTGTAATCACTTCTGGTTTTGACCTAGCTGGTGGCCTTATATCTGGGTATGACTTAACTTGTCTGAAATGGTCAGTCCCAATTTAATGAAGGGTATTGTAAATCTGGGAGGTGAAAAACCAAGCAAAGAAAAATGCAGCTTAAATATCGAGGGAAAATATCCTGATCATGAGCCTAGAATGAGGATAGGGACATGTGGCTGGTGTGGTCAGTGCCTGAAATTAGACTAGGAGATGGTGGGTAGAGAAGAAACCACAGTGGATCTCTTCCTCCTTGAGTTCCCAATGAGTTTTGCCTCAGTGACTGTGTGTTCACCTGCTTCTCAACTCTTGTATGGAAAAGGTGGGTTCAATGCAATCTATTAAGGTGTCTATGATTTTGACCTTTTTTTTTTTTTTTTTTGCTGGGGAGCTAGGAACCTTCCCAGGACCAGCAGAAAGTCCTTCCTTTCCTCCCTCCCTCCCTTCCTTCCTTTCTTCCTTCCTTCTTTCTTTCCTTCCTTCTTAGACAGGGTCTCCTTATGTAGCTTAGGCTGGTGTAAACTTTTCAGTCTCCTTGCTTTTGTCTGCAGAGTACTGGGATTGCAGGTGTCAAAGACTATGTCGAACTCTGGCTTTGCTAAAAGTTTTGTGTACAGTGGAGCTGTTTTTCCTCTTTCTAGTGGGGATAGAGTGTGGGCACAGCTTGAGTGAGCCATTCTAAATGAATTGCTTGTCTCCATGCATGATCTGCATTTCTCTGCCTCCTTTGCTCTCTGCCTATATACCAGCTGGCTTCCCTTTGGTCAATAGGTGGATATAAAATGAGATGAGAGGGCAAGATGAGAATAAGTTGCGGTGTTTATTTGTTCCTTCTGTGCTCTCTGCCTTTCCGCCCCCCGCAGCGGGCACATTCCTCAGCTAGAAGCCAGTGAACATTTTCTGGAAAGGACCCTAGAGTAACAGTTGCAAGCTTTTCAGGTTGAAAGGCAAAACGTCTTAGGAAGTCATTATGTGACTATTAAAAACATAGCTATCATGATCACAATTCTGGGATTGTTTGGGAGGATCAAGGGGAGGGAGAGGAGAAGAGGATAAGAGCAGGTGAATAATATGAAAATATATTGCCTCTATGTCTTAAGATGGCATAAGGAGATACACTGAGAGCTGTTGGATGCTAGAGTATGGGGGCAGGAAAGAGAGGAAAAAGAGGGGGTTATGATGATTAAAGTATAATATAAGCAGGGGTAAAATGGCAGGGCAGAACAGCTTTGTACAAATACTATACACTAAAAATGAACAGCAGAAGTGTAAGACAGCACAGTGAGACCACAGGAGAGAAACACAAAGGCGCAATGTCTATATGCCTCTGATCATATAAAATAATATTTATTGAAATGAACTCTCTCCCCCAAAAGACAGGCACTACCTGACTTATGTAACTGTAACTCTTAGGTACATCACCTTTAAAATAACAATTAAAAAAAAGAAAAGAGAAATGTAACACAGGTTCTGATGACGGGTAGGTCAGGGAAAGGGCCAGCAGAAAGAGTTCAAGAAAGTGAGAGTAGTCTAAGAACTTTATATTCATGAGCAGAAATGAAACCTACTGAAGCTGTTTTAAGGAGGAGGAAAGCAGGGATCAGAGAGAGGAAGAAAGGGTAAATTTTATCAGAGTACCTTGTGTGCATGTATGTAAATATGGCAATGAAATTCCTTTGTAAAGTTGATAGATGCTACTAAAATAAAACAGAATAAATTAAACTGATTTCCTCCCCCCCATCTCCCCAAACCACTTGATAATGTAAAAGCCATGTGTCACTTGGAGTGTAGCATGTGTTAGGAGTAAAAATGGCCCCAATGTGAAATCTGCTGTGGAGATCCTGCAATCCCTGGCATATGATCATGGCTTCCACTTATCTAGGTACCACCATTCCTGCCACCTTTGGTAACAGCTGGGCTGCGTCTGAGCCCCAATATGGAAATATCTGATTTGGCCGACCTTATGTGGGACCCTCAAATAGGCATTTCTAGTAAGTTTCTGGGTGAGGCTAATCACTGGTTCTAGGGACCACATTTTGATAGCCAGTGGTTTAGCACAGTGACTAAGGAAGATGCTCAGAGCTGGGATGAGAGGAGAAGGTCCCTGGGGAAGTGTCATGGAGCATCAGTTGGGGATTTTGGATGTGAAATCTGAAAAAAAGAAGTTTTCTCAGTGAGATACAATGATTGTGTTGTAAAGGCTAATGTGATTTAGGAGGTCTCCTGCATTCTGAAAGGTCTGAGAACTCTCTACATTCAGTATCCAGCAGTGGCTGGCACATAGTATCTGTGTACAGAACTCACTGAGTTGATACTAATTCCATGTGGTGTTGGGAATACTCTCTTAGTTTTTTTTTTTTTTTGCCAGTGCTGGGGCTTGAACTCAGGGGTCTGGGCACTGTCCTTGGGCTTTTTCAAGGCTAGTACTCTTCCATTTGAGCCATAGCACCACTTCTGGCTTTTTTTTTTTGTTTATGTGGTATCGGGGAATCAAATCCAGGACTTCGTGCATGCTAGGCAAGCACTCTACCTCTAGGCCACACTCCCAGCCCTCTTGGGTCTATTTGTTTGTTTGTTTGCTAGTCCTGGGGCTTGAACTCAGAGCCAGAGCACAATCCTTGGACTTTCCTCAAGGCCAGCGCTCTACCACTTGAGCCACAGCACTACTTCTGGCTTTTTTCAGTGTATGCGGTACCGAAGAATTGAATCCAGAGTGTTGTGCATTCGAGGCAAGCACTCTACCACTAGGCTAAACTCCCGGCCCTCCCTCTTAGGTTTTAAAACGTGTTCATTTATATCCTTGTTTCATAAAACTCAGTTCTAAACCATCAGTGAATAAAGTAGCAACATGCTCTCAAAGAGAAATTTAATTCTTCAAATGATTATGTACTTTCAACACCCAAAGTTACAGAAATGGAGCTTTAGCTATCATCAAAGGTGGGTTAGTAACCAATTACAGATACCTGAAGGTGACAGAATAGAAAAGCCCACTTCCCTTGGCTCCTCCCAGTCTGCAAATGTCTGCATGTAACTGCCCTTTACTCATTAGAAAAGCATCGGGAGCTCACAGCTGCTGTTCTTCTATGCTGTCCTTTGTCTACTTCTTCTCAGAATTCAATCCATTGCCTTAGGGAGGCTTATCTGAGACAAGAATCCCATGGCTCAAAACATGGCATTCCACATGAACTTCACACCAGTTCATGTGACCAGAGCCAGCTTGTCTAAGAAAAGACAACTATCAATGAAGCTGCCCTCCACTCCAAAAGAAAAGACATTTCTTTTGATTTTGTAGGAAGGATGTTATGAAGCTAGCAAATAACTCGAGGAATGATAGCAGTAGTTCATTGTTGCCATTGGAAGAAGGGTGGGTCTGTGTATGAGGGCAGGAAATAAGGGCTGGCTCCCACTGTGAGTCTATTATTTCAGAACTGGGCCTGGTTCTGTTTTTAGCATGGAAGTGGGGCTGTGCCTCTGAGCTGGGTTTTTGGTTTTAGCAGAGCAGGGTCATTGCTCTTCTTGTTTTATTTGATTTATTTTTCTTTTTCCCCATATGAAATAGGTGAGTGGGAACAGAGTATACCCCGAGTCTTTTCAGCTGGAAGTTTCTATGGTTGACAACTGGCAGAGTACAGATAAGTAAGGGCAGGGCTGAAAAGCAGGTACTGACCTGCTCCAAGTATTTAAAGCTATTTGCAGTCTAGAAGAGAAGAGGCCTTCAGGGAACATTAATTGCTATCTGCAGCTTGAAGTTCCCAATAAACTGATCTAGTTTAAGTTTTAAGCTGTGTAGGAAAGAGAAATGGTGGAGAACAAAAGAGATCACACATAGCCAGAGAGACAGAGTCCTAAAGGGATTGAAAAAAAAAGCAATAATAAACACTTACCTTGATCGGAGAGTACCACTTTCGGGGAGAAGAGGGCCTACGCATATTGTTGTTGAGATTTCGAGGCTCAGGGAATTCATACTCTTGCTCTGGCATCTTGACTCTTGCATTCTTTGCTTTTTCCAGCTTAGCACCTTCTTCTGTGGAACCCTTCTCTCCCCAACGAACCTAAAATAAAGAAAATACAATAAAATAAAGTGACAAAATAGAATAGGCTCCTCTTTGGGAGTAGGAATGGCCAACATATGATGGTTGTAATGTGCAAGGCACATGCTATCCAATCTTCAACTTCTGGGCTTTAGAGGGTGGGAGGGAAGGAGGAAGGGGGCGGGAGATATCAATTTTTAGGGGAGGAACTACCTAGATAATAGATGAGACATGTAAAGGCTAGGAAAGAACTTTGGTTTTATTCAAGCAAGAAAGGAAACCATGAAGAAGTCTGAGTATGCTCAGCCTGCTGATCTGACTCTCACAGACATAGGTGCAAAGGCTACCCCTCTCACTTTTCTAGCCCTGTGCTTCACAGTCCACATCCCCACCAGATCTCAAGTACCAGATCTCAGGTCAGCATTTGCTATGGGTCTCCATCACTGAGCAGGCAGCACATAGCTAAACGTGTACTAGACCATTCTCTTACCTCCATCCTTTTAATGCCTCCAACGCCTCGCCCACCATAGTAAGAGGCATCTACAGTAGGCCACTTTTTCTTAGGCAGACCATCATCATCTTCTTCCTGTAAAGATATTTGGCACATAAAGATAAAGCAGCTATGGTAAAGTGGATGGGAGCTGTATTATAACTCCTTTTTCAGGGTATTATGGTCAAAGTGTGCCATCCAGAGTTCCTGATGTAGGAGTGTAATCCCTAGTGCCATGCTGTTGGAGGGTAAAGTCTAAAAAGAACTGATTAGAACCACTCAAACAGACTCATGTTATTTTCTCGGGAGTGAGTTACTTGTCTTCAGACTGGGCTTGTTGTATGGGCTAGATGGTCTTCCCTTTGTTTTACTGCTGACATTTTTCCCCCATATATTTTTTATTGTAATTAATAGAAGGGTTACATTATATTCACCAGACAGAAGGTGCATTACTTCACAAACATTGATACCCCTTCTCATGTCATGGTTCCCATTTTCCTCCCCCATACTGCTGCCTTTTTTATATGCTCTCTTCTTCTACTCCTACCTGACATGATTCAACAAAAGGTAGCCCCTAGGTATGTGCCCTTTGATCTTAGAATTCCCAGAAATATAACCCTCCAGAACTGTAAGAAATAGTTTTTTATTCCTTTAAAAATTACCTACTCTCAGCCACTGTATTATAGCACCAGAAAATAGATGAAGACAGGGAAGGATCTCAGGTAACCTCATCTATATACTGATGACTTGTGAACTTAATTTTAATCCTGATACCTCTGAACTCCAACTGATGATGGGACCTTTATGAAGAGGGCCATCAGACCTAGAGCAAACGCATGATTGAAAGGTCAGGTTCCGGCCTGGTTTGCTGATACCTTCTCCAGGAAGCATCTTCCCCTGTCACTACTGGTATACAGTATTATAGGAAGTTAAAGAAAGATTTACCATTGGTTTTTTTCTATTTTGCAAACTTTTGGAGAGCTTAGATATAATAAGAAGCAGAAAGCCTGTTCCCATCCTTTTCTGGATTTCCTTGTATACCTCAGCCACCCCTCCTGCCATGGCCCAGACTTCACATGGGCATGACATTCTAGAGAGAGGGAGGGCCAGCCCCTGTTGTGCTGTCCCACAATAGAAAATGCCTAGACCTAAGACATTTGTGCACACACTCACTCCTGATCCAATAAGGCTATCCTCAGTCTCTTGACCCTAGTTTGCCTGACAAATGCAAATAACAACAAAAAAATCAACATAAAGCCCATAGGGTTTAGCCAAAGGGAGAGTCAGAGTTTCTACTCCACTATGCCTGTGTTTACACATTCTAGAACCTGGGAGAGTTTTGCAATCCACAGGAAGAGAAGGAAAGCTTTAACATATATTTTCATTTGGTCAAAAATTGGTGGAGCAAACACACAGACCCCATAGAATCCACTACGACAACAGCAACACCTCCGGGTGAATTTCTACATCTCCTTATAAGTATACAGGCTCTTGAGAAATCCCACCCCTTACCCTCCACAGATGTAATACCGATGGGTGAGGCCACCACATACAAAACCCCTCAGCTATCCTGTTTTTAATACAGGGGCTTTGGGGTCCTCTATGGCTACTGGAAGACAGATCAGGCTAAGGCAAACTGCTTTGTATGATCAAGTAGCAGATCTGGGGATTTTAGGCAATTGCTAGGCGATAAGTAGAAATGAGTGGAGATGAGTTATCTGCTTCCAGGGCATCCTGAGGGGATGGCTCCCCAGCCCTAACACTTCAGTAGAAGTCCCCATGAAAATAGTCTCATGCTAATAGAGCCTTGGGGGAGTATAGGAAAGGTCCTGCCAGCTGGGGTCTAACAAACAAAGAGGGAGAGATAAAAACAAGAAGGAAAAAGTCAACAGTGCCTAGGAGAAACCGCAGAGATCATAGAGGGGTGCTGGTTTCCCGTCAGGGGAAGTTTAAATCCTTAAGGATGTAATAGCCTTAGACATTCCATAGTCTGACACAAGTGGCAGCACATTCCTCAGACGAAGAGGCTCAGTCTGACGTGCTTGTCCTTAAGCAGACCTGGGTAGACCCACTCAGGGAGAAACAGCTGTAGGAGATGACTCTGACAAACTCACTGGACTCAGAAATGGATTAGGCTTGTAATGTCCACAGACACTGACCATTTCTATTTTTCCCAACTTTGCCAGACTTTTGTAGAGTTCCATGCTTCAACTTTCAGGGGTCTATATCCAGGAAACCCTTTTCCCCATCTGAGATTGAACTGTAACCTCTTCTGGGAAGAACTTCTTTTTTCTTGTGCCAGTCTTGGAGCTTCAATTTTGGACTGAGGCACTGTCCCTCATAGATAGTGCTCTACCACTTGAGATATAGCTCTGCTTCTGGCTTTCTGGTAGTTAAATGGAGGTAAGAGTCTCACAGACTTTCTTGGATAGCAGGACTCTGAACCATGATCTTCAGATTTTAGTCCTCTGAGTTGCTAGGATTATAGGTATAAACCACTGCTAAATGCATGTGGGGGTTTCCAGGTTCCAGGAAGGGTCTGTTTTGTTTTTCATCAGCAAATAAAATGCATTACTCATCTGTCCAGTCTGGGTCTGGCCAAAGTGGCATGATTCAGGAAGAGCACTGCAGGTGTTGATTTGAGCTACATATCTGAGATGGGCATGAGAAGAGGTTTCTTTTTTTCCTAGGATGTTTACTGTTTACATGTCTCTGTCTGAGACATGTAAGAGCTTAAGCCTTAGCTATAGCCAAATTTCCACTCAGTCATGGGGTTTCCTGTTATGTCTCTTCTTTCAAATGTGTGTGAAGTTGGTATCCTGCATGAATGGCAGGTACATGGATTCCTGGTAGTAGTTTGTATTTTGATAGTTCTTTAGGCTAAAGTTTAGTTAGCAAGGCAAACAACTCCTTGTTCCAAGGAAATTTATGTTCTCCATGTTCATGACTATGACTTGTTAAGAAGCAAATGAATCTTCTCTTTGGCCACAGCTGACTGGACCACAACTGGGCACCTGACTCAAGCAGAGCCAGTCTATTGGTTGGCTGTGAACGGTGATTTATAAGCTGTAATGTAGAGTGCAAAGATTAGTAGGGGCAAAGATAGTTCTCCTGTTGAGAACTGAGAGACAGAAATGGAGAGACTAAAATATACTGGGGCATAAGCTGAAATGAAGGCCTGGGGATATATTAGCAGGAAGAACCAGAATGGAAGAGTTCCAAGAAATAACGGTATGAGGAATTCTCATGGAAGGAATCGAATGGAATAGAGATGTTAACAGTGAGGGCAAACATGCCCTTTAGGAGTTTGGTGCCTGAGCTGCTCAGTTCTTGATAATTCTTCAACCACAGTGTATCTGGGTCCTTAATATTAGACTAATTTGAACTGGTTCCAATTAATACTTTAAGTAGTATCGACTACAATAGTAAAGTGAACTCAAACCTTCTCTATGCTATATACATTATAACAGTTATTTATGTTACATACCATATTTAATACATAATAGTTAAGTATTCTTTACCCAAACTCTCATCAGTTCTATAACCATCACATTCCAAGAAAGATGTACCTAAAATATAAATAACTAACCTTAGAGAATGAAAACAAATTTTTCATCTCTATTATGAGATCTCTTGGTCCTCTTTAACAGGAAATATCAACATCCATAATATAATAACTATTAATTTAGTATTTTGCAGCCTAAAGAGCCTGATAAAACCTTCAAATGCAGGTGGAAAATCCATGGCAGGTGATTGCATTTGAATAAAGCCTTCAGGTGGAGTCCTCCAGGACTGCATTCTCTCACACATCAGCAGTTACTTGGAATAGAGACTTATTGAAATATCCTCTCTCTGGTATAAATCATTGAAGAGTCTTAACCCAGAAAGCATGCTCTAAGATAACACCAAGTTTCCATGCTTTTGTTGAGCTCTCCAAATTCCAGGTACTTAACTTCATGGGACCTCAGAATGTCATGCCTTTCTACATTGCACATTTTGATATTCCCTATCCAAGAAGATGCCACCTTATATGGCTTCATTAAAACATTGTAATAAACAGATACAAACATGATATTAAGAAACAGTCTCACTTGCTTAGAAGCTGTTGCTTTTATTTAATTGACTTAATTTGACTGTAATGAACAAAACCAATGTCAATTTGAGTCCTCAGTCCTTTAGATTCCATTCTCTTTCCATAAACAAGGCATTAAAGTTCATTCAGAAGCAAAGAATATAGGTAAGATGTATGATGCAATTACTGCAAGTTTGAAGTTAAATAAGTGAATATATTTAGTAAAATGTAAAAACACAGAGAAGATGCCACTTGAAAGAGGCCCATTGTGAAGAGTAATAGAGTTTTTGGAATTTTCTAAGTTTAGTATTTATATAGTAAACATGTCATCCTTAGGATTGATGGTCTTACTCATAAACATGGGTTTATATAGTTATTGCTAGAAACTATGTGAAGATCTTTAAATTTATTTTTATCCCTTTCTTTCTTTTCTTCTTTCTCCTTCCCTCCCTCTTTTCTCTCTCTTTCTTCCCTTCCCTTCCCTTCCCTTCCCTTCCTTCCTTCCTTTTTGTGAAGATAGTCTTTCACTGTATAACCCAGGCTGGTGCTAAACTTTGAATGTGCCTGTCATACTCTCACAAGTGCTGAGATTATAGGCTGGCACCTTCACTCTCTGCTTGTGTTAAATGCTTTGAAGATTGTCAAAGGCTAACTAGATATAGATCCTGACCTTTAATAGCCAGCAGTTAAATGTTTTATTCTTTATGTTCTTTTTTTATGGGGCTTGAACTCAGGGCCTGGGAGCTGTCCCTGAGCATTTTTACTCAGGGCTAGTGCTCTACCACTTTGAGCTACAACACCACTTCCATTTTTTTGGTAGCTGGAGATAAGAGTCTTATGGTCTTTCTTGCTTGAACTGGCTTCTAACCATGATCCTCAGAACTCAGCTTCTTGAGTAGCTAAGGATTACAGGCCCAAGTCATTGGTGTTTGGCTACTGCTTTTTACTAGAAGGAAGACAAGGAGAAAGGAAACATTAGCTTGATGGATGGGATAACAGTATGCTCTGTGAAGATAGCTGTACATAAGCTAGCCTTGAACCCAGGTAGGATCTGAATACAGAGAGCTGGGTAGAGAAGCCTGTCTAGGGTCCAGTTGAAAATTTAAGGGCATTGTATAAAATACTTTTGCTTGGGATAAATTACATTATTTGTTTCTGTGGGATTTCTTTTCTTCCTGCCAAGATCTATTAAGAAGGGGATTAAGACCAAGGAATCACCGAGGCCAACACACATGCTAAAACAATCAACCTGCCTCTGGCCAGCCTCCTACAAGCCTGCAGGTATCAAATCTCTCGAGGTTGTCATTCTGTTTTAGATACTGTTAGGTCTGCCTGGGAGAAATGATTCCTTCCCTTGGCGTTCTGTGCACTCTGGAAATCCCCGCCCAGACTGTAACCCTGGCAACTGTCATGTCCCCCAGTGGGAGGTCCCCCAGTCTGAAGTATTTCCTCATCCTCTGAGGTCACATCCGCTTCCGCTGTCCCCCCACTATATAATGTCTCACTTCCGGCCATAAGCTCTCTTTCTTCCTCCTGACTCCATCTTGTGCGGCTGTAGGTCTGTTTTCTCTCTTTCAATAAACCTTCGCCTCTTAAACGGTGTGGAGTTTCCTTTCGACAAGCCTTACAGATACCAGGTTCACCTTCAGGTCAGAGTGGTAGATGAAACTGGAAAAACTCAGTTACTTCCCTACTCCCCAGCCTTTGCTTTAAGCTGTTCTTTGGTTCCAAGACTGCATGATTGGGTAGAATGCTGCATCCTACAAATACATGTTGGGCTTGTACAGTATGGAGAGCTCTGCTGGATGCTGGCTCTGAGGCACATCAGACTCGGCAGTCTCCTGTCTGAATCCCACGGCATACTTCTGCCACTGGGGCTGCCACATCACCTTCTAAAGGCAAATGCAGAGCCAGCAGCAGAAGAAGGAGCAACTACTCTAACTAAACCTCGGGGAGGGAGGGAACTCTTCACCACAGGGCCAACACAACTAGCCCTATGGAGACAGCTTCTAGCTCTGTTTTCTTTGGGCGTCTAAGAGACAGCTGCACACAACAGAGTTAAAGCCAAACAGGAACCATGGAGCTAGTGTACTGCCTGCTCTTGAAGGATTAAGGAAGGGCTTTGTGAATGTTGAGAGGTTTTTTTTTTTTTTCCTCTTATTTTCTCCCTCCTCTTTGCACAGCAGTGTAATTTGATTTCTGGGCAGAAAGTTAGCATTCCACCAAGATGTGCTTTAATTGATTGCAGCTATTAAATCCCTGGGCTTACATGCATATGGTCCAGCACCTAAGAGACACATGGAATTTTAAGTGTAATCATCTTCCCTTCTGTGTTCAGGAAATTGGACAAAGGCATTGGGAAAGACAAGAGATGAGCAGTTTGCATACAATACTAGACTTCAGGGACTAAGAACCTGAAATCTTATTAGTGTATCTTTTGGTCCTATTAAGTGTATGGCTCTGTCCTCTGGCTTCTAAATTGGTGGAAGTGGGCCAGGAGTGTGGCCTAGTGGTAAAGTGCTTGCCTAGCATGCACAAAGACCTGGGTCCGATTCCTTGGTACCACGTATACAGAAAAAGCTGGAAGTGGTGCCATGGCTCAAGTGGTAGGATTCTAGCCTTGAGAAAACCTAAGGACAGTGCTCAGACCCTGAGCTCAAGCCCAGGAATGGCAAAAAAAAAAAAAAAAAAAAGCTAAATTGGTGGAAATTGTTCCAGCTAACCCAGATGAGGGAATCCTTACTATGCATTCCTGCCCTGAGATAATCTTCAGGATTGGCCCTTGATACCTCTATTATTTTCCATGCCAGGCCACTTCTGCATCAGAACTGGTTACTGATCTTTTTGGTAGTAGGGTATACAATTTCTGTTTTTCCTTTAGATGATGAGGATTTGAGAGAGAGGCCAGGATATTAGCATATCCTCCTCCAGCATATTTTCATTACTGCCTGGCAAATCTTTAGGTAATGCTGTTTTAAATTAAAGAAAATTGGGAAATTTTAGCATGAGGCTGTTCCTAGAACCAATGATTGTTTGGAGAATGTGGCAAGTTTGTACAGATTTGCACAGATAAAGCATAAATAGGCAGTGAGAAGATTTTTACTCTAAAGTGTTTTAGAGGAAAAATCAGATCCTCACAACTCCAAATAAATGCACTGACAACATTTATATGTGCATCTTAAATCTTTTCTATGTGGGAGGACGTCTTTCTGTTTTTAGTTCAGTAATTGTGCATTCTTTGTTAGTATACGGATAAAGCTTTCCCTTCCTGCTGCTTCACATACCCTGGGGTACAGATTTTGCTTGGCAGGGGGCTAAGTATACAACTAGCTCCCTTGACATTCTGCCACCCTGCCCAATAGGTTACTTACCTCACTCTCTTCTACAGGTGGTGGAGGGACTTCTTTAATAATCTGTACAGAAAAGGAAAAGGACAAATCAATGGAAATCTTCAGCCATCTGCTTTCTAAAAGCCTTCTCTTCATAGTTGTATTGGTCTTTGTTCGTGTGATCATAATTACCTCGAGAATGGCCCACGCAGGGCCGACAACCTGGACAGAGTAGCTCAGTGACTTAGAATATGATGCACACTGATAGTTATATTTTCTTCAAGCTTTTGTTGTTATTATGAAGGTGATGCACAGAGGGGTTACAGTTACAAAAGTCAGGTACAAAGAATACATTTCTTTTGGGGCAATATCACCTTTCCCCTCACTTTCTTCCAGTTTTTCCATCCCACCCCTATCCATAAGTTGTATAGTTCATTTTCAACATAGTGTCTAGTGAGTACCAGTGATACATTTGTTTACCCTTTGTCCTACCAGCTGATCATTATTTTTTTCCACTGTGGACTTTTGAATAGACACGTATTCCCAAATTAATATTTTTATTTTTTACTTACTTTAGGTAGTCATCTTGCAAATATATTCATTCAGTCATCTAGTTGACTATACATTAAATCACTTACCCATCTATCCAACCATCTATGCAACCAACAAAGGATGACTACACAATGGAAGTTAAGACTGTATTGCAGAAATGAGCAGAGTATGGACCAGGTCTTGGTACCCAGAAATCCTCTGTCACTGAGCACAATTCTCAAAGAGAGAGGGTGTTATGGTTAGGCTGGAAATCCTGACCCCAGGCAGTGAAGAAGAATGGCCAAGAATCTCTCTCAGATCACTGGCATTTTGAGACATAAAGATTTCACAACAACTTTATAAGAAGGTACTCAGCAATGGTCCCAGCATCAAGATCAAGAGGTTCATGGACAGTTAGAACAGGCTTGTAAGTGAGAGCCCCTTCCCCATGAGGGGATACATGACCCAGGGGAGAGGAATAAGGAACGAAGATCGCTGGGTGGCATGCTTATCCTCAATCTGTCCATCCCATTCAATAAAGGAATGCTCTTGAAGTTAGCTCGAGTTACGTTCTCTTACATGCAGTTCTGGGTATTGTCTACTGGGCCCCAATATATCCCTTGGGACTCCTGACCCTCACTCTGAACTCTGTCAGAATTTTGGCTCCTTTAAAGCAGCACTTTTCTTTAGAGGGTCGTGAGCTTATCACAGATAGCTCCATGTCTCAGCATGGGGCTGCCTACTTTGTAGACGAGTGTTCGGGGACTGCCCAAGATCCATTTAATTTTCAATTCAGGGAGCTCATCCCTAGCTATAGCCAAGGTACTCACATGGTATCCAGCTCTTTCTCACATATCCACATTAAATTCATATCTCCTTTGGATTATATAATTCTGAAACTTCAGTAGGTTCCCAGTGAATGCCATTATCTATGATGGCATGATCCATATGCCATCTCTGTACAATGGGGCAGGCTACCAACTTCAGCCAGTGGAGTGAAATTCCAACTATCTGAAAGTCCAGTATTCAATTAAGTGTAGAGGCAGAGATAAAGGACTCCTGGGATTTTGAACTATCATTTCATCTTCCTCCACTTCCTGGACACTGTGGGAGCCATGCTTTTGCTCACCCACTCAACCTTGGCTTAGAATTCCTTAAGGAAACCACTGGGGAGAACCATCACTGTCCAGTGTTGATTTCCCATCATCCCTAGGGCAGTGAATTGTTTTTAAAACAGGAAATGCTTGGAAAGTGGAGGAAGGGATGAGGATCTGTGTGTGGGGGGTGATTTGAAAGAAAGGCAGGGGAGTGAGAAGAAGACCCAAATGCTTGAAACACGACAGCTGACAGAGCTTTGGGGCATGGAAAGTCTGTCTATGAAGAGGTTCTGGGCAGAGTAGCAGTTTTCTCTTGACAGTGCTAATAACAACTCCTTTCCTGTACAGAAGCCTAGCACAGCTACCAGATGTAAGCCCCAGACCTTCCTTTTCCTCACTGTGAAGACAGTTTACCACTCAGACCAACTCACTTGTGGGGATGCCGCTTGGTTTAATTCATTAGGTATTTATTGGATGTTTTAGATCAACAGTGTGCCAGACCCCGAGGAGAACTCAAAAGGTAACTCACATGACTTGTTAAGTACTAACTAAAGGAGAATTAGTTGGTCATCTAGATTCGACACTGGCACATTGTAAGTGGGGTACTCCAGCTTCTGAAAACAATGTTATCCTGTCTGGGTAGACAGGACGTAGACCCTTCCCACCTGGTTAGGTGGTCTTTCAGGAATGTTGACAGAGATTTTCCTACTCCTCAGCGTCCAAACACCACCAGCCAGCCCTGAGAAAGAAGCTATGGGGCCTCAGTAGGGTCGTCTTTAAGGGTGGGATCCAGAGAGGCAAAATATGAAGTCATGACATGGTTATTCCAAGTGGTGAAGCTGGATGGAGTGTCCACGAGCACATACAGACTGCCCTTCCCTTCGTCCCTCCTTAATTTTGTCCCTTTCTTTAATTCTTCTTCTTTTTTCCCCTCCCTTCCTTCCTCCCTCCCTCCCTCTTCTTCTTGTTTGATAATGAAAAGAGTCAAAACAACAAAAGCCAATTTTTCATTTTAAGCTACTGCAGAAAGAATAACAGGATAGTGAGTCACAGCTTTGCACCTCTGCTGTGGTGACACTTCACCCTAACAATGTCCTTCCTTCCCACTGTCTCTGCTGTAAAGTGACAGGCCTGTACTACATTCCTGTCCACAAGGACTGTGCATGGCTCATCTTCTAACATCCAGAAAGCATCCTAGTATTATTTAATATAATATTTAGTTAAGAATTTAAGGTATTTAATAGTGGAATTTTTAATAGAGAACGTTATTCCTTTTGGTGCCTGGATAGTTTTTGTTTTTACTTTGTGCTGGTAATAGGGTTTGAACTCAGGGCTTTGGGTACTGTCCCTTAGCCTTTTCACTCAAGGGTAGCATTCCACCATCTCTGATTTTTGGTGGTTAATTGGAGATAAGACTTTCATGGACTTCCTTGCTTGAGCTGGCTTCCAACCTTGATCCTTAGATCTCAGACTCCTGAGTAACTAGGATTGCAGTTTTCAATGCTCTGTTCTGAATATATAATCCTATGATACCTTTTATGGCTTCCAACCCAAAATGCAATGATATTCCTAGACACACATTTTTCATTCCAGGCAAAGTGGTGCACTCAGGGAATCTTGGATGCATATGCTCTTAAATGAGTATCAGTAACTCTGGAGAGAGTAAAGGCAATGCAATTGACAGAACGGGACTTCTCCGGCCAGTTTTTACCCTTTTGAGTTTTTCATGTGTTTAGTAAAACTCCAAGGAGTCTGAGCAATAAATTAGATTTTAAATCATTTTGGACGGTGAGTTCATAGCCTTCTTCACACATTTCTTCTGCACGCAACTCTTCCAATGACTTTCCCTCACAAGGAGCCAAAGGGCAGCAGCTGAGCCAGGGAAGAAATCAACCAGGAAATCCTCTAGAACTTATCTCTGGAATCCTGTGAGGCCTGAGTTGAGGGACCAACCCCCAGAGGATTCAGAGTTTCTCTTACACTTTTATTTGTATTCTGCAGGGTCTCATTTGTATATCCTGGACTGTCCTTGAACTTTGGGTCTTCCTGCCTCTGCCTTGTGAATGCTGGGATTATAGGGATGTTCCATTATTCCAAGTAGTTTAAATTTGAACTCGAAAATGCTGAACAGTTGTTATGCTCATGACTTTTGAGCAACATATACATAAAACCCAGCCACTCACTCAAGGACCTAATTTTAGGCTGAAGACTCAATTCTAAGACTTAAACAAAAGGTTACTAAAGCATACCTCTAGGTTATTGAGATCAGAAAATCTCTCCCAGACAGACACTGCTTTAGACACCGTCAGCTGACCAGCTGATTCCTTGGTTCTTTTTGACTCTGGCCATGAAAATGTCCCTTACTTTCTTATGAGTCTAGTTCTGTATGAAAACAACTCTTACCATATTTATTCAGGAATTTTTTTGTGTTCTTGTTTTGCTGTGTAATCAAAAAGAGCTGATTGTTCATAAATCATTATTTCCGGCCTACACTAAGGGATAGTTAAAACAAATGGTGTTTTTAGATGGCAAAGGCCTTTTGGAGTCTTTAATTTAAAACATTGCTCATACTAGACTTCTGGCTTGATCTCTTCACCAACACAGCTGCTACTAGAAGGTTCTTCATGAGGAGAGCATTGAAAGAATTGTGTGGAGGAAAAATGTTATTTCATGTTTGAAAAGCAATCTTTGAAGGGTTTTAAGAACATAGAAAAAGAGGGGTTCTTGTTTTTTTTTGTATTCTATCCTTGGACGCTGATTCCTCAATCTTATAACAGGTAACTCTAATAAAGTCAAGAAACCAACGGAAAATGGCAACCTGATATGGAAAGTTGAAATGCTAATGGCCAGAAGACCAATGACTCTTTCCAGGATGCAAACTGATTAAGTTTTATGGAAACTCCACGACTGCTTGAGGTGCTGATTATTGCTGGCCCACTACAGCTTTTCTACCGTGAAAACAAGGCAAAGGCTTATGCCAAGGGCGTTGGACTGTAGCACAGGAAATTTTCAAAGAAATGTGCTTAGCTACTTTCCTCCTCTCCTCTTTCCCCTCCTTCCCAGCCTTCTTGTCCTCCCCTACTTCCTCCTCTTTCTCCTCCTTCTTCATTTGGAGCTCAAATGTCAAATACTTTTGGGCCATTTATCTCATTTCCCAGAAGATGGGATAATTTAAATGGCCACATGGATCACTCCCTAAAGTGACAGTCATGGCTGAATGACATGGATTGAGAAGGCCTAAGTGACCGACATGGTAATTTAGAAGAATGAAGGTGCAGAGCCACTGTTAGATGATATGCCAGTGTTAGTAGAATTCTGTTAAAAGTTCACAACCTTGAGGCTTGGAAGAGGAGCCTCTGGCTTCTGCCTGTACTACACATGAGTTGATCTCAGCCAATAGCAGCCAGTGGGACCTGAACAGGGCACACAGAGATGTGTACTGAGGATGCTCAAGATACTTTCAAGCTCATGAAGTTTGATAGAGCTTCCAAGGAGGGCAGAAAGGAGACCCCGTCTCATAATCCAGGAACTCATTCTTTAGTTACTTCCACTTTCTCTATGTTTGTGTTTCCTAAATATTTTTAGTAGAATGCCAGTGTGCTTCCAGAGGTCAGCAGGGCAATAGGTGCTTGTGAGGAATAGGGCCGAGGGAAGAGTGCCAAGGTCACAATAAGTTTGGAGATTCCCGATGCAAACAACCTTATTGAAGGAAAAAGCACCCCGTCCCCGAAAGATAGTTCTTCAACTTGGTTTAGTGCTATATCTTTCAGACTTACTGTCTACACATCTCTTGTTCTGAAATTTCCTATTCACATAAGGCCAGGGAATCTTGAAAAGGAGGGAGAGATTCACTTAGAGAAGGTAAGAACATGAGGGATCAGCCTTGGACCATATTCAGTTCTCATTTTCTTTTTTTTTTCCCCACACAGAAAATGGAAGTGAAAACGAATGTAGGGAGATGTTATCTCCAATGACAGCCAGCCCTTTTCCATTTTATCTGCAAGCACAAGGACAAGATGAGTGCTATAAGACAAATAATGAGGCCAGCTCATCAAGGAGGAGAAGTTCTCAAGAGAAGGTAGAGGTGAGGAAGGACTGGGTGTGGGGTGTTGGGTGTGGGGCACAGAGCTCAGGAAGGGAAGGCAGGTCACAGTGGATAGAGTAATCTGTGCTAGGGATAATCAAGCTTGTAAGCACTACAGTGAGAAGCATCCAGATGGGAATGGGTGGAGGCTGGAAGAGGATCAAGAAGTAGATGAGCTTAGGTCCAAGATGCCTGCCAGGATTAGGAGTTGCTTGCAGAAGTCATGTTTTAATTAAACAAACAGCAAATCTCTTTGGTGATGTTAGCCTTGGGTGTCTGACCCCACAAATGAAATGTAATATGGAAAGGTGTGGAGAGCATTATTTGAAGGCTTTATTTTGATTTCAATTTAAGGCATATTAAGTTTTTCATTAATTTCTGCCCCTTAAAATTTGTCATTGGAGATGTCCAAGGGGCTTATTATTTAACTATCATTGGCATTTAATAGTGAATGAACATGAGCCTTTATATAATGACTTGAAAAATATTTACAAGGCTTTTGAGAACCAAAGAGAAGAGAATCTGTATACACAGAAAAAAAATTTGAATGCGTGCACTCTCCTGATAAACCAAATAAAAACATTTGCTTTTATTTGAACTGAAATATAATGAGTCAATTTGACCTAAATGGTTTGGTGGTAGAATTAGAGTGCAACTTTATAAAGAGATCTTTCTTTTCTTTTTAATTGTATTAAATTCCACAAAATCTAAAGTTTATGATCTTAACATTTTAAGTGTGCAATTCAATAGTATTATCTCTGTTTACACTGTTGTGCAACAAATAACAGAACTCTTCCATCTTGCAAAATATAGCAAGATTTTTCTCTTTGGATTCCTGATACATTAATAACCTTTGAATAAATGGGCATGTTTTTAGGATTTAAAGGAACAGCTATATCTTTTGTTATATAATATTCGATATAAATAAAAATTGCCCATTGTATGTACAAGCTATGAAATATTAATATAAACACTTAAAAATATCTTAAGAAACAAAATGTTAGAAGCATGGTTTACATGCTACAGGAACTGCATACAACCAGAAAAAATGCACAAGTTCAAAAGCTAGTACTGCAAAATAAAAAATAAATAAGTTGTAAAAAAGCAACCCGATTGTGGTCTAATTCACTCTATGCTCCTGACTGTTCAATGGCTCTAAAATAAAGTTTCAACTATTGGCCCAACTTCTCTAGTCTTAGCTCTCATGTTTCCTCTGTGGGGATGGGCTCATTTAGCATTGTGCCTGTTTCACTGTGGCATTGTTAATACTGTTATAATTGTCTGTGTCTGCATCTGTTCAATGAAGTTGATAAAGCGAAGGCCTTAGGTCTTTAGAGCCTAATAGATTGCCTAGATAAAATTGCTACTCAGGGAATTTCTAAATTCCTTGAGTAGATAAATGAATGGGAGAACCATCTCCAAGCATACTCTACTCCTGAGGAGAACTGATAAGGTGAGGTGTGAGAAGATGACAAACTGAAGACACTTTGAAGTGAGATGAGGCAAGGTGTGACAGAGGACACTGCTGGTCACTCTATAGTCTCCAGTTTGGGAAGCTTGGAAGACAGCATTGATGAAGAGTGAACAGAAAGGGTGAAGATGGAAGAGCTGGGAGGAGGGCCCGGGGGACCACGTGGTGGAGAGAAGTTTGAGGCACAACACTAGATGGTCCATCTGGTCTGACCAGATCCCCATGTTGGAGGACACACATGGGAAAGTACTGAAGTAGAAGTGATAACACTGGGTAGCCTCCATTGTTTTCAAAGCTATAAGAAAAGGAAAGGGTCAGAGGAAGGAGAGAGGTCTCCAGGTAAATGGCAAGGATTGAGAGAAATTCCTTGAGAAAGGCCAAATGAGATGAAAAATCATTTCCAGTTTCCCTCTCCCAGTGGACTTCTCTTTTTTTTTTGCCAGTCCTGGGGCTTAAACTCAGGGCCTGAGCATTATGTTTGGGCTTTCTCAAGGTTAGAGCTCTACCACTTGAGCCACAGCACCACTTCCGGCCTTTTCTGTGTATGTGGTACCAAGGAATCGAACCTGGGTCTTCATGCATGCTAGGCAAGCACTCTACCACTAGGCCAAACTCCTGACCCTTGGACTTCTCTTTCTAGACACAACAAGGAAGAAGTAAGAGGATGCTGAGATGGCAGTTCCAACTGTAGCTCTGTAAGATTGCTCTTTATGGTGAGTGAAGTAGCTTCTGAGTGCCTACTCTACTGCCAGCTACTCTCCAGACACTGAAGGGCTACCCTTGGCTTGGCTGGGGTGAAGTAGGGACCAGAGGATTGCCACACACTGCCAATATGGCTCCTAGGGTGGAGGTGCAGTTGTCACATAGTTTGCACAATTTGCCGGTCCCTCTTACTCTATTGATTGTTTTCCCACCATTGAAATGTTTCTTTGCAATCAGGTTTGGGGGCATCTTCCACATTAGGGGGAGTGATAGAGGGAAATTTGGAGAGCATGTTTACAAAGACACCCTCAGAGAGAGGACCGCAGTGAGAAATGCTGCTACTTAGGCTAGAGAAGCTTTCCAGAATCTTCTGAACAAGGCCCTGTGGGGAAACTCATGTTTGCCTTCCCTCCTGTTTACTTCATTCAGACTACATGTGACTTTATCCTGTCCCATCAGAACATCATCACTTGTCACAGAAGCAAGTGATCAACAGAGTTTTGGGGATACATCAAGCACTGGAGTCCAGGCCAGCTTCCAGCAGAAGGGGATGGAGACTGTTTTAATAGGCATCAGAAACAGAAAAATGAATCTGCACAATCTTCCCTCAGGAAGTCCTTTGGGACTTCCCATTAAGAAACGGTGACTGTTTTCCAAAGAAACAGATACTTAACCAGATACATTCATTGACAAATATTTGGGATATTGCAAAAGCAATCCTGCCTTGGGCAATGCAGCATCCCATAATGAAATGTTTATTTTGAGAAATGTTTTCCAGCAGTATAAATCTATTGCCATACAGTCCAACAGTAGATCTCCGACTATGATGAAATACTTTTTAATACTAACACTGTTAATAATAATGAATAACATTTCCCATGTGCTTTCTAACAACTCCATGTATGAATTCATTTAAATTTATTTATCTTTACTTAGAAGGTCAGGGCTTTTACTATACCAGCAAAGAAGTAGACACTCATCAAGCAATGGATGGAGTTTTCCTTGGCTATTCTATTATTCCTAGCTGCTCCATCCAGAGGTTACTATTTATGACAATCCAAGGTTCCAATGAACAAGATCATAACAGATGCCCTGGTATTTATTGCCACCACCCCATCCATCTCTTTTTTAAGAGTCTATGGCAAAACATTTTATTTGTATTTCTTTAATTTTCCTTCAGAATTGTGAACTTGAAAAATGTGCTTGTTTTGAATCAACATAGAATGTAGTCTAGCTGAATTATGGGGATTTTTACCCCTGAACATAAAAAACCTTAAGTTTTTAAAAGTACACTTAACTCTTGGGGCTGCCATGAGGAGATTGATTCATCATCTTGCTAAATGAGGACAGTGGAGATGATACTATTTGACTGAGAATTGCTCCTGTCCTGGGGCTAAGCCTAGACACACCTGTGGTGTTCTGCCTTGGATCAACCTTTCCATAAGTCCCTGCCACACAGTCTCCATCATGGTTGGGTTTCTCATCTTGTACTTTTGCCACCTCTTGCAACTGAAAACCATCTTCCCCTCCTTTCCAATTCAGTGCTCTTTGTATTTGTAGTCCTGGTCCAGCTCTGTTCTATCTCAGACACAAATTCCTGGCTTTTGTGTGAACTGCTGGAATTCTTGAAATATAATAAAGCTCACTACTTATTTCCCCATCATGAGCTCCGCTCTGGGAGAGCTGAAACATAGGGAACAGGAGATCTGTGCAGTCTAGCAGTGGGCATTTGAAATTCACCTGGGCTTTACAGAACATAAGCACATGATTTTACTCTTTATTTGGCACTACTTTGTTTGAGATTTTTCTAGTCTAGGGGCCAAAGAATAGAAACTAATGAACAGACACATTTCCTTTGGGAGCAAAAGATGATTAGTGGGTAAGTTATTCTGGAATCCAGGCTATTTGTTGGGGTTTTGTGGTGACCCCAGGTCTTCCTCATCATGTAGCCAGAGTACTTAGACCAGGGATGACTCACCACTAAGGGGACACAGAGTGTGTCCTATAAATGTTAACTAACATTGATGAAATAATGGTGGTGTCTCTCTTTATGGTTGAAGGTGTAGACCTGATGTACTCTGTCAGATGGATAGAATGGTAGCTAAGGCCAGACTGCTCTTAGAAGAGTGCCAATTAGCGGAATTCAACAAGTGTGTTGTGTGCTTGAGTGGATAACATGTGCACCATACTTATACATGTCTACTATATGTGTATTCTATGTTAAATAACACTTTTATTTTGGATCTAGAGCATCCTATACTGCTCATGACGGCTCATGCTTCAAAGTGCCAGTGTCCAAGGCAAATTTATGCTGAATTTGTATTTTTGTTGCTTTTGCCAGTCCTGAGGCTTGAACTCAAGGCCTGAGCACTGTCCTTGGGCTTTCTCAAGGCTAGAGCTCTACCACTTGAGCCACAGCACCACTTTTGGCTTTTTCTACGTATGTGGTACAGAGGAATCAAACCTGGATCTTTGTGCATGCTAGGCAAGCACTCTACCACTATGCCAAACTTCCAGCCCTGAATTTGTATTAATTGTATTTAAAAAATGTATAGTATGTCCCCTACTGCCATACTTTTGGGTCCTTTTCTCTACAACTGTAATCCCGGAGACTTCATGTCATTCCCTCTTGTATGGTCTGCGGCTAGGTACTCACCACAGTACAGCAGAGCGGCCAGAACCACCATAGCAGTGCCAGGGCTAGGAGCAGAAACAGGATCAGCAAGGCAATGGCCAGGATGGAACCGTCTGACTGCAGAGTCAAGAGAAGAACGAGTCAATCAGGCCTGGACTGACCACACACAGTCTTCCCTCCCAACTCCCACCAGCAATGGCAGATTTGAGGTCTAGACAGGAGCAGTGTGCCAACACACATTGGGATTGTGGCCCTATCACACACTCATTTAAGCTGATCTCCAAGAGAAATGGACTTGCCTTTTCTGGACTCCTTGATAACCATTTCAACCAACCCTATAAGGAAGTTGAGCAGGTACTGAGATGGTACTTGAGCCTCTGGAGCTTTATTTCTGCTTAGTGACACCTTGCAGTTCACTGGGTCTGATGTTCTGGCTACCCTCTGGGATAATTCTGCCTTCTTCCCCAATCCTGATCACATGGGTGTATATAACAGACTCCTGTGCTGTGGATGCAGACTAGAGCCTGCTCATGATAGTGTGAGGTCAGGACAGCCACCACTGAGCCTTCCAGGTGAGGGTGGGGAAGCTGAGTCAGCCAGCAAGCAGATCACGTGGCTTTGTGAGTTGATGATCAAGACATTCAACACCCATGTCGCCTCTTCCAAACATGCTTAGTCCAGCCCATAGTTGCTATGGCCTCGGGGGTTGTTAGGATTTGGTAAAGAAGTCTCACATGAAATCAGCATCCTAAGCAGCATCTAGGAGATCATGAGTCTAGACCACTTCTCCCACTGCTAGGGAGTTTTTATTTCTCTCGAGGTTGGGGTGGGGTGGGGTAGGGGGGTTACTGCTCTCTGGGGGCTCATACCTATAATCCTAGCTACTCAGGAGGCTAAGATATGAGGAGCAGAGTTCAAAGCCATCCTAGATAGAAAAGTCTGTGAGATTCTTATCTCCAATTAACCCATTAAAAAGCCAGAAGTAGATATATGTCTCAAGTGGTAGCCTCTAGTCTTGAGTAAAACAGCTCAGCGACAGCATCAAGCCCCGAGTTTAAGCTCCATTACTAGTGTGTGCGCACACGTACACTCACACACCCACAAACACACACACAAACACACACACACACACTGCACATGGAGATCTCCACTTGGCAGTCAGAATTCCAGAGTATCTAGCTCGGTAGATCAGAGCTCAGATGGGCTCAGGAGAATAGAAGCTTGTAGCTCTCTTGATATGACACCCACAATCTTCAGTATTTTCTGTGGAAACAGTTCACAATACTACCTATTTCTCCAGTATTAGTTGTTCCTTCCTATCTGCAGATAAAGAAGGGTGTCTGGGATAGGACGGTAGACTCATGGTAGAGCTGAGTGGAGATTCACTCCCCAGCTTAGTGCTCAGCAGAGGTTAATAGAAGCTGTTTAAAGGCAGACTTCCCTGGAACCTCTTCGACTAAAAAATCAGGGAATTAAACACCACTAGCTCCCAACAAGAAACTTTGGTTGACAATGTTGGATAGCTCTCCAGGGGGCCATGGTTCACAGGGTAGGTACACGGCTGGGCAGCCTGAGGTCAGGGGAGGGGAGACAGCAGAGACAACACAGGGCTGTGACGGCACAGCAGACTGCTGGACTGCTGTCATATGCAAGAGTGTAATGTATTGTTAGTCAACATAACACAGTTAGTCATGGATAAGCCTCCTGGCTGCTTGGTCTCTATGCTCTAGGCTATTTACATGGTGGGAAGAAATCTTACTGCCTGTCTGGGAGGATGCAAAGAGTAAACGAGGAAGTGTCAGGGGCCCAGTGTCCTGATTTTCAAGATCTCATCCAACACTGAGCTGTAACTTTCTCTTCCTCTAGTTCCTCATGACAGTAAATACAGTGAGCATTTCAGATCATAAACCTGTCTGCACATGGAATGATAAGTGTCTCTTGTCACCAAGAGGCATATAAAATAGCAGCAGCTTCACAGTAATGACTACAGACTGCAATAGTTCATATTCTACATGATTTCCCCCTTCCCGAGATTGTATTTTCAACTTGGATAAACTGAAGCAAAAGGGCTCTTAAGCTGTGCAGGCATGCTTTCCCATCTTTAGGGGAGGGAAAAGGTTTCCTGTGCAACCAGGGTAAAGCATGGCTCACAAGGACAGTAGACCCTTTCACCCCAGATCTGGGTAAGATAATGGCTAACTAGCTATTCCCTAGCCACCTTTTAAAAAATTGTCAGAGTAATGTATAGAGGGGTTTATATTCACCAGGTAGTAGGTGCATTACTTCTCACACATAGATATCTTCCTCATGCTTTTGTCCCCATCTCCCTCCCCCTCCCCCAGCCCCCTCCCTCTGCCACTTTTGATCTGACCTTGAGAAGTCGATTCCACCTGCAGAGGTGAGGAAGGGATGCAGGAGGGGGACCACGCACACTACATACACCAAGGGAATCCCTTGTGGAGTTAAACATGGGGCAGAGAGTGGAAACTTTCTCATGATCTTGAGTCAGCACAGGGATAGAGTACTAGGCTGATTTCTGAGATCTTTCAGAAAACCATCTCAATGCTCCTTTCAGAAGAGTTGCCATCAAACAAAGGGCATGAACTTGATTTTCCAGAAACTTAGACCTGATGCTATGCTTCATAAGGTACATACAACCTCTGAGGTAGCTTCATTAATTCATCCAGCAATTACTTATTGCGTCTATCTATGCTCACTGAGAAGACCTCAGCTATATAAGAGGGATACCATGTGTTGTCTGCTGAGTAGGCTGTTCAAACAGCTAACTCCCATGCAGGGGTGTGTGTTGCTCAACAGCTGTAGCCCAGCCTGTTTTATGTAGAAGAGAATGAATAAATTATTTTCTATCTTTTTTTTTGCCAGTCCTGGGGCTTGAACTCAGGACCTGGACACTGTCCTTGGATACCTGTGCTCAAGGCTCTGCCACTTGAGCCACAGTGCCACTTCTGGCTTTTT